>NC_140515.1:41755587-42290587 GCF_964339955.1 Pipistrellus hanaki
GAATAATTAACCAGAAAATTAAGAGGATGTAGGTTGCCGAAAACCTCAGGATGCTTTCAAAATTAAATATGTACAATGTTTAATTTGTTACTAAATATGTTACTTTTAAAACACTCTCCAAAAATAAATGTCCTTAAGTCAACTATATGCTACCCAAGATACCTTCATTTTCTCCATAATGAAATCCTGCATGCATAAACTGGGTTTGGACTTAAGGAACAAACTAAAACCAATGATCTGATCAATGAAAGTAAGCATTTTCAAAATCTTCTAATTAAAAAAAAAAATGATTGCTTGAAAAATAGTGTTTTTCACTTGCATGTTTAGATCATTACTTTTTGCATGGATTCAAAGTTGAAGTAACTCTGAGTATTAGATGGGAAATTTGGTGTTTTTTTGGCTTGAGGAATTCATTATGGTAAATCAGAGTGCCCAGAGAGAGGCTTTCTGGAAATGAAATATGGCAGTGCCACTATGTATTGGTCAATTTATTTGCTGCCACGTGATAGTATCCATCATGTACTTGAAATATATGCGTTCTAAATGTGTTCATTAAGTTTGAGTATAATACAAAGATAGAAGCAACATCAGTGGTTTCCATCACTCACCCATAAGTTGGTTGTGGCACATGTTCAGAGACTATATAGCAATACATAGAGAAGTAAGCCATACACAATAGGGACCTGAAAAGAATAAACAACCCAACAAAAAATAGGAAAAAATGATTGCCAGTATATAATTAATAGATCAGATGCACAGAATCTACTTTGGTTGTGATTTTTTTATCATTTGCTTGCTTTTGCCTAAGTTAATCATTAAGTCATTAGAGCTCATGAGAATTTTTAAAAAAGTTTAAATTTTACACATCCTGAATTTCACAACAGGCACCTACACTTAGTACATAAAATCTTTATATTAGAATATACATTAATTATTTGTTTAAATTTATATGTATATGAACTCTTATTGGGTTTTTATTTGTTTGTTTGTGTAGAGTATGATATTTAGAAATGTATAAACTAAAGATATTTCAAAAAATTTTTTCTTCCTTTTTTGACTTCATAGTATCACAGGAGACATTAATATGCACCATATATATTTAATCCTAGGGCATTGTTTCTAATTTTTACTTTTAAAGAGCAGTTGGAAAAGTCAATTTCTCTACCTAAATTTACCATTGATTTTCCTCTTTAGTTCTCTATTCATCAGAACTATTAAAACGCTATTTTATGATAAATGTGATCACCATGATGATACTCATTATCAGTAGTCATGTTTTATATCCTACAAATTAAAATATATATCTCTACAAATTACAAATATTCTATAAATTATAGTATAATATACCTCGGTGTCTTTCACAAAGAAGAATTTAGAGGAAGCTCTTACTGCTTTATAGCTTTAAGTAATATACTTAAATCATGGAATATATCTTTGTTTGAGATAAGAAGCTTTAACCATAGTTAAATTGCAATTAATTATTCAGGGGCTGCTTATCCTTATTATGGATTATCCAAGTCCTTTGCTTCTCTTGTCATTAATTCAAGGCTCATTAGTTCCTATTTCTTACAATTGATAGGGAAAGAATGAGGAGCTAGAACTCAAAGTAGCCTTGGATGCATTTTGGCCCGGGAGTAAATTAGAACTGTTAACCAAGAGGAACTTTGAAATGATCCAGGAACAAGGACAGTCACGCAGTTGAGGCATTTTGGGCAGCTACTTATGTGAGGTAAACTAAGAAAACCTGCCTAAATATTATTTTAGTGACTCAATGTCAGAAGCCAGACATGGGTCTTTCTGAGCTAAATTCAAGGTGTCAGCATGTCTGCATTGCCTTCTGGAGTTGTAGGGGAAAATTCATTTTTTTTTTTTTTTGCCTTTTTTAGTTACTAGATATTACCCACATCCCTAGGCTTGTGGCCTCCTTTCTTCATTTTCAAAGCCAGCATCTGTCTGACCTTTCTTCCATCATTACATCTCACTCTGACTAAAACCAAGAGAGGATCTCACTTTTGAAGACTGCTGTATCAGATTGACCCACCCAAATAATCTAGAACAATCTCACCTCAAGATCTGTACCTGAAATTGAATCTGCAAAGTCCCCTTTGCCAGGAGAAGAAATATATTCATGGATTCCCAGGGATTAGGGCATGGGTATGTTTGTGGGGTCTTCATTCTGCCACCACTCTCTGTGAATTCTAGATTTTCATATCACTCAAATTTTTCTAAGTATCATAATAAATAAAACTCCATAATACATAAGTAACCCACGAGTAATAGCTCCCATTTACATTTACTGTTGAGGAGAAGGAGGATAATGGCTTAGGTCAATGCATGCAGCTTTGACTAAGCACAGTGGCAAAACCAGTGCTTCATTCCATATTCCCCTGGCTCCATGTTCCATCTTCACTCTCTGTTACTTTTGTAAGTAATTTTTCTCTCACATGTTTACACCTGGATTCAAAAAGCTTTACGAAATGAAGGTCATGAGTAAATGAAAGTGTGTGACTTAAAGCAGTGTTTCTCAGACTTTAGTGTGTAACAGAGGGGGCTTGATAAAATGCAGAGTTCCAGGCCCCATACCCAGAGTTTCTGATGAAACATGGATGGGGGCCTTGGAGTCTGCATTTCTGCAGGTACTTGGGGGATGGGGGGCGGGGGGGGGGGGGACTGATGCTGTTGGATCATACCATATTTTGAGAACCATATTTTGAGAAGCACTGACCTAAAAAATAGAAAGCCTGTGTTGGGGTGAGATTCTACTCCAGATGTTTTTGGCAGAAGATAAACTTAAAAGAAAGGATTGAAGGAAAGGGCACATAAAAGGGGGGAGGGGAGAAATAAGGCATTGAATATTAAAGAGTCAGAGGGTTGGAGAGAAAAACTAATATATGAGTCTACCCCTTGACCAGGACCTTTTTTAAAAATTTAAATTCTTTATTGTTTAAAGTATTACATCACTTTTCCCCCCATTGACTTCTCCCTGGCCACTCCCACTCCCCAGCACGTGCCCTCACCCCCTAATATCTGTGTCCATTGGTTATGCTCATATGCATGCATACAAGTCCTTTGATTGATCTCTTACCTCCTTGACCAGGACCATTTGTTCAGGTAGTGACAGAGCTAGGATTAAAATCAAAATCTTTGTAGTTACAGACAAACTGATAGGAACAAGCATCACTTATTTTTAGCTTGCATCTGACCCTGTAAATGGATTTAATTGTCAACACTGCCTCCATTCTCATGCGAGTAGATAAGTGGAAGGCTGATACCCTAGGTGGGTCTAATCAGTTGCTTAGAAAAACATCCTGGGACATTTGGGGTATAAATAGAGAAATTGGCTTTTATTGCCATCATTTTATTAATTTAGGCTGTGCATAAAATACACCCTATTTGAACAACAGGAGGATTTTGATAAATTTTTTCTCCCAAAGAAGATCATTTTGGAACAAGGACTTGATGTGCTGTTTCTCATGTTTCTCTTGAAAGTTCCCTGGCAAGGCACGTTCTAACAGCCTGGCTCCACCGAGTATCTGGTTGGCACTAGAACAACCCTGAGAGAGACAGAAGGACCTGCTCTTCATCATCTTTTCAGAAACGATTTCAACTCTCTGGAGCTTGGCGGGAAGTCACGTCTTGACTTCATTATTTCCTGGCATTGGCATTCTTTTTGAAAGCCTATTTATTGAGGTTTCTGAAATGCCTTTTCTGACACCAAAAATGGTCATCATTTGACCATAGCAGAAGCATAGGAACCTTAGAAACATTTGGAGCGAAATGTATGGCACGCCTTAGAATTGAGGCTAAGGGGGAAAGTGAGATAAGACAGATGTAAGAGCTATAGCTTACGCAGTGCATTTGTAGACATCAGCAATGTTGAAATGTGTAACTTAAAGCAAATGTAGATCAGCAATGGCCTGAAATAACACTCTATTTCCTGGGATGATTCATTTAAAGAACCTACTTATTGCATACATCGTTTCGAGATCATGGGCTTATTTTCCTCTATTATTGTTCATACATTAATATATTTTACGGGCCCTAAAAGTAGCCTGACATTTCAAAAAAAAAAAAAAAAAAAAAAGACAAGGGGAGGAGAGTTCATCTCTGAACCACACAATGTCAAGTTTAAAACATGCTAAGATTATCATAATAACAACTGATGTCTTTAATGTAAGGTCATGTAACATGACATTCGGTCCTGAATTGTTAGGTTGAGTCAGAGACTAAATGGAACACGACAATGAGGCCAAAGCTTTCCTGGAAAGGATAAATTTCTATCAGCCACATGGAGAGATAAGCTCAACCACTGGAAGTCTTCCATTCGGTTTTCTGGCAGAAACCTGCCTAGTTATCCTCTCTCTGTGGTGTATGTGTGGGATAGACCCAAGGCTCAACTTGATTTCTGTGGCTTTGGGTAAGAATCTGAGCTGATTCAGAGCTCTTTGATTTGAAGGCAAAGCCACTCAGAGAGAGCAGCCAGGAATCATTCCATGGGATGCAGGTGTTTCCTAGGCTGGTGTTAAAAAGATTGTAGATTTCCAGCCTGAATATCCAGCCCTCGCAGAGGAATCAAACAAATCACCTCTTCTTGCTAACACTCAAACAGGCCCTTCATTTCCTTGGCTAGTTCTGTTCCCTTTTTTGCCAGTCATGTCATTCCTTTTATCCAGGAATACTCCCAGGTATCTACTGAGGATATTTTTATGGGAAGACTGAGCAACAAAGGTATCCTCTCCTCTGGCCCTCTCCTGCTTTAAAGTCATTTCTCCCCATCTTCAAGTTCCCACAGTTTATCCTGGCAAATAAGAGAGCACATTCAAATGGCCCCCTACTGCCCTGTAACTTTATCATCAAGCAGTGGGTATAGCAACACACAGATTTTGCATTCCATCTGCAAGCTTCTCTGAGGATGCATGGCACTTTAAAACTGCCCTCTGAACAGGGGTCATACGTGTGATGGGGAAGACACAGGAATAAGAATTACCTATGTAAAAATAAATTTAAAAGGAAAGTCACTTTTATTGGGTATGGTCTCCAGAGAGAAATTCATCGAATTCTAAAGATAATAACTCTGTCGCTGTTGTACTTCATAGAGGTCACAAAAGGCTAATTCTGTATAAGATTTGCTAAGACCTCCTGAGGTTGGCAGAGAGGATTATTATAATTATTGTTATGTTGTCATTCTGATTCAAATTATCTAGCATAACCTAAGAAATCATTTAAGTTTCAGATATATTGTTAACATTTGTATAAAATTTTGGAGTTTTCAAATATTTTTTGTGCGCCATCAAATGTATTCTTCAAAATAACCATAATAAATACTTTATTCCAATTACATTAACATTATTTTACTCCACTTTTAGAATGAGGAATCTGAGGAACAGAGAATGATGCGGTTTGTCTAGGCTCAGACAACTGGTCACAGAGTTGCCTATAATCCAGTGTTCTTTTCACTACACCGGCAGTTCCAGATCCTGCCTCCAGAGCTTACAAGCACCTGGGGAGTTTTTGAAAAAGGGAAAAAATATATATATGTCCAGGCCCCAACCCAGAAACATTAAATCAGAATATGTGAGGGTAGGGTCCAAGAATCAGTATTTTTGTAGAAATTCCTGAGATTTAATGTGCAGCCAAGGGTGGGATTCATAGCACTAATCTAATTGGATTTCTTTAACATTGGAGCACAGATTATTGTTGTAAATATATATTTTTTTATTGGTTTCAGAGGGGAAGAGAGAGGGAGGTGGAGAGGGAGATAGAAACACCAACGATGAGAGAGAATTATTGATTAGCTGCCTCTTGCACGCCCTTCACTGGGGACTAAGCCCACATCCTGGGCATGTGCTCTGACTGGGAATCGAACCATGACCTCCTGGTTCATACTAGGTCAATGCTCAATTACTGAGCCACACCAGCTGGGTGGAACACATATTATGTAATCAACTCAACATCTTGTGTTATTAGGCAAGCTAAAAGCAAAATATTTGGCATGCCATTTTTTCATCTCTGAATCTCCTTCAGCAAGTGTTGTAGGTGAAGATATGATGAAAACAGTGGGATATTTAATATTAATAACTAAACCCTTGCAATAGCAGGAACAGCATATAAAGCAAACAAAGAGAAGGTCCTAACTAGCGGGCTTTATTGAATATTCTAGTTTCACCATCACCATGTGTAACCCCCACCCCTTCTCATTGGAACAATCATTGGCATTAGCCTTGACATGTACTCAAGAGAAGGTGAAGTGACCAGTGGAATCTCAGTTCCTGACCAAATTTATATCAGTACTTTTTTTTCCTCTAGGTTAGCAACTACTGAAATGTGAACTTCATTCAACATGGCCCTGACCTTTATTTTATCGGTCATTCTAAATGCTCCTACAATTCCCAGTGAAACAGAAAGAATATTGTGGAAATATCAAGTCTATGCATTTACTCTGACCTCACTCCTCATTTTAATCAGTTTTCTTTCTCTGAGAGGCTTACCTACTAAAATAGAAGGTGAAATGGTCTGATATTGACTGGACTCTAGATTAGAAAACAGGATGTTGGGGGAAAAGAGGAAATTCACTAAATTCCATGATCCCTGCTTTAGCTGATGAAGAGCTATACTTGGTAGATGGAGAAGTAAAGTTTTACATAAAAGTGACCCAGGAAGAAAGAGAAAGTTTGAGAAAGTCCCATTCTGGTGGCTGAGAATGGAGAAAAGGAACAACAACAACAAAAAAAGGTTAACAGAAGGAAGGCCTCAGGTTATACTCCAATATCCCTACTTCAGTGTTTTGATAGATTTTGATAGACTGAAAGGAAACTCAAGTGCTTCTGCTTTAGATGGGGTTTTTGAAGAAGAACACTGTAGATTTATTCATCTATTCATTTAACAATATTTATTGAGTGTTTACTTTGTGCTGACTGAGAATTGTCTAGGTGACAGAGATAGAGCTGCAAACAAAACCAACAGAAATACTTATAACATGGAGCTTGGTGAGGTAGATCTACTTTGTACTCTTCAGCCTCACTCAGCTTTGGTGCAGGACTGAGGGAAGAAGAGAGGAGCTTTGTTAGACCATTGACTTAAACTTGAAAGAAAGCTCTATCTATTGAATTACTCAGATGCTGAATTGTTCAAGAATCTAAACTATCAAAGGTCTGAGATTGCTGAACTAAACTGATAGCAACATCTGGTTCCCTTCTCCCAAAGGCAGTGTTCTAGAGCATATCTTCATAATTCTAAAAAACAAACAAACAAAAACACACACACACACACACACACACAAAGAAACAAACAAAGCTATGTTTCTCAGCACATGTGTTGCCAATTCCGAAACTCTGTTCTATTAGGGAACAAGGGGATAGAGTAAGTCAAGAGAATACCTGGAGTAAGAAATGCCTAGGATAGAGTGTTGTCATTGCTCATTGTCAACACTGGTAAACCTGGGAGGCCCCAGAGAGTCAAGGTCATCAGGAAATGAGTGATATGGAGAAATGATCTACTACTGTTGCTTGTTTGTGCTAATGCATTTACTAAAACCCTTTAGGCTGAGAACTAGAATTGTGTCCCTATTACAAAGATCAACTTCCTAGGGAAAAGGGCAGGATACATAAGCTGCTCTGGTCACTGAAAATGGGAAATGCCATGCTTGAAGGAGTTCGTGTATACTCTAAATCACGGAAATGGCTGCTATAAGCTGCTATAGATTTCAAAAAATTCTCATGATTATGTGCAACCCTCCTATAGAAAGTGAAGAACAAGTAACTTAAGTCTTCTGCCTATGCATCATGAGTCACATCTCCGCTCTCATCCTTGTTAGACATCCATCTGTTTTTGACATTGTCTTACTTATATTTTACTCTGGCTGGACTCTATCTTATTTGTCTTCAAGGTCTCTAAATATACCATTAACAATTCTCTAATCAAGGGATCATACCGGGCATCTTCTAAAGACCTAAGAGCTTTGATAGAATATAACTACTACTTCTAAGAAGATTCCAGCATGTTAAGAATACCGTTGTTAAACTTCCGTTTTGTCCATTTCACATCAGTTACATATCTACAGGGCTTGGCATCCAAAATACAGCTCTATGCAATGAGATACTTAGTGGCATCCAACCTGGCTACTTAATTTTCTGCTTACATATTCAAGAAGGAGCCTGAAGTTTGAGGCAATGGGTACAGTGGATGCAATTCAGGGGTAATGATGATGAAAGTAAGCAATTCTCCTCTAGGGAAAGATCATCTTTCCCCCTGGTTCATTAATTGGTTAAAGACCTTGGATTTGCATAAAATGCCTTTAGCTGGTAATTAGCATGCAAATAAACATTGGCTCACAGGCCCAGAGTTTAAAAGAAATGAGGCTGGGCTTAAAAGGAATGCTGGAGGGATACATATTTTAAGAAAAATAAAAGAATAAAATAACTTCCAAAGCACTAGTAATATTTGCTTTATGATGTTTTCCTTTCTAATCCTGTGAACCCCACCTTGAGAGTTGACTATTATTAACATTCGCCACTGAGGTCACTGGAATGAATTCTTTAAGAAATAGCCATTAGAAGAGAACATGCTGCTCCTGGGGCAGACCTGTGGGTTTTCCATTAGAAAATGAATGAAACATTTATATTGGTTGCATAAAGCCAGGGCTTTATGCAGCAGTATATTTTGTGAAAGTCACTGCTATAGAGTCACTGCAGGGTTTCATAAACCTTGAACACCAGTATCAACTCAGTATCTCAAAACCAACAATCACCTTTGTGTTTTCCAGGACAGTCTATACTATCTACACTAATAAAAGAGTAAGATGAAAATTGACTGTATCGTTGTGATACCCACCAGCCAATCAGGAGTAACTATGCAAATTAACTCAACAAATATGGTGGGTTAATTTGCATATGAGGGTGCCTAGTGGCTGGGGTTGGGACTGGACACGTGCATCTTCATCATGGTGATGATGCAGGCATTCCGCACTACCCCAGCCACTCTGGGCTTCTGGGCAGTGTGGGAAGGTGGAAAGGCGACTCCTGGCCGGAGCAAAAGGTGGCTCGGCAGCCAGGGGAAGGAAGGCCCATTCTTGCATGAATCTTCCTGTACCGGGCCTCTAGTTAGACTATAACACATTAACCCCAGAATTCCAGCCATTTAACATAGCAGAGTTGATTTCTCACTCAGGCTACTTTTCTAACACAGATGAGCAGGGGTCACTCCCCACAGTGTCCCACAGGGATCAGGCTGCTGGAGGCTCTGCCAATTTAGATGTAGTTGCACCTCCTGGAACATGAACACGTGCTCTCAAATGCTTTGCCTAGAAGTCAGGCTTGTTCCTTCTGCTTCCAGCCCATTGGCCAGCACTAGTCAGTGGGCTCCGCCTTACTAGAAAGAGACTGAGTAAGGAGGTGGGACACATGGTGAATATTACTGTAGGATTTTACTAAAATGCTACAGTGAAACCTTCACATCCTGCTTTGCTACAGAAAACTTGGTCAATCTTCGGGTCGCCAAAATGGTTTTTCAGAACAAAAAGAAGAAAACGGTGACAGTTTCACCAAAGTGATGTAACAAAAATTACTATGGGGGGAGGGAGACAGTGCAGCCCTCACTAGATCACTGTCATGTTCCATGTAAAATGTAGCCTTCATTGAATCCACCAAAGTGCTCCTCATTTTAAATTTTAAAAAAATGTTACCTAGATTAATATATTTTTTAAATGTTTTATTGTCTCCCTTCAAGGAGGCATTTTAGACATTTGTTTTCCTAACCAGCCCTTCATGAAATATTAATACTACCAATTAGGTATCTATAATATTTATGTACCATATGTATATCTGAGTTTTATGAATAAAAACGGGCAGGTTGCCAAAGCCGGTTTGGCTCAGTGGTAGAGCGTCGGTCTGCAGACTGAAAGGTCCCGGGTTCGATTCCTGTCAAGGGCATGTACCTTCGTTGCGGGCACATCCCCGGTAGGGGGTGTGCAAGAGGCAGCTGGTCGATGTTACTCTCTCATCGATGTTTATAGTTCTCTATCTCTCTCCCTTCCTCTCTGTAAAAAATCAATAAAATATATATTTTTAAAAAGTCTATATATATATAAAAACAAAACAAAACAAAAACAAAAACAAACAAACAAAAAATGGGAAGGTTGTGTTTTTCTTGTCTCCCAAGAACAAATTTTAGCCCCTTGGAGGTGATATCACTCCCCTTGAGAATGCATGATCTAAGTTTGCAGAGTAAAGAAGAAATTAATATAGAATTTCTAAAATTGATGTAACTGATTTTATGTACTTGAGTTAGTTTTACCATATTTTATTGAGCAATACATTTTTTTCTTATGATTCAATGGGAATCATGTATCCTCACCTCATTTTCCAGATTTTTTTTTAAACCAATACTATGAAGGCACCATAACTTAATGATTCCAAGCACAGGCATGGAATCCAATGACAGGATTGCAAATGCTACCACCCTCCTTAAGAGAGATCTTTGATCTTGAAGAAGTTACTTAGACTCTCTAGAACTCAGAGTTTTTGTTTGTTTGTTTTTTCCCATTTTTGAATCTATAAATGGATCCTAGCAGAACCTGTTTATAGCATTCTCTGGATAATAGATGCCAATGGTTTTGCACATTGCCTAGAACAAGAATTCATGGTAAATATACTTGTCACAATCCGTGTTGATGCTCCTATGTTTATGTGGACTTATTTCATAGCTCCCAAATTCCAGAATTTCTCAGTGGGAAGGTAGGAAGCTGAAGTTAAAACTTCTCTTTCTCAAGCCTTAATCCTGTGGCACTACAGGCCTTACTCTTTGCTCACTGGCAGTGCTGTCTTCCTGGCCTCACACCCTGAGGTCACCTAGGACTGTTAGTATTAGGACTGTTAGTATTAGGAGCCACAGAAATCCATTTGGTTTTGGGATGGATCCAAATCTGTGCAGAAGGTCAAATGTTCTTTTTATATGTTGTTGGCCCAAATGCCCTGAAAGTAATAAAACTGGTGGTTAGGACACACAGATTTTAAAGAAGCTGTTTCCTGGCATCTGGGGAAGAAAGGAGTTATGATTTCTGGTTTGGGGTCTCTGAATCTCTTTATAAGATCCATCTGTGAGGGAGGGTGGAAGAAACATTTTTTGAGTTTGGAGGTCAAAGTTCTGAGTTCAAATCTTAGGAAAATCACTTCATCCCATCAAGCTATGGTTTCCTCATGTGTAAAATAGGGCTTATGATGTCTGTCTCATTGAAGGATTTTGCTGGGCTTAGTATTGATATATTGATGTATCGATGTATTAATGAGGATATTCAGTACAGAGTAAGGCTCTCTGTATATTTAAATGATCATTATTATCTCTTTATTCTGTGAATTTTTCTAATTATTGTGGGAAGGAGGAGATGATTGTCTGTGTACATTTTTCTTCTGTCTACCTATCTATCCCATATCATGACCTCATTCAATTAGAAAGGGTAGTGCTATTGAATTATAATAGAGTACCCAGAGATCTGGTATTAATTTTTTAAATGTCTGAAATACCCCAAAATACATTGACATTTTCTCCCTAGGATGTGCCAAATATATTCAAGATTGGATGGATTTGGGTGGCTGAGATCCACATTTGCATTCTCTTTTCCTTTCCTTTTTAGCCAATGGAGTGGAAATTTGTTGAAAAGAACCTATCTCCATATCTTGGACTATTTCCAGTTGCTGCTGTAAATAAGGCTATTGGAAGGAATATAAATTGACATCTTTTGAAGTTGGGCATGGAGCATTAGCCTGGCTTCTTTGGGCGGATGAGAAAGATGGTAAAATGCCAGGCATTTACGTGCACAGGATAGAATCAGAAATCTCTCAGCATCAAGGGCAAAAGTGGCAAGTGCAGATCAATTCTCCTGGGGTTGATCTGAACTTGCCCTCCTCGCTCCAATTCCCTTTCCTCCACATGCAGGTGATTGGGAAGAAGCTGATCAAAGAGCCTTGAGAAGTTATTGTAAGTGGTATCTTATGAAAATCTCTCAGAATTGGATTTAGCCAGGGATATCGTAACTCCCATAGCGTGTGATGTCCCATGAGAAAAATAGCAAGCCCCTGAGCTTGAGCCAACCAGTTCTCTTCAAGATCCAGGTGATGAAGAAGGAGGGAGCTGGGATGGGGGTCTGTTTAGTGGATGGAGATACCCTAGATTTTCAATTCTCTGCTACATAATAGATTTCCCCTGCATTGATAGGAAAGTGTGAACCGTTTTTACACGAACACTTAAAAATAAATACATGCAACTCAACATATAATTAGTATTTTCAAAATATGCAATGTCAAGTTTGATAAATAATATACTGCCTTATCTATGTCCTGTCAATTGACCTTGGTACTTTGATCTTCCTCTGGGATCTCTTTCTTCTGCCAGGCTCCTCCTATGTTTTTCATGTCAGTCTATTTATCAGGGCAGCTGCCTAGGGCATGAGGATTGCAATTCCACACAGTGCTGTTGTTTTTTTGTTTTGTTTTTGTTCTTGCTTGGTAAGAAATCTGTGGAAAAGCCAGAGCAGCACTGAGGCAGTGGCAGAAAATTGGGGCACTGGACATTAAGCCCAGACACATTTAATAATTTACACAGAATTGATCAGGCACTGGGTTGTTTTTAAGACCTCTGATCAAGTGACTGTTACAGATACTATTTGCAAAATTGATAGTTTGCTGGTAGACAAGCCAAGTATAGTAATATAATTAAATAGAAATTAAATTGGGGAAAAGGCATAATCATATTCTTATTAATATGGTAACTTTATAAAGATTATTTGCCTATTGCAGGCATTGGGCAAGATAACTAAGGCAAGTTAATTAGATTTCAAGTGAATTGCCACCATGTTAATTCATATTTTATAAGAATAGTAATTAAAATTTACTATGTTATAGCTACCAGTATGTTATTTTATTATATCCCATACTAACTTTTCCTTATAAGTAATTTAAAAACATCATCTTAATGGATTTGTAAAAATTCAATATTGTAATTGGACATTTATTGTTTAAAAAATCCAGATTATGCAGTAAATTTTTATTATGCTTACAGTCATTCACAGCACAATTTTAATGATATAATACATTTTATCAGGGTTTTTCTTTTTTTGGCAGCAACTTTGTGTTACAAAGAACTTTCTATATGTGTGTTTAAATAGACATTGGTTTAAATCTATTTCTATAATATTATTGATATTAAAAAAGGTAATTTCCATGGTCTTTGGACTTGAATAGTAAGCCCAGGGGTACTGTAATATATCACAAGTTTTGTGGACTGGAATTTTGTTTGGTCAGACCACCATACTAGTTTGACAAATATTTTCCATGTTTGAACAAAGGTAAGGATTGAAGAGATGATTCCATGTCTTTCATGAAAGGGTAATTATATGAAGGATGCTGAGATAATATTAGAATGTGTGATGTTAGGTCTTCCCTTTCACAAGTAGAGTCCCCTCTTGGCCACCTGCCATGCAGGGAAGAGAAATTTCGCTGCTCTGTTGACTCTGAGTCTTAGCAGGGTCCTAGTAATTGAGTCATGTGTGTGTGGCCACTGAAAAAATGCTGCATAGAAACAGGTGAGAAATCATATCAACGAGCTGTTAGTAAAGTCAGCCCGAGATAGCAGATACCTTGTTGAGAGTCTTTTGAAAAGAGTTCCTAATGCTGTGGTTGGAAAGACTCCCTCTTCTTTTGCCTCAGTGCATGAGATCAGTGAGGAAATATAGCACTTTTGGTCAAGGAAAGTTCTTAAACAGGTTTCCAATAACATTGTGAGGAATGTACAATATTAAGGTTTCAACTTTCCAAATAAGGAAACAAAAGCACCTCTATAATGTGCATGGGCTAATCCTTCCAAACTTTCCAGTGAGGGATGCTGGTTCCATTTCCCTTGTGATGGCTTGATATCAATGATTCTCAACTATTGCTCTTGACACAAATTTTACCCATTTATTTGCATCTTACCTTCTGTGATTTAGGCTTTCTGCACTATTAATACTTTACCCAACTGGGCTTACAGTCTGGTTGTGGATGTGATAACTTGTGGTCAGAATCATCCTTCCGGAATAAAGGATTTGATATCTCAACCACCAGAGCTTCAGCTTTCAACCCCTTCCAGGTACTGCTTAGAGTCCAGAGCTATGCCACACCCAAAGTCATGTCCACTTCCAGGACAGCCTGTAGCCAATGACTCATCAGAGGTCAAATGAGTCCATAATCCACCACTGAAATAGGGAAGGCTTTGAGGGAACATTCCATCTTCACAAGTCTCTGCAGGCTCATCAGTGACTTCCATTGAGATCACACTGAAGTTCAAGTTCTCACTTTGCCCAATCTTTCCCTTCCATAGGGAGTGCCCTTCCCTTCCAGCTCACTCCCCAATACACTTCCTGCATATTCAAGTCCACCTCAGAGTCAGCTTACCAGGGAAACAAATTTTACAATCCTTGTGCTGCTTCTAGATCTTGGATTTGCCATTATTTTGTGGATATCATAGAGTTAATTCCACATCCATACTGTTTTGTATTTTCATCTTGAACACACATTTCCTGAATGACTTACATAAGTGAAAATAAGTTGAATCTAGATGATAGGGTTAATCAAAGAGATCGAGTTTTCAGAATTTAAGAGAGCCCTAATCTTAAAGGGCATTAGATAAATGAGGGAATCTTACAATGAGAGATAATTAGATTCAGATTTTGAATACATTAATTAGAAATCAGGGATTTGAATTTAAGTGATTATCTGAAAAAAAAAGGAAGGAACATTTCCCTTTTTAATCTTCGGTGTTAGATAATTAGGTACAGGCCCCAGAGGAAAGTATGTTTTTCCTTAGAAGCTTCAATCAGTGGATGGCTATTTTTTTCTGCAGGAAAAGGGGATTGGGAAAGTGAGAAAATTCCTTTCACAGATGCCACCCGTGTAGAACACTTACGTTTGTTACCCTCTGTACATAATGAAGTCATTCTCTGAACATCTTAAGTGCCTTTTGGCTGAACGCATTTCAGGACAACCAGCATGAAGCCAAGAAGAAAACAAAATTCTTTCATATTAATGACACTTTTGGAGACTTTTCATGAAAATTTTTCGAATGTTTGAAAAAACAAAGTCTTAACTAGGTTTTTATAAGGAGTTTTATTTTGGCATTCAGGTACTTTCTAAATAGTTCTGTAACTAGAAAGCCTCTTATCTAAGTTTCTGGTGTAGATAAGATATCACACAATATCTGTTTTTCAAACTATATTCTGAGATTCAGGACATTTTTGTTTCAACATTTTTTGGGTCATACGTTTCTGGTTACATTAAATCATAAACCTATCTGGTCTCCTCTGAGCTCCTCAGATAATATTTACTGAGGCTTAGGAACTTAAGACCACTTGGTTTCTAAGTAAGAAGTCTCTAATAGCATGCATTAAAGAAAGTCATTACCCTCTCTGTCCATGGAGAAGTCTCAATTTCGATGCTATTTTTTTTTTTTTGCTTTTTTACTTATTTTACTTCAATAATAGCATTATGATGTTAAACCAAAATGATGGGAGATGACCCTTGAAACCCAGCAAGTCTCCTTCCCTACCACCTGCACTTTTTCTTTCTACATTTTTACTTTCTTCCTTGAATGTGTACTTTTGAGTCTATTGTCACACTGTTAGGTACTAATATTGCAAAGATTGGCACATTTGCCCATTCATAAAATATTTATTGGACATCTATTATGTGCCAGACATGTGTTAGAAATTTAGGGTATATTTGTTAACCCAGCATACATTTCCCCTCCCTAAAGGAACTTAATAATATAGGGGAGTAAGAACTTCCTTCTACCCTTCTAGTTTCTATGGTTATATAATGTCTTTTATAAACAGGCAAAAGACATTTTAAATGGAATAAAGCAACATTTTTTATTTTATATTGTAATGTGTATACTTGAGTCTTTAAAAGGAAAATAAAGACCCAAAGAAGCTGTTAGGCCCACAAGCTTCTATACCTCTGTAAACAAAGAACAATAAATTATGGGCATGTGATAAAACAAGGGGGCTTGAAATAAGGGTAGTAAATTGTGGGAAAGTGACTAGAAAATATAGGGGGGAGAACTAATGGAAGGTAAAGGTTATTTTTTTAGGTTTGTTTGTACAGATCCATCTGAACCTTGACTCACAGTCAGGTGGTAAAATGTTCTTCTCAGTACAGGAAGGACACTTTTGTCATGGGAAAGTGTATGACTTGCTTTTCGGTAGAAAGGTCAGAGAGACCCTCAGCTCACAATAATCAAGATTCCAAAGCAGCATATTTTGGAGTGGCATGTTCTGAACCCCTCTGATAGCACAAAGTGATCCCTAATTTCAAGAGTTTACTATGAAATAGGAAACTCAGACATGTGACAGTCATGCATCAGATGTGTTACATGTATTAGTTGCTACACGAAAAAGAATTTTAGAACCTCCCGATTCCAATTTTGAGATTCAGGAAACTACCACCAAGACAAAGAGAAATCCAGGCAATGAAACAGCAGTGCAGCGTTCTAGGGGCTTCCTGGAGCAGCACATTTGGGGGCACTGAGATTATACTAGTACATACATGGCCTGCAATGGGGGAAGAGCATGGTTAGCAAAGGGCTAGATCATCACCTTGCATTCCTACTCAGAAATCTGATAATGGAAGCTATGTCAGAGAAAGCAAACTGACCACCAAAATTTGGGGCCCCCTTCTGTAATATAGAATTACAACTAAAAATAGCTTCCCAGCCAGCAACAACATATTCTGGTCTCTGGCAAATCTAGATGGTAAGATGCTAACTAATGTTCATTAGTTAAAAGTAAGCACTGAGGTCATGTGTCACTCACAGGTCAAGGTTGTGAAAGAACAATTTTCAATCTTCCCTGCCCGCCATCGCTTGTTTGAATAATGATACTCAGGGCAATCTTGGAAGCTACATGTGGAAGATGACAGAGTCCTTAGTAACCTGGGTTCTTAAATGACTGGATGCCTCATCGCCCTCGCCCTGCTAACCAAGAATGCCTACATTGGATGCAAGTGAGAAATCAATTTTTATTGTTTTATGGCACTAATGTTTTTTTTTTAGAAATGTTTTTATTGATATTTTACAGAGAGAAAGGGGGAGGGATTGAGAGGTAGAAACATCGATGAGAGAGAAACATTGATCAGCTGCCTCCTGCATACCCCCTACTGGGGAT
This sequence comes from Pipistrellus hanaki, assembly GCF_964339955.1. Lineage (NCBI taxonomy): Eukaryota > Metazoa > Chordata > Mammalia > Chiroptera > Vespertilionidae > Pipistrellus > Pipistrellus hanaki. The sequence continues at coordinate 41,772,773 of NC_140515.1, forward strand.
GTGCCCGCAACCAAGGTACATGCCCTTGAAGGGAATCAAACCTGGGACCCTTCAATCTGCAGGCCCATGCTCTATCCATTGAATCAAACTGGTCAGGGCACTAATATTTTTTTATTTTATCTTCTTGGTCACTGCAGCCAGACCTACCCCAGTTAATACAAGGGGCCATGAGAGAATTTTCCACATAGGTATGACATAACTAGATGTGTATATTTATAAAAGGAAGATGCGTTGGTGTGGGCAGGAAAATCATGGTATTGGAAGGCTGCAATCAGATGCTGGAAGGTTAGGACTTCTATCAGTGCTTTTTCAGCAAAAAGGGAGAGGACAGTTTTGGGCAACATTTGGATGGTCCATTCTATAGGAATTGCTGCTACTTTAGTTAAGGGAAAGTCTACATGGCTCCCACGTTTAAAAATATGTGTGGTAAGTTAAATTAATATAAACATATCATTCATACAATTTATGTTGCAGTAAGCATGCATATTAGATTTGGAGCACCTAAAGTATAATACTGAGAGGTGACTGTGTTCTGAGCCACCCCATTGAAATTAAATATTCTTTCTTCTTTTAAAAAAAATATTTTTTATTGATTTCGGAAAGGAAGGGTGAGAAAGAGAGATAAAAACATCAATGATGAGAGAGTATCATTGGCTGCCTTCTGCAAGGATTTAGCTCACAACCCGGGAATGCTCCGTGACAAAAAATCAAACTGTGACTTCCTGGTTCATGGGTTGACACTCAATCACTGAGCCATGCTAGCTGGGCAAATATTTTTTCTTTTTTTTTTTTTTTTTTTTTTTTTTTAAATATATTTTATTGATTTTTTACAGAGAGGAAGGGAGCGAGATAGAGAGCTAGAAACGTCGAGAGAGAAACATCAACCAGCTGCCTCTTGCACACCCCCTACTGGGGATGTGCCCGCAACCAAGGTACATGCCCTTAACCGGAATCGAACCCGGGACCTTTCAGTCCGCAGACCAACGCTCTATCCATTGAGCCAAACTGGTTTCGGCCAAATATTTTTTCTTAATGTGGAACTATATTCATTCCAAAAAGGAATATTTGATTTAACTCTTCTTTATAGGAAATAGTTATTTTTTTCATAAGAATGCTAGGCACCTCATAAAGATAGGACTGCCACAATATATTTTAGGGGAGAACACCTGGACATTTATGAATGCATGGAAAGTGGAGCTTGAAGAGAGAAATCCCCTCTGTCACCATGTAGAAAGCCTGATGATGAATTTTCACGGAGGTGATATTACAAATTGGAGTCTAGAAGGAGAGAAGAAGTCAAGGAAATAAGATTCATTAGAGAATGAATGATTGTGGTAATTAAAGTTATGGGTAAAGAAGGGTTTCGTTATTGCCATGCAAATTAATCAGGAGCATGTTGTAGGCAACAAAGCAGTGTGCCTCTTGGAATTTGTCATTTTTTGCCTTTTCTTTTGTTTGTTTGTTTGTTTCCCTAGAACCTGATGCTCTAGTCAGAAGGTATCTTACTTGGGTAAAATATATAGACAAAAGGTAACTTCTAAAATGTGAAAAGAGGCTTATCCATACACTTTGCTGCCTTAAACCAGTTTGGGATTAAAGCGACAAAAAAGATATCAATCATATTTCTCATTTAGTATTTAGCATATTATTACCAACCTTGGCAGGGATAAAGGACAAGTTTGTAGGTAATGCCAATGAAGATGACATTTTAAGTTCAGATTGACAAAGCTCAAAGCTTTTATTTGGGATATAATCCCCAAACATGAAACAGTATCACTGAGGGGATGTATGAATCATTAAACACAATAGTTTTCCAGTACAGGTTTCATATATTAATTGAGCATAATCTATATTTAAGCCACATTTAATGAAGAGAGAGTGTGTGTGTGTGTGGGTGTGTGTGTGATTTATTACTTATTCTTGCTTTTGTCTTCTGTTACTTCACTGTTAGGAAGTGTGGTAATAGAAGATATAATGTAGCATCCATGAAATTGTTTTAAATTCCATTATATAATTAGAAATTTGCATTTATATTTAGTATAAAAATACTCATTTTTGATGATAAAATTATATGCTCAGCCTATAAAACAAATTATAGGAAAGTATAAAAACAGACAAATGTTTTAAAATATAGTTATGTGGTTTTGGTTCTCTTTTTCTCTCTATGCACAGATAAATTTGGTGTGCTTTTTTTCTGCAATGTTTCATTGTATGGTCCTATGTCAAACATATTATTTGACAACATGACTTTAATAGGGGCACAATGACCCATAACATAGGTGTGTCACATATTTTAAAATCTTTTCTTTCTGAACATATGAAAAGTTTCCAAAAATTTGCTGTTGTAAAACACATACACACAAAGGAGGAAAACTACTGCTTGGATAAGGCTTCTTATAAATATATCTATATCTGGACATGCTATTTTCTTACCAAAGTTTTCTAGAGATGAGTTGTGACCATTGGCATTTTTATGTCTTTAACATTTCAAACAGTCAAAAAGGGTGGAGTGCAGTATTTTCATTTTCTAGATGCAGATTCGGGTTTGTACATGAAACATTTTGCTAAATTAGTCTTATCTATTTAAGCTGACATTTTTCACTGTTACTGGGGCAGTGGAGCTGGTCTTTGTACCCCTGTGTCACTCAGTCGTTGGCTGCAGGCCGGAGTGAGGTGCTTCCATTAGCAGAGATTCTGCAGAGAAGGCAGCTGTGAGCCTTGAGCACTCAGCCCTCACAGCAGCTGGGGTGATTCACTGCCTGGGTAAGGCTGAGTGGTGAATTACAGTATGTACTGCAGGCCCAAACTTTTCTTCCCATTTATTCTGTTCTTAATCATTTGTCAAAAAGATACGTGAGGTAGGTTAAAAATTGCCTCCCCTCCCCCCAAAAAATTAAAAATGATATACAAATCCTAATCCCAGGGAACTGGGAATGTTACCTTAGATCAGTGGTCAGCAAACCTCGGCTCAAGAACCACATGCATCTCTTTGGCCCCTTGAATGCGGCTCTTGCACAAAATACTACGTGCAGGCGTGCACGTATAGGTGATTGAAGGAGGACCCCAATTAAGTTAATAACAATGTACTTACCTATATAGTTTAAGTTTAAAAAATGTGGCTCTCAAAATAAATTTCAGTCGTTGTACTGTTGATTTTTGGCTCTCTTGACTAACGAGCTTGCCGACAGCTGCCTTAGATGGAAAAAACAAACCAACCAACCAACCAGAAAGGGATCTTGGCAGGTGTGAAGAATCTTGAGATGGGGTGAAAAGCCGAGAAAAGCCAGGATTATCCAGGTGGGCCCTTAATGCAATCATGTGCATCCTTTTAAAAGGGAGGTGGGTGGAGATTTCTACATAAGAAGATAAGCTACTGTGGCCACCAGTAAAGGCGTACCGGCACCCACCAGAAGGTGAGGCGACAAGAAATGGGTTCTCTCTCAGAACCTCCAGAGTGAGCTTGGTCCTGCCAATGCTCTGATTCTGGCCCCAGGACCCTGGGAGAGTAAATTTCTGATGCCGCCAGCCAGCCAGCTTGCAGGAGGAATGTGTTAGAGCAGCCACCGCAAGCCAGGGCAGCTCTCTGGCCCGACTCACAGGTAAGCGGCTCCGAATTATCTGGCTTTTTTTTTTTTTTTTTTCAAGTACAGCAGCATTGTGCCACATCTGTGAATACCAAATCCTTTTCCTGTATTCATCGATTATTTTTTTCTCTTAGCAGTTTTTGAGTAGAGCTTACTTTGATAAAGGTGGAAAGTTTTTTTGGGTTTTTTTTGTTTGTTTGATTTTCCCCTGCAGAGTTTTTTTATTGAAGAACTTTCAGGTTTCCAAATTAATTGACCAGTTGAAATTATGCTGTGAGAACCACTCAGTTTAACCTTTGGAAAGGAAATCATTGCACATTAGTGGGAAAATCTGCATTTTATGATCAGAACATAAAATCTAAGTTTATCACAGAGAACACTGGTGGTATGCGTGTTCCTCAGGTGAAAAGGGTAGATGTATATACCTAGTTACAAGAAAGCATAAACTATACAAACTCCCTCTCTTCCTATAATTGAGGTTTTGAGGTGTGTACTCCACCAAAGCCTATCAAGTTTTCTAGTCAACTAGTCCTGGTTCAGAGTTCCAAACCTTAGGCAAGGTACTTAATGTAGTGAAGTCTCAGGTTCCTTATATATTATTGTACTTAGTGATGATAGTAGTGATGGTATGAGGAATAATTGCATGGATTAAAAGAGATAAATACATAGTACCTGGTTCAGTTGTGTGTGTGTGTGTGTGTGTGTGTGTGTGTGTGTGTGTGTGTGTTGGGGGTGGGTGGGTGGTTGCCCTTAACCCACTCATTGTTCAAGGATCACCTGTAATTCAAACTGCAGATTGCATATATTTTTTAAAAGTTGATATTTGCAAAAAGGTACATACACTATTTACAAAGATGATACATTGATTTGGGAACATATTTGTAACTATGAGTGTTACATATCCCTTTCTAGCCATATTGTAAATCATTTCTGCAGGATGTTGTTATCAAAATCAGCTATTGGTACAAGTTTTGAAATTAGTACTCACTTTGCAACCTGAACGTAAGAATCAATCAATGGTAACTTGGCTTTGGATATACCTAGATATGTGGCATCTATTTGGTGTGGTCTAGATGTTACCATCTGTTTTTGTATAGGTTGACAGGCTTGACAAATCATTCAAGAATCAATAGGCACTAAAAATACAACTGGCAAAAAAAAAAAAATAAAAATAAATAAATAAATAAATAAATAAATAAATAAATAAATAAATAAAAATAAAAATACAACTGGCATTTCCAGGCTGTTTCTGGACCTTAGACTGAGCCACTTTGGCAGGACAGAGACCAAGGTGGGAGGGGGAAAGGGGGGAGTTAATCCTACAAAAAGAAGGTGGCTTCAAAAGCAATTGAGATAATTAATGGTAAAGTAATACCTGGTAGGCATTTTGGTGACTCGGTGAGCCCAGGGCATGCTGGGTAGGTAGGAAAGCCTAAGCACCTAAAGAGATTATTCTAGAACATGTCTTTTCCTTGTAAAATGAGTAGCAAGTGGCTTAGGCTGTGCTCTGTGCTGCTAGATAAAAGAGACTCTTAGGGTTCCCTTACCTAATTTGCTGTTAGAGCCACTGTATGTGTCCTATCCAATGAGGCTGTTGTGTTGCCCTTGTTTGCCTGTGAGAAACAATAGAACATAGTCTATTATGGCTCTCTATCAATTATGAAATCTATCCTCAATTCCTGAATTCCTGGCACAAGTACCTTTGTAATTTTCAAAATGATAATAAGCACTAAAAGCACCTTTTCTTCTGGTAGTTGGTCTTTGGCCCCAATTTTGACAGTTTCTAAATCCCTCAGAATTTTCTTGGTGATGAGAGTGTCTTTTGCTCTAATGAGGTGACCCTTGGTGGCATCCTGGATGGGGATAGGTCATCAGGAAGACCCAGCTGTGATGAGAAGCTTGGAGTCTTCAGCTCTGGCTCCATTTCCAGAGAAGGGAGGGGAGGCTAGAAATTGGGAAATGACTACTCATGTCTGTGTGATGAAGCCACCAGAAAAACACCGAAGGGAAGGGTTTTAGGGAACTCCTGAGTTGGTGTATACATCTACATGTACCAGGAGGGTGGCACACCCCAACTCCCCAGGGACAGAAGTTCCTGCACTGGGGACCCTTCTGGACCTCACCCTGTGTATCTCTTCTTCTGGCTATTAGTTTGAGTCCTTGTTCCCATCTTTTGTTATGGAGTGAACCGGTAAATGTGTTTCCCTGAGTTCTGTGAGCCATCCTAACAAATGTTTGAACACGAAGAGAGGTTCATGGGACCCCCAATTTGTAGCTGGTAATCAAAAGCACTAACCTGGGACTTGTGATTGGCATCTGAAGTAGGAGGGCAGTCATGTGGGACAGAGCCCTAAACCTGTGGGTGCTGATGCTATTTCCAGGTTGATAGTATTAGAATTGATTTACATCGTGGCTACTCAGCTGGTGCCAGAGCAATGCTTGATGTGTGGAAGCCCCACGCACCTAGTATCAGAAGTACCGTATGTGAGTAGAGAAGGAAAACAGGAGCGTGTTTCTTTATAGCCTGCAAATAAGGAGCAGCAATGAATGTGCGTCTCTGTGTGTATAACATTCATATTTGTTTATATATGGATGCATTAGGTACCTTCTATAAATAAACTCTGGCCTATACCAGGAATGCTGAGAATTTATTGAGAACTTGGTAAGAGAAATTGATTTTTGAAAGGTTACCTATCAGTTTGCAGAGTTCTTATCCATTGTTCTGCCCAACAATTCAGGAAAGCAAATTTACTTGACTTGTTCAAATCTCAAAGATGTCACTAGTTTCATGACTTTCTCCTAAGTCATGAAACTAGCAAGTGAAAGCGCTGTGGTTCCCATCCAGAGAAGCTCAATACCTTTATCAGTCCCTTACATTTTCTCAGGAAGAAACCCCAGGGACTAAAATGACAGGGATGTCGGAAGCCATGGGCTATCAGGAGCACCCTCACAGCAGTGAAGGGGAACCATGTGGCACTAGAGGGGAAGATTCTTATCTGAGGAGGGGTGACATTGAGGCAAACCTTATTGGGGCTTCTTCTCACACTCCTGAAACCCAGTGACTATTCCTAGAGGGTACATGAAGGACTCAGCAGACACTATACAGGGGAAAGTTCTATGCAGAGGAGTGCTTGTTAATAATGAACATGACTTTTACCCGAAAAACAAACAAATCAAAAAACAGCCAGAAGCCCCAGTAGTTCAAAAGGCAACAGGCCGTGAGTCAAATGTTTCCCGCCCTCATCTCAAATCTCACACAATCCTCTGCGCTGTAAAACCTCTGCTTTTTATCTATTTATCCCATTGGTCCCCTCTTACCTAATTACTCTTCACCTCCCCTGTGGGATTATACAATTTTGAAAGAGAAGGATGCTCACATACCATTCTCTCTGCTTGCAGGTAAATCCTTCTGTTTCTGCGCATCCATCCTTTTCTGGTTTCTATTGAATCTCACTCCTTTCCCATGCCTTGCAGTTTGAAAAAATGTCATGGTTGCAACTTTGCTCTCCCACTTGTGCCTAGGTCCAAGGTGGGTAATTGAATGTCATTTAGAACTAGCTCTTTGAGAAGGTTGAGATAACCAGAGAGAGGTATGGAACACACAGTCCCAACTTTCACACATTCGCTGAGAATTAGTTTTGCTTGCCAGCTTGCCATTTGATTCTTTGTTTGTGATTAAACTGACAGTTGTAGTAAAAATTGGTTCCAAAAAAGAGAATTGTGTTTGAGATCATGTATAAAAGGACCATGGGACCTTGAAGTAATCACTGTGCAGATGCGAAACGATACAGTTGTTTGGTGAATATTACATCTACTCTATCTAGTGAAGCTTCTGCAGATGGGTCATATCTCTGCATACTGTGGCAGAAATCATCCTGTCATGTGCATAATTTGCTTAGAGAAAATAACCCCCTCTTCAACAAATTCAGAGAGAAGAGTAATGGCCAGTGTTTGTCCTGATCTTATTCATTCACAGAATGCTCTTTGTTTATGGGATCACATTAACATTTCTACAGCATTCTCTGAATTGAGTATTAATTTTATCTCCATCTTAAATCTCAGGGTAGCAAGAGTAAGCTATTCAGAAATTACATGTGGAATGGTATTTGTGGTGCTAAAATGTAGGTCCTCTGGCTTCAAATCTTATTCTTTTCAATCCTATAAAAGTCTATATTTAACTTATGTACAAATTTTCTTTACTGAATGGAAGGATGATAAGAGCTTAAAATTATAATGAATAGGGGATGTAAAAAAAGTATGCCTACTGGTAGTGAATCAAGTTTTTCAACTCCTACTCTATTTAGAATCCATTTCCATTTGCCACTGTATCTACTTTCTGGATCTGAGAGTCAGCTCTGAAATACCTTATTTAAAACACACACACACAACACACACACATAGTTTTCTAATGAATGAGTAATGTGTTACAAAATCAGCAGAGAGCAGTTCTCCAAATTGAAAGAGAGGGTAAGAGACTTTGCCAAAGACTGTGAGGTTTTACTGCTTCAACTCTCCAGTGGTTATTATTTTACAAAAGGGTAAATCCTTCAATGAGGGGTAGAACGCCATTTTCTACATGTTATTTCATCACTGCTTGCTACATTATTGACTTATTTTCTATCTTCAAAGAAAATATAACTTAGTTTATGAATACTTGATATTAGGAAGGTGCGTGTTGACTGCATATTCATTCATTTCCTCAATAAGGAATACATTCATTACTATTGTACAATGCATCAATCACTAGATTAATTGGGATGCTGAAGTGAAAGTATTAGTATTATTTGATTTCAGGGAGCTCAAATACTACCAATAGAGCATGAAAAGCATGCATATATTTATCATACAGTATGGTATATGTCACAAATAAGATACAGGCTATGTGTTTTGGTGGCATCAAGTGGAAAAAAATTGTCTCTAAGTGTAATTGTTGAAGGAGAGTTCACATAATATTCATAATCTGAATCTTGAAGTTTGTCAGATGGAAAAAAAGGAAAAAGAAGTAATGAAGCATTCCAGACTTCTAGAAAGAAAGAGTGTGATTTGATAATGGGATATTCAGGGAACTGTGAATTCTCTGATATTGGCCGGGTTGTTCCCAATGCAGGCTCCCCAAAATATAAGCCAATAAGATAAAATTGTGTTTATTTCTTATCTCAGTAAGAGACCAACCTCCACAGTAGTAGTGACTGTGAGAAGGAAGGAGAGAGTTAAAACATTTATTGAGATTTTGAAATCAAGTTTAAGGCTGGTCTTTAAATGTGAGGGTTGTGACAATCATAATATAATTAAGATTGGTACACAGCATAAAGTCAAGGATTTTGAAGCAAGAGGTTCAAAGAGTCTTAGGATGTTAACCATCACTTGACACTTTCAACTGAAGAGCTGATGGATCTTTCAGAAAGTTCCTGTTATTATGGGGAATGATTTGCAACTTTTATTTTGCCTGACAAAAGTAGCCTGGAATTATAAAGTTATGCTAATAAAGAGTGGAATAACAAAGTCATCTTAATGTAGACAGTAAGCTTGTGTGGGTATAAATAGTTCTGATTCTCAGTGGGATGAAATGAGAGATGGTCAATAAAAGTAAATTTCATCAGATGTTAAATGGTCTTATTTTAAAAAGTTGAGTCATTGGAGGAAAACATGCCTCATCTTTCCCCATTGCTAGTGGGAGTAAAGCTCTTGGGGTACTGTCAGAAGAAGCATTTCCAGAGCCCCCCAGGGAAGGGTGAGATATGATAGAAAGCTTTATTTCTGTGGAATTACATCCCTGGGTTTCCAAAGTCCCATTTCCCTTAGTCTAGTCATAGAAGAACTATAGTTTGGATTTCAGTAAAGCTAGAAGCAAAGCCAATGATCAGAGTTTCCTCCATCTGTTGGAACTGGGTCTAGTTCAACATCAGTTACAGTCCACTATTCCATTGTGCATGGAGTTAACATGGCTATGGGGCAAGTGGGCGAATGCAGGGAAGCAGAAGTGAAAGAGCCCCACAAGCCCAGAGTTCCAAGAAAGCCAAGAGCATGAGAGGCTAAACTTCTTTAAGGGGTTATGTATCCCCAAATTTCTGCACACTTGCAGTGGCCATTCCCATTCTGGTCAACCATCTGTGTCCCCAGGTGTGATTGACAGTAAGCACCTTCTAGTTCACCCAGCTTTACTGTGCATGCCTCTCTATTCCCAACACCCTTCCTCCAGTGTTTTGCAGGGAACATGCCTATAAATCTGGCCTTCCCTTTCTCCATTCCTGTTATTAATAACTAGTTAATTACATAGTATGAGTTGGAATTAATTTATTAAGCATTGAAAGGTAGCATTATTTTTTAAAGAAAAGAGTGGCTTAATCATGTACAGGTGAATTGGTATGAGATAAAGTATAGACTAGATAATCTCAAAGCGGAACAGTGGAGATGGAAGGTTGAGATGGTCTGTAGACACTGGATAGAGGTTAACCGATTAAAATGCAAGTGGTTGCAAGGTCTTAAATGAAAGCAATGTAAATAATGAGCCAGGCAATTTTTTATAAGAGGGAATGAAATGATCTTGTTATAAATGAAGTATGAGGCATAAAAGAGAAAGAATGGAAGTTATGGATTTCTTGAATTCTACATACGGTGTATGTATGAACTCATTTAATCCACACTAGCATCCTGGAAGGTAGGTACTATTATATCCTCATTTTACATGTGAGGAAATGGAGACACAAATGACAGTTACCCAAGTAATGTGATGGTGAAGTTCAATCCAGGCTGTCTGACCTTTGACACACAACACCATGTCCCAGATTTTCACACTTGGTCACTGGGTAATTGAGGATGGGCTCACTAAGATGAGGATTTTCAGGAGGTTTGCAGGAAAGATTGATTGGTGATCATTGGAGCTTGGAACTCTCCAAGTTTTCTATCCAGGACTAATCTAAGGGCAGAGGTTGTTTCATTAGTTGGAAATATGAGTCTAAAGATCAAAAGAGGTTATTTTTGTTTGTTTAAAAAAAATAAAACCAAATATTTAAGCATTTGTTCAAGTTGCAGTTGGGGCTTAAGAGATCATAACAATGCTGATGATACAGTTTCTGCTTTTGTAGGTTGTCTTCAGGGATATTGTGTAGAAAACTGTTACTCCTGCATTTACTCTCACACTACTACCACATTCACAGAACCTCTGTCATAGATATGTCAGAATTTCCCCCACACCAAGCAATTCTGTGACACCAGTTAGATGTCCTATAATTTAACTTACTCTGACATTATCCCTGGAATGAATGCCACATCACATAAGTTATGGACTCATTTCCACAAGACTTCCTCTTCCCCTACTTCAGATGTCACTTGAGTCTAGGTTGTCACCTGTGCTTTTGACCCATCAATTATAAATCAGTTTCCCAGCCTCCCCCCTTCCCCCAACTTGGGATTGATTAACTTGCTAGAGTAGCTAACAGAACTCAGGAAAATGGTTACGTACTGTTGACTAGTTTATGATCAAACTAGAGGCCCAGTACATGAATTCATGCATAGGTGAGATCCCTTGGCTTGGCTGGTGATTGGGGCCAATTGGGGTAGGGGGAGAGACTGCAGGAGGTTGGTCAGCTGAGGGAGGTTGACCACCAGGGGGCAACTTCTGAATTGATCGACTTCCCCCTGGTGTTAGTGTGCATCATAGCTACCCACTGGTCGTCTGGTCCTAATGGTCACTTAGGCTTTTATATATATAGAAAGTACAATAAAAATTACAGGTGAACATGTAGGTGGAAGAGATGCAAGGTATATGGGAAGGGCCATAAAGCTTCCATGCCTCTCTGTGAGAAGCATGCTCCCAGCACCTCCATATGTCCAGCAACCCAGAAGCTTGCAGAAGCCTGTGCTTTGGGATTTTTATGAAGCCTGCATTATTAATTCCTTTTCCTGCCCCTCTCTGGAAAACGAGGTCTGGGGCTGAAAATTCCAAGCTTCTCATCAGGACTTAGTCTTTCTGGTGACCAGCCTCCATCTAGAAACCCATCTCCTTAGAACAAAAGACACTGCTATTACCTAGGGAATTCCAAGGGACTTAAAAACTCTGTCAGAAATTAGGGTCAAAGACCAAATATTAGAATAAAAGATGCTCCTAGTGCTCTTATAACTTAGGAAGTTTAGGGGCTCTGGGCCAGGAATGGGTTGGGGGTCAGGGACTAAAATACATACATATGTATTATTATCTCCCAGAGGTATAGGAAATATTGATAATAGATGAACTTAACTTGCTTATGAACCTAATAAAAAATTGATCATGATGCTTTGTCCCACAGTGAATACTCCTGGAGGCATGTGGTTCTTAACTAGATCTTTCTTCAGCCAATGTCATCGTAATTTATTTAAGCTCTTTGTCCTCACATTTTATATAGAAATAGAGGCCCGGTGCATGAAATTTATGCACGGCGGAAAGGAGGGACAGGTGTCCCTGAGCCCAGCCGGCACCCTCTCCAATCTGGGACCCCTCTAGAGATTCCCAGTGCCCATTTAGGGCAGTCAGACATCCCTCTCACAATCAAGGACTGCTGGCTCTCAACTGCTCACCTGCCTGCTTCCTGATTTCCCCTAACTGTTTCTGCCTGCCAGCCTGATCACCCTAACCACTTCCAAGCCACACTGATTGATGTCTAACTCCCCCCCCCCCTACTCCCCCCCCCCCCCCCCCCCCCCCCCCCGCTCCCAGCCCCCCCAGCCTGTTTGCCTACAACTTCCCTCCTCTTCCAGTCAGGTTAGCCCTAACTGCCCTCCCCTGGAGGCTTGATTGCCCCCAACTGCTCTCCCTTGCAGGCTTGATTCCCTCCAACTGCCCTTCCCTGCTGGCCATCTTCTGGTGGCCATCTTGTGTCCACATGGGGGCAGGAACTTTGACCACATGGGGGCAGCCATCTTGTGTGTTGCAGTGATGGTCAATTTGTATATTACTCTTTTATTAGATAGGATAGAAGCCTGGTGCATGGGTGGGGCCAGCTGGTTTGCCCTGAAGGGTGTCCCAGATCAGGGTATGGGTTCCCTTGAGGCGTGGGGCCTGTGGTGTTTTGCAGGCCAGCCACACCCCCTTTCGACCCAAGCAGAGGCCCTGGTATCTGGGATATATTTACCTTCTACAATTGAAACTTTGTAGCCTGTAGCAGAGCCATTTCTTTTGGGATTTATTCACCTTCTATAATTGAAACTTTGTAGCCTGGAGTGGAGGCATAGGCCAGCCAGGGCAGGTGGAAAGCTTGGCTTCCTACATCGCTGGGAGAAACCCTAGTCTGCTCTCTCCAGTTCCATGGCTGCCACCATTTTTGGAAGAATTTATCTTTTATAATTGAAACTTTGTATTTTTCAGTGGAGGCCTAGGCTGGTCAGGGTGTGTGGAAAACTTGGCTTCCTCTATTGCCAGGGAAACCCATTGTGGTGGCAGCCATCTTGGTTGGGGTTAATTTGCATGCTCACTCTGGCTGGTAGGCCATGGCTGATGGGCATGGCTTGTGGGTATACCAGAATGTTGGTTAATTTGCATATTACTCTTTTTTTAGATAGGATGAATATGGAGCTTTGCAGTACATAATTGAGGCAAGACTTGAATTTCCTAAGCTGTAGCCTAGTTTAAGGCTAGATATATTTTTAGACTAGCTTAACACTAAATAGATTTATAGATGGGGACAAAAGCAAACCACCATCCATCTTCACCACAGATTTGGGCAGCCATGTGAACAAGTGGCTACATTTCCTTGAGTCTCAGTTCTTTCTTATGCATAAATGGGCATTGTACTACAAACTGTACAAAGTGTTTTTGTTGAATTTGTAAGTATAAGATATTTTGCATGACAATTTTTATATTTTTGGTGAATGTAGGTGTTATATCATCACTTCAATGAAATTCTATATTCTGATTCAGTGTATTTTAAACTTTTAAGCTTATCTCCAGATGCTGATTTTAGGCAAGTCAGATTTTCTTTATCGTTTTTCAATCGGATGTGCCTGCCTTCATAAATCATAAATAAATTTGATAAAAGCAAAGAGCACAGCCTTAGGAAAATCCAAACAGGTCTGGCGCTCTTTATAATTTGACAATTTATGAGGAAAAATGTCTCCATTACATAAATAATTCCCTTGCATTTCATTTGCTTACACACCATTATTTCTACAAGTTTGTCACAAAAAGAATAGAGATCGATTTATCTTCGTAGCAGGCACAATAGGTAAATGTGATCACAATACATTTTCTGAGTTCTGCCTGCTGGGAAGGTAATGCTAATCTTTTATTTTACAACGATATACCTGAATTTTAGCCAAGGGCTAATGGTGTACAGAAACATAAAAGGCCGCATGAGTAATTTGGCCTTGAGCTTCTTGTGTGGAATCCAGTGATCATGTGGCTAGTTCTACCCCAGTCACTGTCATTGAATGGAAATGTGAACTATATGAACTATCCTTAGAAGTTATTTAGCCCTTATCAGTCTGAGGGTGAGAGCAATAGAATTGACTCAGGGCATATTTGCCAGACTGTGGCTAGGTAGATAGAGGCCTCCATGTTTTGAGGATCAGGCAACATGTGTTCTTACCATGACCACCTATTGGCCATTCTCATGCCAATCACTGACAGCATTCTGAAAATCATTTATAAAATAAAGATAGATCAGATATGTCCAATTACAGACAAAAATCACTAATAAGCTATTTCACAATAATGTAATTTATGCACGATCAAATAAAAACCATTTAAAAAAATAAGGAAACTGGACTGTGTGCTAGAATGTGTTATATCAGCTAAGTTGGAAGTTATATTTCCCAGAATCCCATTCCCTGTGTGGTTTTAAACTAGAGCTGGCCAAGAAAGGAACCTGTATAATATTGGAAGCCAGAAATGAATCCAAAGCCTTTAATCTTGGAAGAAACTTGGGAATTGAACACTAGAAGAGCCAGAATTGTCCAAAGATATTCAGTTTATCTTTACTCTCAATCTTAGTCAGGTTTCTTCCTAATTGTTGGTCCTGTCAACCTTCAGTGACCCCAAACTCACCTCCAGGGACCTGACTACAAGCCCAGGAAGACACCAGGTATAAATAGGTTCCGGTGTCCTCAAAAGGGGCAGCTACTACAAGCTTCCCTACAAGTTCTCCCTTCATAGCCCCACTTAGATGTCTGGTGGTACTTTGCTTCGAGAATTTTCCTACAAGCTCAGACTTGTCCGTGTGCTTCAGTGCTTCAGACCAACCTACTGACTGCTTTTCAGATCTTCCCTTTTTCATGTTCTCCCACCTTCATGTAAGATCTAATTCCTGTCATCTGTACCCTGTTCCCAAAATACATGTAAGTGGTTCTATTCTACTAGCTGAGTCGGGATTGGTACACACCTGAATTCATAAGGTAGCTAATTCTTTCACAGACTCAACCATTAACATAAGAATGATAATGTGTTTTTATTTAATCCTTACAGCAAATATAAGAACTATTATTTATAGGCTCACATTGCAGGGGAGGGCACACATTTTAAGAATATTATCTAATTTAATTCACACAAGTTGGCTGTGGTCATATTTACACTTGTTGGGTCTGCAGAATACAAGTCCTCAGGGTGCACAGACATCTATGGACCAATAGATGTGACTCAGCAACTGTGAAAACTTGGAAAGCATGTGTTTGCATTCAACACTTTTCTAAGTAGAAGAGTTTCATGGTTTTCAACACAGTTCTAAAGAATTCTATAACCTCAAATATTAAAATGAATGCTTAAAAAAAATAAAAATAAAAAAGTAAAATGAATGCTTGAGACTTTATTGTTCAATATGGTCCACTGGTCACATGCGGCTAAATTTAATAAATTTAAAATTCAGTTTCTTAGTTATACTAGTCACATTTTGAGTGTTCAGAAAAAGTAGGTTTACAGTTGTTAGTTTAAAAAACAGTACAATCATTATTATTATCATCAACTAGAGGCCCAGTGCACAAAATTCATGCATTGGTAGGGTCCTTAGAGGCTGCCAGCTGCCTGCTGGGGCCTCCCTACCCTGGCTGCCAGGTCATGGCTGGGGCCTTCCTTCATTCTGTGCTGTCTCCTGGTGGTCAGTGCATGTCATAGCAAGAGATTGAACTGCCAGTAGGTCAAATTGCCAAGGGGACACTTTGCATATTAGGCTTTTATATATATAGATTTATTATTTATTTGTATTACAAATGTAAAGCTAATTTGGCCCACTGCATGCATAGGACAGTTCAGATAGGAAACGTGTCCATCCTGTAAAGTTCTACCCAACAGTGCTCATTTAGAGAATATTCACGGTTTTGTTGTTTTTTTTTTGTTTTTTAATATATTTTATTGAATTTTTACATAGAGGAAGGAAGAGGGATAGAAAGTCAGAAACATCAATCAGCTGCCTCCTGCACGCCCCCCCTGGGGATGTGCCCACAACCCAGGTACATGCCCTTGACTGGAATGGAACCCGAGACCCATCAGTCCACAGGCTGACGCTCTATCCACTGAGCCAAACCAGTTTCGGCGAATATTCACGTTTTAAGGAAATGTCAAAGGTCCCTTGCTCTGTGTATATTCCATGTGACAAGTCCAGTTTTTACCATTCCTTTCCAACTGCTCCCATGTCTCTAAAACACAAAACCCCATTCATATAGGACAGGAACTCACTGAAGAGCTTGGGAGAAGCTCTGTATTTTCCTTTGCAAAGGTCAGAGCTTCTCATACAGCGTGGCTGCATACAGAGTTGAAAAACAGATCCAATTCACCTACAGAGCCACATAAATATTTTAAGACCATGTTTTATAAACTGTAAACTTTATTATAGGCTTTGCCTCCAGAGCAGGTGAAGTGCATATATCACAGAGTCCCACCACGCCTGCCTATTGTTTTAGGAGCCTGCTTCCCCACTTGTGCCATGCACACCCCAGCAGATTGGATTAATGGCCCTCCAGAGGCCCCTTCTACCTTCCAGGAGAAATACAGACTTGATCCAGAAGCAAATTCCTCCTCCTCTGACTTAGGTGCATAAAAGGCAAAACTAAAATTTACCAACAGCACCATAGACTACAAACAGGAAACCAATCACCCTCTTCAGGGAGAGCACTAAGGAGTTTATCATTTTTCCTTTTCAGGCCAGAAAGGGTTTGCATGGTGAGCAACACACCTCTGTGGCTGCAACAGACTCTGCATTTTAAGGAGCAACATAATAGCATCCCCAGTTAGGAGCTAATTAGAAAAATAAGTAGTGGTTCTAGAATTTTGGCAGCTATCCCTCAGAACCCAAGAGCAATCAAAACACTTCAAATTCACCTGCAGAAAGCAGACTGGAGTGGGTATCAACATCAGTTCTGTCAAAAGGGGAAATAAAGTCAGTTGCCTTAAAGTATTCTCACTTTTTTTTTTTTTCTATGCAGCCTTTTTAGGAGCGGATTCTGTGCCTCTCGATGATAATCACTCCAAAAACAAAGTAGGAACAATCAGGGTCTGAAAATATTTTCCAGTAAACTATTTTTTAAAATATATTTTTATTGATTTCAGAGAGGAAGGGAGAGGGAGAGAGAGATAGAAACATCAATGATTGACTGATTGCTTCCTGCACATCACACGCTGGGGACTGAGCCCACAACCCCAGGCATGTGCCCTTGACCATAATCAAACCCAGGACCCTTCAGTCCACAGGCCAATGCTCTATCTATTGAGCCAAATCAGCCAGGGATCCAGTAAACTATTTTTTAAATAAATGTATGTAGACCTAGGATCTGGAAAAGACTTAAAATTTTGTAATATCTATTAGAATTTTAATTTATTTTAATTTATTACGAGTATCACAGTCTTTGGAAATACAATAGCTTATCAGTTAGAAGATACTCATTCTTTGCAGTCATGATTTGCAGTTAAAAGATATTTTCATGGAATTAGACCTTTCCTGTTCAAGTCAGTGTTTCCCAAGATGGAGTTCGTGGACCCTTTAGGACTTATTTTTAAAGGTCTGTCAGAACTATTGCATTTAGAATAGAATATTCTTTTACTACGTGGGTCTGAGAAAAAAAAATACTTAGCTGAGAAGTTATTAAAATGCATTCTGATCTAAAATCAGATTGGTGGTAACCTGGGACATGCTGTTTGTTGGCTATTTGCTGCAATTTCCTTATTTTGCAGAGGAGGACAATAAGACCTGTCCTATTAATCAGAGAACTTAGAAAGTCTCCTGGAACCACAAAATAAGGCAAATGAGGACTTAGCTAACCTGTGGGAGGAGGGGATGAATTGCTGCTCCTGTTGCTCCATTTGGCAGCATGTAACTCTAGCTGGCACATCCCCAGGAATTCCCCTCTCCCATTCTATAGAAGTGGGCACCTTCTGTTATGCCACTTGCCCTGTGTCTATGTCCATATGCTAAGGACCACAAGTGATTTGATAATGAGATGAGGACTTGAGGTTTCTGTCGTGCCTCACAGATTACTTGGAAGTGTTTTTTTTTTTTTTTTTTTTTTTTTTTTTTTTTTTTTTTTTTAATAATTCTTATGTGGTTAGAGATCTTTAGTCTTTCTCTCATTGAATTCTAATTTAATATTCTTATGGTCAGAGAATAAACTCTGATTTAAGTAATTTAAATTTGTTAAGGACTGCTTTATGATTCTGAATATAGTTCTTGGTCAATAGTCCAGAGAGAGTAGCCCCTGCCCTTACTGCCCACACACTGAAGTTTGTCGATTTAGGTTCTCAGGCATGCCCCTGAAACTTCTCGGGATGGTGCCCCTGTGCTGGAGCTTAGCAGGCGTGTTTGGGTGATGGCCCTTTAAGAGCAGTAGGTCTCCATCTCGGGGGCACAACCCCCACTGGTTTTCACAGCCAGGTATTCCAGAGATTTCTCTTTCTGTCACTGCTGCCCAGACTTTGTTCCTCAGGGAGGAACCTCCACATCCAAGAGATTCTTCCCATTTCTGAATCTCCACACTGTGGATATGAGACCTGCCTGATCTACATTTGCACCCCTCCTACCAGTCTCAAAGAGGTTTCTTCTTTAAATCCTTGGTTTTAGGACTTATGTTCAGCTAGTGTTCTGGTGGTTCTCAATGGTGGTGGTTTTGTAATTTTGATATGATCAAAGGAAGAGGCGATCTCACAATTTACTCAGGCATCTTGACCGGAAGCCCTGTCTGTAATACTTTTAATGTGCTATTGAATTTGTTTGCTAGTGTTTTAGTTGAGAATTTTTGCATTAGTATTCATCGGGATATTAGTCCATGATTTTCTTATTTGTCTGGCTTTAGTATCAACATGATGCTGGTCTCATAAAATGAGTTTAGAAATGTTCATCTTAAATCTTTTTGGAAATGTTTGAAGAAAAATGGTGTTACTTCTTCTTTAAATATTTGGTAGAATTTTCCATTGAAGCCATCTGGTTCTGGGCTTTTCTTTTTTGGGAGTTTTCTGAATACATTCTATAACTAGAGGCCCGTTGCATGATATTCGTGCAAGAATAGGCCTTCCTTCCCCTGGCTTCACGCCCAGCTGCCCAAGAGCCGGCAAGTCCTAGCTTCTGTACAGAGCACAGCTCCTGTAGCTCCCTCTGCCGCCCCCCTCCCCCTCATAGCAGGCACTTTGCCACTTCACACCTGCATATGCAAATTAACCCCTATCTTTGTTGGGTTAATTTGTATATCACTCTGATTGGCTGTGGAGCATAGCAAAGTGATGATTAATTTGTATGTTTCTCTTTTATTATGTAATATGTTCTTATTTGTCTCCTGTAACAGGTTACTGACCTACATGTTTTGTCAATAAGCTGGCCAGCCCTACTCTCTTTTGGTTACTATTTGAATGGAATACTTTATTTATTCTTTCCCTTTCAGCTTACATGCACTCTTAGATCTCATGTGCGTCCCTTATATACAGTATATATATTGGTGTTGTTATAGAGCAAGGCTAGTAGTGATAAACTTCCTCAGCTGTTGTTTATCTGGGAAAATCTCAACTTCTTGTGCATTTTTGAAGTATAGTTTTGGCTGACATAGTATTCTTAGTTGGCAGCTTTTCCCCCAGAACTTTGAATATAACTTCCCATTTCTTTTGACAGACATCTTCAAAACCAACATTGTGGCTAGACCAGCCCTTATAGTTCTTAATTGCAAGACACCTTCACCAATAATCATCAGGAAATATTTTACAAAATATATGTGTGGTTTTTAAATTTTAGAAAAAAAGGGAGAGGAATAGAGATAGAAAATATCTGTGAGAGAAACATCAATTGGCTTCCTCCTGTATTCCCCCTACTGGGGATCAAACCTGCAACCCGGGTATGTGCCATGACTGGGAATAGAACTGTGACCTATTCCCAGAATAGACTGGTTCATGGATTGATGTTCAACCACTGAGCTAACATCGGCTGGGCAGAAAATCTTTAAAAACAAAAACCCACAAGGTTTCTATTACTATCCTGTCCTGGAAGGTACAGAGCATACCTGCTGGACCATCCAGCAAAGTCATGAGAGTGGGGAAGGGGTGGAGATAAAGAGATGGGCCTGAAGCTTTGCTTTTATTGGGCTTAAGTGTAGGGACTTAGGGTTTCACAGATTCATTCTACTAGTGAATTTAAAACACCAGAACAGAAATTAAAGCATGGAAAGCTTGAAAAAGCAGCCAAATTGTCAGTTATCTAAGTCAACCAGAGATCTCTAAAACAAAGGAAGTTTTTTTTTGCCCATGGTGAGGAGGGGTGGTGGCTTGGGCCTTTTATCTAGTCATGTTGCTGGCAATGTGTTTATTTGAGATAGCTGTGTTTGAAGTAGATGGCTTGGCAATACACGAAAGCTTAAGTCTTGCATTTGTATTGCAACAGAAAACCAACCATCGGATGCTTATACTACAATCCCAAATAAGGTGAATTCACAACATAAATACTTGCTATTTTTGCTGTACAGAATGGAAAAGGCATTCCTATCAATTGTACCAAAGGTGGAGTTAGCACTCATATAAAGTAAACTAGTGTAGCTAGAATATTCTTGAATGTGCCAAGTGTCAAGAAAAGTAACCAGCAAACATTAAACATTTATACTTCTCCCGATATTCTTATGAAAGGCCACTCTCTATTTCAGTCCCCAGTTCCTCAGGTTTTTTTTTTTCAAATCTTTTTTTGAGTGTGTTCTCCATTAGCCAGTTTGATGTTTTAACATCAGGACTGAACTAGGAGCGCTTGATCAATAGAATGGTAGCTATGGGACGTGTGCAATGGATGGCTCCGGGGGACAAAAGATGGCCTGCACTCCATTTATCACGCACCTCTAGTTTCATATTCATAAAGCTCTCTAGCCGAGTTCTGACATTTTGGGTGTGAAGAAAAAGCCATCAAGTTCTCTTAGTGAATATTAAAAAAATTATGCCAGACACTCTAGGGAGGAGACGTGAAAGCAAAATGGAGGTAGTGACAGGATAATGCATAAGAGAAATCTTAGCACAGGGACAGGGGAGAGCATCCAGCCTTCTGAGATGGATAGCCAATGTCTGGGGATACTTGGGCTTTTTTCTGGTGCAGAAAGGAATGTATCACTTGTTTCCCAGCCTTTTCCTAAGTGCCTTACAGACAAGTAAAATGATAGAAAAATATTCTTCTTAAAATATTATTTGGGTAGTCATGTGGTATTTCTCATATAGGAGACTTTTTTTTCTCTGATTGTGAAAATGTGTTTATTAAACTGAGAGGAAATAAAATGAGTCATTCATCCCAAAGCCAAGTGGAGGTTGCAAGTTCTTCTGCGACCTCTTCCAATATCCATCTCAACCTTTGGTACCCACTTGTCCATCATAGGTTAGATATTTTCAAACCATCGATCTATGTCCCTCAAAGCATTCAAACAAAATGCATTGGAAAATAGATTCTAGATGGAAATTACATGAGCTCTATGGGCTTCCAGGATTGATGCTTTTACAGTGGCATTTCTTGCAGCAAGGCAGCTGATGAAGTGATAGAGCTGCTTGAAGTATGAGGGCAATTTTTCAAGGCCTCTTGAATCCTGACATCTTAGCAGCATCTACTAAAAATCATCAGAGGTTTCTTTACACAAAAGTTGAGAGAGAGATTTGGGAACTCTTAAGTTCCACTGGAGAGGGAGAGCCCCATTTAAGTCTTCTGTGCATATGATCAGTTGCAGGTACTTACCCGATATTTAAAGTCTTGCTCAAAAAGGTTGAATCTTTTTGTTCAAATTGATATCCTGCACTGGCTAATTTGACAAGAATGTGATATGATACATGCTATCATGCAACTTATTAATTCTCCAAATCCTACCTACACTCAGAGGTAGACATGTATGCAAGTGATGTGACATGTTCCCCAACCTTCTGGTATCTTCATTCATACCCTACATGTCTTTCTATCCACACACAGTTAGCACTTTGTGCTTATCTGCTCTCAAATTTCAGATTTTAAGAATGTATTTTGTGGCCCTACTTAAAGTTTATGATCCTGGGAAGCAGAAGTAGTAGTTTATATTATCTTTCTGATGTACGGATCCATTGACTCTCTGCTTGGCCTTATCTTGTTCAGCCCAACTTAGCAAAGATGTAATGGGCATTTACCACGTGTTAAGCAATGGATTTTCAGACATGGATAACATAATGTCCCTCCTCTTATAAAGATAACTGACTAATTGAGAAGGAAAGAAGAACTTGGTTTTCAGCAGCAAGATCATCTCCAATAAAGCACAGGAGACTGTGAGGCTCTTGAAATCAGAGACTGTGTTTATTCATGTTTGTGACTTCAGAATGTCACAAAGTCAAGCCCCAACTTCACTGTTGGGCATTAGGCTCATATATTGAAAGCCCTGCATGACATTCCTAATGGAATAGGCATCTTATACTTATGATGGCCTGCAGAGAGCTGTTAGTCTTCAGTCCGCAGAAAGTTGGCTCCTCCCACTGAAACCGGTTTGGCTCAGTGGAAGAGCATTGGTCTGAGGACTGAAAGGTCCCAGGTTCGATTCCAGTCAGGGGCATGTACATTGGTTGCAGGCACATCCCTGGTAAGGGGTGTGCAAGAGGTAGCTGGTTGGTGTTTCTCTCTCATCGACGTTTCTAGCTCTCTATCTCTCTCCATTCTTCTCTGTAAAAAATCAATAAAAATATATTTTTTTTTAAAAAGAAAAGAAAAAAACGAAAGTTGGCTCCTCCTATTTGCAAATGACAAATGCTTCTGGCTAGCTGCTAAAAAACTAGGAGCTACCTTTATACTCACATTATCACCCTATCACAATGATTTTGGACCTGAAAATTATGGAGAGATCTCTCCATCTCTCTTTCCGCAGTGGAAGCCAGCACATTTTTCTCTGTAATAACCACCAACCTCCTAATTCATTTCCCTGCTTCCATACCCCCCTGCCTTTCTGTTTTATTTCATTCCATGCAAAGCTTATTTTCACCTTGGGCTTTTTGGCTTTGTTGTTAGCCTTGACTAGAATTCTCTTTTTCTTAAATAACAATTTTTTCTTGCTTACCACTAAGCCCCTAACATAGAGGCACTTTCCTGGCACAAAACAAAACAAAACAAAAATCAATATTTGTTTTTTAAAAAGGTGAAACTCTGGTGATTGTTGTTGAATTCATGCAGACATGAATGAATGACTTGACCACCCAGTGTGTGTGTGGTTAGGAGCTGGCATAATCCCTGCCCTCAAGAAGAGTGTGGCTTACTTATATTTGATTATATGGGCTCTCTGTGTAAATCAATGAGTAATCCAATGCTAGACATTAAATGGGTGGTGACAATAGTATGCTCTGGTTGAGCTCAGGAAACCAATGGCAGGCAACCACAGTAGTTAAGAGGACCTGTCTCTATGGCCACAAGGCATTTCCCTTAGCCCTTTAGGGCTGGAAATGTTCCCAAGTGAGCACACATCAATTTCACGATGGATCCTTCCTGACTAAATAAATCAGTAGTTTTGTGAAAACTGTAATACGTTGAAAAGAGGGCTGAGGTTTGTTTCCCTGCCTACAAGTCTTGTCCTCTTTGAATTCTTTTATAGATCTCATCTTTTTTATTTTTTTATGTATAAATTTGAGATATAGTAGTGACTACTCAAGAAGTGGCTGTATAGCTTCAGAATAGTAATGTACCTAAATGAATTAGGGCAGGGTTAGGTATATACTAAGTCCTCCTAAATGATAATGGGATGATAAGTACGCATTAAAGCATTTCTTAACCTGTGCAATTCTTTACGAATATAAAGGAGCCTTGCAAATAGAATGTCTTGTTTCTGGCATAGAGTTTTGATCACTCTGTATCTTACATAGTTCTTCTTATTTTAACCAGGCATGGTAGTATACTAGGTATTCAATAAAACGCTTTGTAAAAGAAATTGTTTTGAGTTGAAGAAATTCAGGAAAATTTTCTTTTTTATTGGAGAAAGAGATCACATCACATTTAAATTGTCCAGGTTATATTCTAGCTCCGAATATTCCTTGGAGTAATTGAAGTAATTCTCCGCAAAAGATATAATTGAAAGAACAAAATATAATTTTGTTCTTACCAGGTTTTACATTTTTGATTCATGCTCCTCTTTAAAGAGCAAATTTAAAACATAGGCTGGGATTGTCAGCTAAACGTTAAGCAAAGATCTTATTTTGTCTGAGGTTGACCTTGGTTGCTCTCTGTCTTTCATAGTTTCCATTACTTAACTTTAGCCAGGCTCATTCTCCGTGCCCAATAAATATCTTTTAAATAAATAAATAAATGTGCTCAGGAATGATATATATGAGTAAGCTTCTTGTGACCTCAGAGACAAGTGTGTGGATGGTTGCCAAGTCCCCAGTCCCTAGTGACAGAGCCCATTTGTCATTACTGATAACATCGATGGCATGGCTTCTTCATCTTCTTTCTCAAGCTTCTACTTCCAAAGAACTTACCCACTTCTAAGAGTTGCACCCCGGGCTGCTCAGCATGATGCTGCTGTTTTTCAAAGTTCAGTTTTTAGGCTTCCCACCAATGAAAAAAATTTTTTTTTCTTTTCTATGCTCCTTGAACCTCTCATGACATCCTTTCAGCTCTTCATTATGGAGTGTCTCTGGCACTCTGAGCCCCAAACACCCATGTAGGCTCATCAGACCCATGGAGCTAAGTCACCTACAGGCGTGTGGAAATGAACTGGCTGAGTGTTTGAGTGCCACTTCAGTGGTGGTCAGTTCTGATGAGGTCTCTGGCAGGCCTCTGGGAGGCTCTCAGCTCCCACCCAATGTAAGCAGACAGCTGTATTCAAAAGATGCTCATTCCATACTGAGCACCAGTCATCAGAAGCAACATTCCTCCTCATTCTTCTGAACTTACGGGAGTCCCCTGTGAGGATCTCCAACTAAGTTCTCAGAGTTTGTTTTTAGAGTGTGGCTTCAAACAAGTTATAAAAACTGACAGTGCTTGAAGGATAACCTAGGAACCAAAGATTGAAATATTTTCTTTGATTTCTGCTCAACAGAATGCAGAACTAGGATTTCTTAGAAGAGCAAATGAAGATACACTTTTGGCTCTGAAACTGGTTCCTTGCTTTAAATGTATCTGTTAACATTAAAGCTAGAGACAGAAAATGCCGGGGTTCTTTTTCCCCAGCCTCACAAAGGGTTCAGCAATCTGGAGAAAGGGCTGCACGTACATGATTAAGAAGGAGTCCGTGGATGAAAGATGTTTTTGAAAGGCATTGGGGGTCAGAGAAGCTTTCAGCTGAAGAAGCTAGAAGACTCTCTTCCTAGACCAAGGACCCTTTCTTTTATTAAACACAATTTGTCCCAAGGCAAGGTGAAAATATACAAAGGGTACCTTATGGAAGGGTATACAGAAACATTGTCAGTTTGGGGAATAGCCTGCAGCTGTTCAGGTGTTTGGCCAACCGGAGGCAATAGCATGCCCTTAGCTGACTGGCAGTGAACAATCCTATCCAGGTTTGGGGGACATGCCTTTTGGCTGTTTCCAACAAGTAAACTACATGTGACTCAACCCTGTTGTGCTCCCCAAGCTTCACCAACCTTTTGGTAAAACTCTTGTAATTATCACATGCTGGAATTGGTTCTCAGCAAGAAAACAGTCCCTTACTCTAGCACTTTGCTGGAGCTTACATTATAAACTTATGGAAAAATTAAGCTAGATGTCTGTGTGTGTCGCCTTTTGCCTGGGCTAGCTGTTATCATGTTTAGCCACTCCAGGCTCAGGGACAAAATCTGGTGGAAACTCCAGCCTTGGTCTGGGGTTTTAAAAACCCTTTGTCTTGCCTAATGGGTTTGGCTCAGTGGAATGTACCTTGGTTGTGGGCTCAATCCCCAGTGGGGGAGAATGAACTGGCTGAGAACATATATATACACACACATACATATGTATATATGTATGTGTGTGTATATATATATGTGTGTGTGTGTGTATATGTGTGTGTGTATGTATGTGTGTGTATATATATATGTATGTATTAGAGGCCTGGTGCATGAATTCATTCATGGGTGAGGTCCAGCCAGCCTGGCCAGGGGGAGGGGACGTGGGCAGTTGGCCGGCCTGCCTCTGGTTGAACTCTTGGTCGAGGAGACAATTTACAAAGTAGCCTTTTATTATATAGGATATACACTGAGTGGCCAGATTATTGTGTGTTCAGAGGTCATAATAATCTGGCCACTCAGTGTATATATATGCTTAAAAAATACATAAAAAATAAAAGCCTTTTGTCTTTATTCAGTGTGTCAAATGAGTGACTCTGACACTGAGTGTAGGATGAACACTAGGGTGCTACTTCCTTATTTAAATTTCACTTGGTGTTGAGAGCCAGTTTCTGCTTTAGTTTCCAGTGATCTTTTTAATTTTCCATTGGGATGAGTTTAGCATAGTCATGTGATGTCTTTTCTCCTTTGCATATTTCCCTGCCAGTTTCTCCCCCCTGATCTGGATCTAGACCAAGCTTTGGTATCTCTTGCGTTGATACAGATAATTACCTCTTTCATAAGACTTTGACAATCAACTGAATTGTAAGAAACACCACACCTAATACATTTAGCATTGAATTTCATTCAAGTTAGTTATGTCATCTCTTCTGTGGCTCTTTTGACTTCTGGCTCCTCCATCTACTCTGCCCCAACCTCTAAGAAACATATCCCAACATTTTTGCTTGGCTTCGACAACACAATGTAAAATTTAGGGAATTTGATTCCACAGCTTCCTGGTTTGAGTGGCCCCAGAAGCGATGATAATAATTCTACGTAATCCCAAAGTAATTTAGTTTTCCTGACTTCCCTTATATGGCCTACCTGTGGCATTTATACAAAATCATACGTTTCCCCCAGGGGCCAGTTAGAACCCCAAATATTGAAGCAAAGGAATGTCTCTTTCTCCATGTCTCCAGCAATAAACATCATGAGAAAGGGACAGTTTTACTTTATACGTCTTTGGGTTCTGGTCATTGATCCCATCTGGTTAGAATAAAACCAAAGGAAAAGGAAACTAATTTTTCTTTTTTAAAAAAAGAAGGTTTTTCTTGTTTTTCTTTCAGTCAAGTGAGGGAAGTTTTATTCCCATGATTTCCAAGCTGCTTTGAATGAAAATCAGCCTTCCAGCTAACTCTTATGGGTGCAATATTGATCAAATAAAAGAGCTCATGAGAACAGTTGGTTGGAGGCCCAGGGAAAAGAATGTGACAAGTTTCCCACAGATTCCTGCACCAACTGGATAATGGGTGTGAGTTCACTGAGAAGCAAGGGGCATTTAAGGGGACCTCTCTCTCAAAGGGTGCTGCCTGAGTTCACAAAATTCCCCCTCCAGCCAAGGGCTCCCTGTTGTGAGCATGAAAGGGGTTTTGATTGCCTCTTTTCAATTTGTCCCACAAAACATGTCTCAGAGAGAGAAAGAGAAGTATTTACTTCACCCATGCTAGTTGTTAGACCAGAGCTCTATTTTCTCTTTTTTATGCTTGCCATCTTTTACTTTCTCCCTTTCTTCCACTTATCTTTTCACTAGGGATGTCTCCTGAAACTGTATTCCTGCTCTCACTGAAGTGTCTTCTGTATAGTAGCAGGGTTCAACATAACAGTGGGAGAAAAAGAAATAATGCATTGCCTTGAAGGAAGTCATACTCTCAGGTCTCTGTACTCAGGTCTGCAAGTCTGACTCATCTGCTCCAGGCTGCTGCTCTGGGGAGGTACTTAGTTGCCTGTAGATCACAATGAGTTGAGTAGGCTAGCTAGGGGGCCAATTCATAGAAGTACTTGTGAGGCTAAGAAAAGTGAAGCTGAGCTCTGATGCCTCCTGCAAAGTCAATCCCTCAGTTGTTTCCCTCAGACGGATGAGAAGTCTAATTGGTTTCGCTGTCTAAGCATATGGTGATTCATGGTTCTGAATAAATACAACTTTTAGCAACTAGTGAGCATTATGCTCAGGCAAAAATGAAAATAAATTGGTTGAAAGATAATGTTTTTTAAAAATAATAACTATAACCCTGGCCTGGTGGCTGAGCTGGTTGGAGTGTCTTCCTATATACCAAAAAGTTGTGGGTTCAATTCCCAGACAAGGCACATACCTAGGTTGTGGGTTTGATCTCAGGTGCATATGGGAGTCAACTGATCTTATTAAGAAACATTAATATTAAAAAACAAAACAATTATAAACAGTGCAAAGAAATGCTTTGGTCCCCTAAGTAGAAATACATATGTGCACACACACACACGTATATATGTATATGTATATGTGTATGTGTATATATATGTATATGTATATCTTTTACTTTCTAATAGAATTACTATTTCTACTATTAGTAGAATATATATATGTACATATGTATATGTGTATATTCTCTTTAAAATGTAGAATCTAAAGTGAAAAAATTATAATTCTGCTGCTGCACTTTCCTGATTTCATTATTTTTATCAAATTGCAAACGATTGACCTTGGGAAAGTTACATAGTTCCTCTATATCTGTGTTTTCACCTGTCAAAGGGTATGATAATGGTATCTACATCATTGGGTTTTTAAAAGTATTAAATGAGATACTGTGGCAGGTACATGGTAAGCCCCAGTTGCAATAGCCTGGTGAAATGTTAGTTTAAAATAATTTCAGAAAATATTAGCTTTCTATATGCCAGGCACTATTCTAAAACTTAATATATATATTCTCATGTAATAATAATTTTACAAACTTGCTATATTAGTCTGTGTTTAGTAGTAAGAATGTAAGGCACATGCCCAGTTGGAGTGGCGTAGTGGATTGAGCATCATTCCATGGACCAAGGGGTCCCAGATTTGATTCCTGATCAGGGCACATGCCCAAGTTGCAAGCTTGATCCCCTGTTGGGGAGGAGGCAGCCAATGGATGTGTCTCTCTCATCGAGAGATTCCAACTCTCCATCTCTCTTCCTCTCTGAAATAAATACAAAATGTATATTAAAAAAAAAGAATATAAGGTACAGAGAAGCCAAGGAACCTTCATAAGCTCACACAGTTAATAAAAGTCAGTACCAACCTTCAAACCCAGGGAGACTGACTTCAACTTCAGTGAAGGCATTCTGCCCCTTAGTAAAATAGCACTCCACTAGTTTACCTGCCACTATTCTTGCCCCCTCTCACTCTTTTAAAATTTACCTTACTACTAGCTTGAGCTTTCCTAACAGAAAACCTGGTCCCATTGTTCATTTATTTGGACTCCTTCAAAGGCTCTCCATCACTTGACAAGACCCTGTTTTACTATTCCATCCATCTAATTCCTCAGTCCTATTTCCTAAAGCTTTGGCCTGGTATTTCATAATCCTGTGTACATGTACACACACACACACACACACACACACACACACAGAGCTTTGCACTATTCCCAATGCTGAACATGCAGTTTAACCCTCTTTGTGTTTGGATAACATCTCCACTGTCTGGAATATGCTTCATTTAACTTGCTTCTTATCTTTTCTACCTTTGAAACTTTGGTCTTTAAAACTTGGCTCAGCTTTTACTGTCTTGGTCTCTTCCCAAAACACTTAATTATTCCATTCCCTTTACTGCTTGTAGCAGACTGTATGTTCCAGAAATGACTGCAACATTATCTTCCCCCATATGCAATTCTGCATCTGGACATTGCCATTGTCACTGCTGTATCAAGAGGTGGGATCTATTTCTCTACTCCCTTGAGTCTGGTCAGGCCCTGTGACTGCTTTGACCAATACAACATGGCAAAAATAATGCTTTAATTCTTCCCATTGTAATTGTGATTTGCACTTTCCTATGGATTAGTGAAATTTAGCATCATTTCATATACGTATTGACCTTTCATATATCTTTTTCCCCCAAAAAAATGTTTGCTGCCCATTTTGATTAAGAGTAGGTATTTTTCCTATTGAGTTATATGAGTTATTTCTATATTTTGGATATTAACACCTTATCAGATCTGTGGTTTGCCAATAACATTTTTTATCCATAGTTTGTCTTTTCTTTGTTGAAGTACTCTTTGCTGGCAGAAACGTTTTACTTTCATGTCTTCCCACTTGTTTATTTTGTTGCTTGTACTTTAGGTGTCATAATAAAAAATTCATTTCCAAGCCCCAGGATAAGGAGCTTTTCTTCTGTTTTCTTCTAGGAGCTTCATAGTTTCAAGCCTTTATTCCATTTTGAATTCACTTTTTTTGTAGCATAAAATTGGGGTCTAGTTTCATTTATTTAAGTGTGAATATCCAATATTCCCAGAACCGTTTATGAAAAAGACTGTTTTTTCTTAACTGAGCATTTTTTAACTCCCTTGTCTAATACCAGTTGGCTATTGATGGTTGGGCTTATTGCTAAGCTCTCAGTTCTTTTATTGATTGGGCTATTTTATACCAGTACTATACCGTTTTGATTTCTATAGCTTTAGAGTATAGCTTGAAATCAGGAAGTGATATGTATCCCACTTTTAAAAAAAAAAAATTTATTATTGCTTTGGCTAGTTGGGGTCTTTTGTGATTTCATGTAAATTTTACAATTGTTTTTACTACTTCTATAAAAACTACCATTGAGATTTGATGGCGTTTGCATTGAATTAATATTAAAATACACATGCTGTTCATAATTCTTCTAATACATGAACATGGGCTACCTTTCCATTTATTTGTGTATTTGATTTCATTCATCTTGTGTGTTATAGTTTCCAAAATAGAGATTTTTCAGCTCCTTGGTTAAATTTATTCTTAAGTATTTTTCTGGTTTTGATGCTATTGTTAATATTTTTTTTTGTTTCCTTTTAAGATAATTTGTTAATGTATAGAAATGTTACTGATTTTTGTAGGTTAATTTTATATGCTACAGCTTTACTGAATTCTTTATTTCTATTTTTTTGTAGAGTCTCTAGGATATTCTATGCAGTCATGTGTTACTTAAAAACAGTGCTATATTAGGAGAAATGTGTCATTAGGTGATTATGTTGAGCAAAATCTTAGGGGCCATGTGAACAAAACAGCTTGAAATTAAACATAAGAGAAAATGATGCAATCAACATATAGAGTAGACATGAAATGTGTAAGGATGCTGCTGGCATAACAAACATACTGTTTTACAGCTAACTTTGTTTTATAAGTAGAAAGTATACTCTAAAATAATTTTAAAAAGCATAGTATAGTAAATACATAAATCAATAAAAGCCATTTATTATCATTATCAAGATATATTTGATTATTTGATCTAGTGTCATTATCAAGTATTATGGTATATAATTCTATATGCTATACCTTTATACAATGGCAGTGCAGTGATTTTGTTTACACTAGCATCACCACAAACACGTGAGTAATACATTACACTATAGTGCTACAATGACTACAACATTATTAGGCCAGATTAATTTTTTTAGCTCCAATATAATCTTTAGGACCACCATCATTTATGCAGTCCATTGTTGACTAAAATGTCCTTATGCATTTTGTGCCTATATAAAAATGTGTCTGCAAATAGGAATAAGTTTACCTGTTCCTTTCCAATTCTGATGCCCTTTTCTTTATTTCTTGATTGTTTTGGCAAGTATTTTCAGTACTATGTTGAATAGGAATGGTGATAGTAGGTACCCTTCCCTCCTTTCATTCTTTTCTCTTTTTGAACACCTGGCTGGATAATTTCAAATACCTTGTCCTGGGACACTGATTCCCCCCCCCCCCCCCCTGAATGGTTGAATCTGGTTTTGAAGCTTTCTATTGAATTTTTCAGTTCTGTTATATTTTTCAACTCTAGGAATTTTTATACATGTTTTTATATATACTAGTATTTATTGATTTTAGAAAGTAAGAAAGAAAGGAAGGAAGAGAAAGAAAGAAACATCAATTATGAGAGATAATCATTGATAGGCTGCCTCCTGCACACCCCACACTGGGGATCAAGTCCACAATCTGGACATGTGACCAGAATCGAATCCTGGAACCTTTAGTCCTCAGGCCGAAGCTCTCTATCCACAGAGCCAAACTGGCTAAGGCAACTGTTGAATTTTTTTTTCTTTATTGATTAAGGTATTACGTATGTGTCCTTATCCCCCATTGCCCTCCCATTCTCCCCACTCATGCCCTTAACCCCCCCCCCCCCCCCCCCCCCCCGTTATCTGCATCCATTGGTTAGGCTTATATGCATGCATCCAAGTCCTTTGGTTGATCTCTCTCTGCTTCTTCCCTCTGAGGTTTGACCATCTGATCGATGCTACTCTGTCTCTGGATCTGTTTTTGTTCATCAGTTTATTTTGTTCATTATATTCCACAAATGAGTGAGATCCTGTGATATTTATCTTTCTCTGACTGGCTTATTTCGCTTAGCATAATGCTCTCCAATTCCATTTTTTATGAAACTATTTTTTTTCACACATTATTTTCTTAACTTAGTTGTCCATCTATGACTTCTTATATTTTACTTTTATTTCTGCCTAGGGCCATTTGGATATTTATATCATCATTCTTGGGGCCATACAAAATTGTCAACTTAAAAATTAGTCTGCTATATTTGGTCAAACATTTAATTAATTCATCCCTAATGCCTTGGCAGGGACAGACCAAATGATTTCCTGAGCTTTTATACAGCCTGCTGGTGCTGTTCCCTGCCCCTGTTTTCCTTAAACTTCAAGAGAATAATTCTGAATTTCTTGTCTGACAGTTCATAGATCTCCATTTTTTTCCAGGTCAGTTATTAGAGCTTTATTAGTTTCCTTTGTTGGCATTTTATTTATTTAATTGTTTGTGATTCTTGACTCCTTACCTTGGTGTCTCCACATTTGAGAAAGTGGTCTACTCTCCTGGATTTTGCAGGTTTGCTGTGGGAGAGAGAGTTCTTCACCAGTCAGCTCAGTTTGTGTTTCTAGACATGTCTGCTTGCAATGTCCTTGGGAAGATTAGGCCTGACTTAGGGTCTTTTTGGAACAAGGCAACTGTTTGACCTCTGATGTTGTTGGTCATGGTGTGAGCCATTAGCTGAGAACAGCTAAATAGGTCTCCTCGCCTGGGTCCCTACCCACTGAGGCTGTAGCATTGGCCTTAAGTTTGCCTGCATTCTCTAGTCAGGCTTACTATTGTAGATGGTTGTGACTGGATACTATACTCAGTAGTCAGTAGGAATATGAATTAGCTTCCCTGCCCTGGTGGGACATCAGGATGGGACCTGGGGCCTGCATAGGGCATTGTTTTGGAACCTGAATCAGGCAAGAATGTTCGCTGAATTTCCTGGACATGTAAGGCCACTTGTTGTTTTTGGGTTGTTGTTTTTTGTGTGTGTGTTGATGGTCAGAGCCACAAGCTGTGATTTCTGTCAAGTGCCGCTGTAAGCAGGGCTGTTGGATGAGCTCTGTGGCTTCCCCTGTGCTCTGGTTAGGTTTCCTGGTCTGCTAGGCAGAAGGCTGGATTCAGCAGTGAGGGGGATGTGAATAGTTTCTCAGCCTCAGCGTAACCGGGGAAGCAGCTCTAAAGCTGCCGAAGCTCTTTGTTTCTTGTCTTAAGCCCACTTGCACCCCATGTTTTCTGGCTGAGCAGGCCGGTTATTTTCTCATTGTTTCTCCCTTATCATATCCTTTAACTCCTCAAGTACTCCAGGATTCATAGTGTGATAGAGACTGATGGTAAAATCCACTCTTTTTTTTACTAGATAATATACTGGCAGAACTTTGTATTCAGATATAATATTGGCTTGTTAATTGTTTTCTGTGGGCATATTGACTCTCCAACTGCTGAGTTACAATTAGGATCTTTTGCCTTTTGCTGCTTTTAAAAGATATTGTAGCACCCTACCCGGTTTGGCTCAGTGGATAGAGCATCAGCCTGTGGACTGAAGGGTCCTGGGTTCGATTCTGGGCAAGGGCACATGCCTGGGTTGTGGGCTTAATCCCCAGTGGGGAGTCATGCAGGAGGCAACTGATCAGTGATTCGCTCTCATCATTGATGTTCTTATCTCTCTTGCCCTCTCCCTTCCTCTCTGAAATTAACAAATATATTTTTAAAAGATATTGTAGCAAATATTGAGCTAAACAATTTTGATGGGTTGCTTAAAACAAAAGAATGACTTTGGAAAATATATTATGAGGAAATGGTCCAAGGTTTGAGATTGTTATGGGGTCATTTTAGGACAAATAAGGGCTGAAGGGGGGAAGATTTCAGATACTCCATTTACAATTGTGTAGACATCCAACCTACTATTTTTATTATTGTTTTAAGAATGGGTAGGATAATATGCACTCATAAAAGTTAAAGTGTCTTAGATTTATGTATGTTTCACATGCTTAAAATATATATGAGCCAAATACTCAGACAATGAGGTGTCCACATGTAGTTCAGCTATTGTTACAGATATGAGTCATGCACATTTGCGACAAGATGAAACTATCATATGTCAGAGCATATGCCTGTCACTGAAGCCAAATGCAGATAACATATGCTTGGAGGTAAAATATTTGTAATTCTTATTGCTTATCAAAAATTGATGTGAGCAACTGTGAATGTTTACACTGGTTTGGATTTATAAACAGATCTGCAGGGTTAATTGTAAGAAACTATTTTTGCAAAAACAGTAAAGTATAGCCTTTTCAAGTTGGAATGGTCCTCTCTGTACCTTCCCTCTGAAACACACCCACCCATCCATCTCTCTGCACACAAGCACTCATATACCAACACATATTTATGGGGTATTAGAAACACTAGTGACAGAACCAGAGGTTCTTACTCCACAGTGTAGACTAGTCATTACAAGTTTACTTCAGAAAATACAATTCCACTGGGAAAACACACACCTATGTGTAAATTTGAAACAAAAGCCATAAAAAATGCACCATATGAATATTCACATACAGCTTTCTTGTTTATAAAGTATATTCATTTATAAAACCTGGTGTAATTTTAAGTAATCTAGCAGCAGATATTTTCCTCTTTATTGTGTGAGTGAAGGAACTGAGCTTCTACTATGACTCAGTGGTCAGCAAACTCATTAGTCAACAGAGCCAAATATCAACAGTATAACAATCAATTTCTTTTGAGAGTCAATTTTTTTAAACTTAAACTCTTCTATACGCCACTTCTTCAAAATAGACTGGCCCAGGCTGTGGTATTTTGTGGAAGAGCAACTCTCAAGGGGCCAAAGAGCTGCATGTGGCTTGCGAGCCACAGTTTTGCTGACCACGGTACTAGGTAAAGTCAGGTTCATAGTAGGTTTGGATGGACCCAGGACTTGAACCTTTCTCTGCTGCCTCCACCTCCAGCATGGCTTCCACTGCATGTAGCTGTTCAGCATTATTCCAGAGTGGTATTGTATGAGAACACAGGTGGCTTTTGGAATAAATACTTCATTGGGTGACAGCTGGGATAGTTGACACCATCACTACCATGACTGCCATTTGTGGAATTGAGGAGGAGAATGTTTGGTATAGAGAGATTTGGCTGTAAAATCAGAGCATGAGTAAACTTTTCTTCAAAGGTAATAAACTCTTTCTAAACAAACTTACCCAAAACCTGAGTACTTAATCTAACTTCAAAACCATGTACTTCAGAGCAGATAGGTGGTGGTTCTCCCTAAACCCCTCTATTTAGTAATCATTAATCAAATCCTGACAATTATATTTCCATAATATCCATTATTTCCATATTATTTCCATAATATCCATTATACCATTCTCTCCTCTATATCCCACCTATTCTGCCTTCACTCAGGCCTCCATCTCCTCTCCCGGGGTCTCTGGTTAAAGTCCTCTAACTAATCTCCTTGCCTTCAGTCTTTCCTCTCTCAGTTATACCTTGCACACTGACATGATAGTTATTTTCTTAGTGAAAATCTGATCACAAATCCTACAAATCCCATTTGTTCAAGTCTTTCAATCACAGGAAATTATAAGTATTTTTTTCTAATTATGAGTTCAGGAATAATCACCATTTTCCCATTACCTATTAGTATGCTTGTTTTGATGCCAAATTGTTTTCTGTATATATCAAATGTTTTAGATCTTCTCTAACTCTTTAAACTAGGTACCATGTAGCCCATAGCACATAAAGAGAGTTAATGAAACTATTGGTTATTTTATTCTTAGTCTAGGACAGCACTGTCAAGTCACATATGTAATGAAAAATGTTCTAGTGACTACATCAAATAGAATTTTAAAGAAATTCATTAAATTAACAAATCATTAATTTTAATGAAATATTTATTGAACCTAATATATCTAATATGTTTCTGTTTCAATATATAATCACTAAAATGATTAATGACATATTTCATTTGTTAGTATTTAATATCTGAAATCCAACAGGTTTTTTACTTACAGCACAACCAGTTCAAACTAACCAAAAGTTAAGTGCACAATAACTCCATGTGCCTATTGGCTACATTAGACAGCACAAGGCTAGAACTCCTGTCCTACCTGTATTCTCGTTCCTTCCTTCCATGGTCAAATTCCTATAAAATGTCTGTCCTTGCTTTCTGAACATACCACCATTCAGTGTCTTCAACCCCAGAAGTGTGACTTTTGCCATACTTTACCCTGATAAAAGTGAATTCTATTTCCAGATTTTTTCCCCCCATGACCTATATTAGGGGTGTCGAACTCAATCAGAGAAGGGGCCAAAATCTAAAATCCAGCCTAAATCGCGGGCCGAATGGTTTACTGAACAGTCATAAACTGACAATGTCATAAACTGACAGCGGAGTGCAGTGATGACAACGCGGTGCGGGCCACATTGCAAGGCCTGGCGGGCTGGATTTGGCCCGCGGGCCTTGTGTTTGACACATGTGACCTATATCTTTTGGGTGGCATGCAGCCTTCTCCTCCCCTTGCTTTATTCTTTACTTTGCTCCTTGCCTGAATGCTCCTACTCATGTTCCAGATCTTAGGATGCATATTTCTTCATCTAAGAAGACATCCTTGGTTCCTGGTACCCGCCCATCTCAGTCTATCATAAGATAAAGTCCTCTCTCCTTGAGTACCTGCTCTCATCATCCTGTGCTAAAATGTGAGCTCCTGTCAATTTTCTTTCTTAGCATATTTGGCCCATAGTAGATTTTTAATATTTTGAATAAATAAATGGTTGAGTGTTGAATGGAGACATATGGTTAGCTGGAGACATGGATGCATTCCCTAGCCTCTTTTGAAGTATTTGTTCTTTTCACTCTGATATACTACTTCTGCCACAAATTGCTCATCAGATGTCAGTCCATTCTATCCTCTTGGATGCAACACATGAATTGTAAAAGGACATTCAGTTTCAAGTTATTTTCTCTGTAGCTCTTTTCTGGGTAACCAATTATAGATGGTATGAAAAAGAAAACAATGAGGGATGTATGGCTCCCTTGATTCTTGTTTCTGGCAATGTGTGGTTCTGATGGCAAGGAGGAGATTTTATTCACTTTTGCAGTTCTCACAGTGCCCAGGACTTAGCTGGTGTTCTGTGACTGGATAGTGAACAAAATAATAAGTGACTGCATAATGAATGAACGTTTGTAGTTCTAAGATAGAATAGCTGGTGTAAATTGTGCGCAAGAATCACTTTCTTAATAGAAAGCAGGCCAATGCCAACCCAAGAAATCAGGTCATTGGGTTTGGGAGCACGAGAGCACTGGGCTTATGCTGTCACCCTGTAAAACCAATGATTTTTTGCAAATGTTTCTAAAGTCAGGAAACCGTTCCTTTTATGTGGCTTGGATGCTTAAACCAAACAAATTAACAAGGAAAAATAACTCTGTGTGAGAGTTCTGCTACTAATATTTTATTTTTAAACTAATTTTGGGACTGTAAACAGACATAAGTAGGCATTCTCTCAGATGTCGCTCTTTACATAAAAGCAAACAATATGAAACTGGAAAGGGGCCTTGTTCAACCCACCCCCCAACTGTGACTTATTATAGGTAAGCAAATTGGTGTCCGGAAAAGTGATTTTTTTTCTTTTTTCTCAGAGCCACACAATTCTTGTGTCTCTACGGGGACTCCGAATTAAGTTCCCATGAATAAAACAAGAGCAATGACTACCCACACGGAGAAATTGCCATGCACTTGGACGTAACTAAGCATTGTAGCTTTAGGCCTCCTTTCAACAGATGTAATTATTCATACACAGACTGACGTTAGCCTACATTTCTGCCAAGTTGTATTGGCATCCACCAGGCAGATACTGAGCACTTACATTTAGTTGTGAGTTTGAAGTGAAAATGGCAAGCTAAAAATAGTGTGTAAAACAAACCACTAGAACCACCTTGTCTCCTTATTCTTACAATCCCAAATGAGAGTGACACGTTTTAATATCATTATGATGAGTGTTTTCCCAAGTGCCTGCCGAAAGGAAAAAGAGGGGTAGGCATTGATGGGAACCTTAAAATTAGGCAGTTGCTTTAGAATAAAATGTGAAACAATGTAAAAGAGGTGACTTAAGGTAACACATTTGCAAAACAGTGCCCAGTGAGGTGGTTCTATGTATTCCAGCTCTCGCTGTTTCTCTCCATTTATTCAGTAGGGACAAATGAATGCAATTGACCCACACGGTGCTCCACCAGGTGTTCAGCTGTCACTTGGGCAGCCACAAATCTGCAGTGAAGTCAGGAGCAAATGTGTTTATTAGCATCTCCACTTACTGCCGTCCAAAACATTCACCCAAAACCCCCTCCTTTCTCCCTGCCCACCCCCTCCATCTGCACACTGCTGGCAAAGGGAAAACCTCAGCTGAAAACTCTGAGTCCCCTACACTCAGCCAGCTTTCTGAGGGGAGATGCTGGCTTCTGGTTATGGACATCTCAGTTCCAGGGAAGGGTTAAAGGATACTGTGCAGGAGACCAGGCTTCTAGGGCAGAGCTACGCAGCCCTGAACACTCCTCAGAAGGTGAATGTATCCCCTAATGTGATGTAGCTGACAGTCTGCAGTCACACGGCACTCAAATCTGTTGTCTAATTCCCCCCTCTAATTATGATGGATTAGAAGAAGATGCAAAACTCACTCCTCTTTCAGGAAAGGCCTTGGAGGTCATTGAGGATCATAAGCATTTTAAAAACTTAGGCAAATCCTACTGAGGACAGTAATGGGGTTTCTCCTTTTTTGACAGAGGAGCTAGAATCTTTTTATGAAATACTCAGATCTCAAACACTTCTCATTTTTTGATGATGAGAAATAGTGTATGGATCAGATCACTTTTATTTTGCTAACATCTGATTAAGTATTCAAGATATTAGTCACTTGAAGGAGAATATCCTCTAGAAAAGATAGTCCAGTACCAAATATTTGGTCTCACTGATTGAATAATTGAACACACTCTTATTTATTCACAAAAGGCCCCTCAGGAAATTTCTGAATACTCAAAATATCCCTTTACCAATAGGAACTTGAGTAAATTAACCTAGTAGTCACCTTAACCATAAGTTATACAAACTTGAAACTGAACAATTAAGTATTTTTGTGAGTTCATATTTGTTCTCTGGAGTCTTGGGAATCCCAGGAAAAAAAATCTAATCACATTGGCCAAAGGCAGAGACATCTAAAAGGATGTTTCTCTTCCTTTCTCTCTAAATGACCCTAATCCATTAGTTCTGTGATGGTTTTAACCAGGAGGTTTTTGAGTCAAATGATCAATTTGATACTGTTTAATTCCACTAACACTTATTAAGCAACTATTATGTTCCCTTGCTATCTATGGCAATAAATAAGATAGAAACTTTGACCTCAAAAAGTATTAGCTTACTTAAAAAGTTAAAATGCATTTTAAATAGTTATAAAACAATATGTCATAAAAGGTAAAGACAAGAAGTGCACAATATCGGGAGGTAGAGAGACAGAAGAAGGTAGAACCATTAGATTGGCTTTGTTTAGAAAAAGAAATAGGGCTGGGGTAATGAAAAATGAATTAACTCTTAAGTGTAAAAAGGAAGGGAAGAGATTCAGTGGAACAAGTATTATCAAATAAATTGAGCCTCATAGGATAGAGAACAGTGATGTGTGGAGAATGCTCCTTTGTTAGTAAGTCATAGAGATAGAGTTGGGTGGGTAATGTGGGTTTATTCACTAGAGAGAAGAATATACTTTTTAAATATGTAATTTATTTGGGTGACATTGGTTAATAAGGTAATATATAGGTTTCAACTGTACATTACAATGACACATGATTATATAAATAATATTGCATTGTGAGCCCACCATCCAGAGTCAAATCATCTTCCATCACCATATATATTTGGCCCACAAGGCATGACAGCCAAAAAACAGGTTCATAAGTAGCTGAGTGCTTAAATTTTATTTTGGGAAGAATTACTCCAGAACATCTTTGAAATTGTTTTTAAGGCCATAGGCTCCTATTTGTCTTATGGATTCTCTTAGCACCTTCTTGAGGTTGAAATATGTAGAATGTGGCTCAAGGTTGTACTGAAGTGACCCAAATTCTGACCTTCTTAGACTTACTCTGGTGTTTTTTCTCCACCTTTTGTCTACTCTTTCTTTCACTCTAGGGATAATTTCTTTCATGAATACAGTGACACATGGAGATACAATTTGACTATAACCTGCCACTTCACTAAAAATTCATTTTCTATTCCAGTTGTGTTCTTAAAACACCTCATGCATAAACAATCTGAGAAGTTGTATTTGAAAACCTTAAGAATGACCAGTTATTCTATAGGAGTAACACTATTTCCAGAGGATTTTAGTTTAAATGCAAACATGTACCTTTGTATAGTGAACAGTTTTTTGTTAATCCTCACCCAAGAATATTTTTTCCATTAATTTTTAGAGATCAAGGAAGGGAAGGAAAGAGGAAGGGGTTGAAGGAGAGGGAGGGAGAAAGAAAAAGAGAAGAGCATGATGTGAGAGAGACACATTGATTAGTTGCCTCCCACGCAGCACCCTGACTGAGGCTGGGAATTGAACCTGCAATGCTTTTGTGCCCTTGACCGGGAATCAAACCTATGACCTTTGGTGCATAGGCTGACACTCTAACCACTGAGCCAGCACTCAGGAAACATTTTATTGACTGCTTTCTCTGAGTTTTGTCCTATATCAGGAATTCTAAAGCACAAGCCCACTGACAGCTAACAGTACTTAACATTTAGTACTTTTTTCCTCCCCGCATAGGTCAATCACAGTGACACTTAGTTAAGCATTGATTTCATAGAATAAATAGAACTTGAGGTCATAGGTGTGATTTATCAATGGTTGATAAAGATCTTCTACCAAGAGGCTACTACTAGCCAGGAATTAATTATAGTTACAGTTTTGTGGGGGCATAACTTAGAGTCCCTTCTCCACTGCCCCAAATATTCTAAGAAAATTATTCCTAGTTTTATGTTTGACCTGAAGTTGGGTCTTCTCCCTGTACTTTAATGGTCCATTCTATCTTACATCCAGTTCAAGGCCCAGGGTTCACGCATATACCCTCCCCATCCCCAAAAATCCTAACAGTAGAAGTAGTAAATATTCTATTTTTAGAGATTGAGGTCCTAAAGTTACATGCAGCTGACAGAAAAGTTTGGAAGATGCTTCTGCGTGTGGTCAGGGAAGTCTACTCTTGCTTGGAGCAAAAATCAGGCAAAGGGCAGAATGGGAAAAGGGAAGGGGAAAACTTTCCTTCTGGGTTTTTCATTGCCAAAAAGGGAGTATCGGAATAATTTCAGCTGGCTGATGAAGGGTGAAATATCCCAGGCAGGGAGCAAAGAGAATTGAATTTGTAGTTTGCTGCCAATTTTGTCCTCCCTCATTTCTCCCCCAGGGAAATGCTTATGTCTTAGCCACATACCGGATGAATAAAATAAGCACATAGCCTGTTGTTCAGAGCTGGGATTGTGGTCCTCATCTGCTTTGGAAGACAGTGAAGGACTAATTAGGCATGTATCTCTTCCTACCCAAGTTTGACAATCTGGAAATTTGGTGGTAGCACAAGGTGAGGTCTGCTAAAGTCAGTTCTTGGGTAGAAAAGACTATTTTCAAGACTGAGAGCCTTACAGAGTTAGGCTGCTGGTATTATTTGTCCTTTACTTTGCTTCCTGTGTCTCCATTGGTTATATTAAATAGGGTTATTGGGGGAACATTAAAAACAGTTCCCAGGTATTACTGTTAATCACTCAAGTTTCACATCAACAATCTAAATGATAATACTTTAGCTGGAGGGTTACCTATTTAAGGGCCACAGAAGCAGGAATGCTTTTCTGTTGCTATATATCTGCCTGGAAGGTTGTAGATCATATGAGAAAGTTAGCCCTCCATTTATTTTATTAAGAATGCCTGTAAGCCAGCCACACATCTCTTTAAAGAGCCATTGGTGGTTACTTTGGTATAACAAGTACTCTTCTCAAAATTGCTAGCCATGGATGAATGGCTTTTAGTCATTGTTTCTTCAAGTAGATTTTCAATTTATTGCTATTTATCTTCTTCTAATAGCCCTATGATGCAAATATTGTTAACTTGATATTCCAAAGGTTTCTTATTCTGTCCTATTTTTTTTTCTTGCCTTAGACAGTATGGCTCAGTTGGTTTGTTCTAGGATTTGTGCAATGGTGTCTTGCTCATGAATAGTTATTCTTATAAGGGGGAGCAAAATCAGGAACAATATAGGTAACCATCTTAGGGATGTCACCCCTATGTAACCTTTTATTTAAAGCTAGATTAGTTTGTAATAAAGAGGCAATAGCTTAAGAATAGCCAGATAGAAGAGATCACAGGGCAAGGTATATGGGAAAGAGCATAGAACTTCCATTCCCTCTCAAAGCAGACCACGCTATCCACATGTTCACCAACCCAGAAATTCCCATTGGTTTAACTTTAAGACAGCTTATTGGAAACTCTGGAAGAAGCAGGCCATCAACTCTTTGAATCCAGGTCCAGTCTCTGTGTTTGAGTGCTGAATGATGCTCATCCATGTACAGGAAAGACTCCCTTCCTCCACAAGTGGTCTGCAGTGCCAAGAAGGAAGGGTCTGTAGCTTGTGGCTCCACACACATGGAAGGACACACTACAATTAGAAGGCAAAAAGATGATTGAGGGCTCCTCTCCATTTACCAAGATGAAACTTTCCCTACAGCTAGAGCTGCTCTGTTTGAAAAGTGCTATTGTATTCATCCCAATGTTAAGGTTGTATCTTGAGTGACTTTTCCTGACTTTGCCATTAACCCTTATCACAGTTTCCCACCTGCAAGCTTCTAATCCAAGGAATCTGCCACATAGACAGCTGTGACTATAATTATGGGAAATCAGGACATGTTCACATGTCAAGAGTGGTTGCACATGGGGACTGACACATCCACATGTTGATAAAGCAGTGCTGTTTGGCAGAACTGGAGTCCGCTGACATGCACTGCTTCAAGTGTGGGCACAGCTATACCTCAGTTTCAGGCAGAAAGCATATGAGACCCAGGATTCCCAGATCTTCTGTAGAGGTGACTATTTCTTCATGTTTCCCTTGCTAGGTATAAGATATTAAAAGTAAAAGGGGCCCTGGATGGTTTGGCTCAGTGGATAAAGCATCAGCCTAAGGACTAAAGGGTCCCCGGTTCTATTCTGGTCAAGGGCACATGCCCAGGTTGTGGGCCTGATCCTTAGTAGGGGGCATACAGAAGGCAGCTAATCAATGATTCTCTCTCATCATTGATGTTTATATCTCTCTCCTTCTCCCTTCCTCTCTGAATTCCTTCAAAAAATATATTTTTATTGAAAAGGGCAAGAATACCAGTTAGAATAATCTTCCAACAAGGTATATCTCTTTGTTCCTGACAACAATAAAATACTAAACAAATATGGAATTAGCTCAACAGATAATGTCACTGTAGTTTAGAAAGATGATTAATATTAGTGGCTATATAAGTTGTAGCTAAGAGAGAACATTGGAAACAGGAAAATGAATTTTCCAAAATGGAAAGACAAAAAAGACATATAGTAGTCACTAAAAGAGAGAAAGAACATTCATTGTCATGTAGGCTCAAAACATGTCATCAAGAGAGTATTTTTCTTCATTTAACCCCCAAATAATATAAACTTTGAATAAAATGTATAACTTTAACATTCCTTATATTCATCCTTTTAAAAAATTTCCTATTCTTATTAAGCTGGTGGTGTTTTGTTTGTTTGTTTTGTTTTGTTTTTGGCAGAAGGTTCTTGATATTTCTATCTTGCCTAGGCCAGTGATTTCCAAAGTATATTCCCCTGAAGAGCAGAATCAGCCATGTCCTGAGAACTTAATAGAACTGTATTATTTTCAGTTCCACTGGAGGATCTACGTACTAAATTTGAGGCATGCCCAAGTTTGAGAACCACTAAACTGGTTTATTCTATAGTAATAATAACCTAAATCTCAGAGGCATCACATACCATATATTGTTTTAATCACTTATTCAAAGTCTATTAGGGGGCCTTTTCAGTATAGTACCTCTTCAAACAGTGATTCAGAAATTCAAACTGTTTTTATCACTTGCCTTTTAGCATTTCAGCATGTGCCTTCCAGGATCAAGAGAGAGAGAGAGTTGGGAGAGTTAGTCTATTCATGAACCAACTTGGAAGTAACACATTTTCAATCACAGTTCATTTGACCATAATTTG
The DNA here is from genome assembly GCF_964339955.1 of Pipistrellus hanaki. Taxonomy (NCBI): domain Eukaryota; kingdom Metazoa; phylum Chordata; class Mammalia; order Chiroptera; family Vespertilionidae; genus Pipistrellus; species Pipistrellus hanaki. The sequence continues at coordinate 41,817,290 of NC_140515.1, forward strand.
TCATGTGGATACTCATATTTATAAGAAGGATGTGGAAGAACATGGATAATTGAGTTAGCACAACCCATATGCAATGGATTTAGTAGCCAGTCTTTTCTTTGATTAGTTATAAAGACAAGGGGTTAATTCTTCTAACCAAAGTTTTCTATATGGATTTTCTTCTTTCAGAATTACCCATTTCCATGCCTACAATCTAATAGATAAGCGCAAATTAGCATCATGATTGTAATTTCCACAATCTAGTTCCTTACTACTTTTCCAATTACTGCACTAAACACAAATTTTCAATATTAACTTTCTGTTCACTAATGTCTTCCTTTTGCTTCCCCATAAATTCTGCCCATGAAATGTGTTCCCCTTTTATTTCATAATGCCTTCCTAGTCACATATTTCTTATCTTCCAAGACTGAAGTCAGCAAGTCTCAGCATGAATGTCACTATTAGAAAAACTACTGCTCTAGGAATGACTCCTTTGTATCAGAAACTGTGTCAACACTCTTTGACTTGGCTCCCTTCATTATTGCTAAAGGAACCAGAGTTACACATGTACCCATCTGGGACACTAAGATTTTTGTAGCAAATATAGAACTATATATTGTTCATAAGACTGAAAAGGCTTCTGGTTTTGTATGCTTTGTGAATGCTCCATAAAACAAGTGAGATGTCAGGATGACCAGGTAGGTTCCTTAACAGTATGATAATATGTTTGGAAGGGAAATAGATGTCATTGTGCAAGGTTAAACGCTGGGAGGGTTACAACCATAACTGGTTTTGGTTCTATATTATTCAGATTCTTAGTGTTTTATCTGCAAAAATCACAGAATTGTTTTGTACCTTAGATTTTGTTCTTCATAAAGAAGAAAGTTGAATCCTAGAATTCATGGATTACTGGTTCTACCTCTAAAATGGGGATTATTAAGATATATATATTATATATATATAATATATATATTAAGATATATATTAATATATATTAAGATATATATTAATATATATTAAGATATATATTTATTATTATTCATATACATACATGTGACCTTTATAACTAATCAGATATATTAAGATATATATATAAAGAGGTACATTATATTTTTAGTTTAATATAATGCCTCTAATAAGCAGCTCTATATGTTCCATTTTCTTTTTTAAGTATTTTCATCCCAGAATCTACTCTTGTTGGAGACATTGAAAACAACCCAAAATATTATCTGTTTGTTCCCCAGTTAGGAGAGGGGGAAAAAGCTTAATCACCTCCTTATGTTAACAAAACCAAACTGTTAAAATCAATTCTCCAGTCCTTGTCACAGAAACAATTCCTTTAATTAGGCTTTGCTACATCACAGCTTCTGTTTGTTAGTCCATTATTTCCAGCCTAAGTTTCTGAGAAGTGACTAATCCATTAGGTCTTTTAATGAGTTTCTAGAATTATCTGAGACAGATATAATTCTCTGAGGTTAAATAACCAAAATACTGATTGACCTTCATCTTTTCAAATTCAGGTATAATTAATTCCTCAGAAGCTCACACCTAGGTTGCCCTATGGAGATTCATATATTTCTGCCCTTGGTCCAAACTTTATCTATTTTGCATTAATTGACTATGAATGTTGCCCACTTAGGGAACACCATCACCCAAAGTGAGGTTGATTAGTATATGCTTACATTGCAGACTTTCCAAAAAATTGATTGGAATAAATTCAAGGTTATATACAGGAAGGAAATTATCTTTGCTATCTATGTAGTTGATCATATAGTATATTTTTCATTAACTATTTCAGTACATAATTTAATTGAAGCACTACCAGTTGTTTATATTTTATCTAGTTATAATTTTCATGTTTTTGTGGTTCTTTTTAAGTCACTTGATTATAGCCCTGTATACTAAAAAATAGACATAAATTATAGAAGTATTTTTACCAAAAATAAGATGATTATTTTTCCATAATCACAAATATAGAATTAAAATAAATGGACATTAACTAGAAATGGTTAAAGGAAAACATTTTGAAAATTTTTTGTATTATGATTTTAAAATGAAAAAGGGATATTGTACAGAAAATTTACAAATGACAAAAATACCCAAGTTCATCTGAATATTTGCACCACAATTAAGATTACCAGTTTACTTTGCCCAGTCATTTGTCACATGTATGTATATGCTTTATGTAAGTGGCAATAAGACTATATGTAAAAGTGTACCTCTTTTTATTCCTAATCTAAAAATGTAATATTCTTGAATTATATATTTTCATAATAGTTTTAATTTCTATGCTATGTTCCAATAGATGATGGTATCATAATTACTTATTTTCCCATAATTACTTATTACTTATTTTCCCATAATTACTTATTTTCCCATAATTAATTAAGTACATTATTTTTGTTACTATTACAATGCAAAAGTGAAGTTTTTGTATAGTAATTTTTTTTTATTATCTTAGTGTTCAGAGCTTTACTACAGGATGGGAAAATATAAACATTTTTATAACACTTAGTGTACATTGTCAAATTGCTTCCCAGAAAAAGCTGCAGGCCATAATAATATCATAAGGAAAACTTTATTCTAATGTTCAGTGCTACCACATTCTTTTTTCATCAGACACAAGCTAATATTAACAATATCATTGTTATTTTAATTAACAGATTAAAGTGTCTAATTGTTTTGATCACTTCCTTCATTAGATTTTCCTTTCTTTATACAATGTTTTACTAGTTACTAGTACTTATCTCCTCTATTGATTGAGAGCTTAATGTTTTTCTTATTAATATTGATGAAAGAATGTCCAGCATAGAGAAAAGCATTATAAGAGTTCATTTGAGCCAAAATTTTGTGGACCTGCCCAGAAACAAAATGTCAATAGATTAAAAAATGCTCGAAAGAATGGCATTTCTAAAGCTTTTTATACATGAGAGAACAAAGAGGATTACATGAAATTCATTGTCTGTAGATTAAAGAGGCGGGGGAAAGCAAAGTAGGAAAATCTCTAAGATTGGATAAAGAGCAAAATGGAGAACCATACTTTTACATTGGTGGGGATAGAATAGTTAATACTTACAGTCCATGGAGATGGAATTGGGGCAATAAGATGACAGCGAGGTTCTGTGCTCTGGTGCCATGCTTTCAGAGTCTGGAAAAGAAAATTATGTTGGCATTTTAAAGATATGCTATCCTAGAAGTACAAAGGTAATAGACAGTGCTCACTAAGGTAAAGACTGACCTTTATCAAGGAAGTTACAATCTTATAATGTGACTACCCCACCACGGCCCATTTAGTTATGAACTTGTATGTTCAGACCATCCAGTGTTGTAACATATTTTTTAAAGCTATTGATAGCATGGCAGCCAGCGTTAGTACTTTCAATCACTGAGTTCTTGAGGTTCCCAGTAAGCTTCTCACTGTTAGCATACTATGTCCCCTTTTTGGCTCACATCAATATTATAAAATTTTTAAAATATATTTTATTGACTTTTTACAGAGAAAGAGGGAGGGATAGAAAGTTAGAAACATCGATGAGAGAATCATAGATCAGCTACCTCCTGCACACCCCCTACTGGCAATGTGACTGCAATCAAACCTGGGACCTTTCAGTCCAAGGCCGACGCTCTATCCATTGAGCCAAACCAGTTTCAGCAATATTATAAATATTTTACATAATAAAATAGTCTTATGTTTGTCATATTTATAGTAATTAGGTTTGAATGTGGTTTGGCAATTTATTTTGTAGGGGAAATTAAAGGGATTACAGATGCTTTAAGTCAAATTTATATCTACATTTTAAAAATACATTGATTTTTTTTACAGAGAGGAAGAGAGAGGGATAGAGAGTTAGAAACATCAATGTGAGAGAACCATTGATCAGCTGCCTCCTATGGGGATGTGCCCATAACCAAGGTGCATACCCTTGACCGGAATTGAACCTGAGACCCTTCAGTCTGCAGGCCGGTGCTCTATCCACTGAGCCAAACTGGTTAGAGCCTTTTTTTGTAAACATAAATATTTTTTGGAATAGTCATCCCCATTTTTTTTTTTTTGACAGACCTTATCTCTAAATCATGTTTTAAATGAGGAGTTCCTTCCATGGACTGATTCTTTGAATATTTGAATTTCTATCTGCATTAAGGTTCTCCAGAGAACCAAAAAGAGCTTGATTTTTAAGGATTTGGCTCATGCAGTTATAGGTATCTCCCACTCTATAGGTATCTCCCACTCTATACTAGCAAGAGGTTGACCAAATCTCTAGAGACTCTTATCAATGGAGAAAGCATCAACTTCAATCTGCATAGCAACCATACTGTCATTTACTCTGCTTTGCCTGATAGATTCCCATAACTGGTTCTCCCCTCCCCACATTTTATTTTGTCTTTAGCTAAAGATAGTATTTAAGGTGGTGGCTTAGACCATGTGGGTGAGGTACTCAAGTATACAAGAGGCATGCATATTATTAAACTTCTGTTAATCTGCCTTTTATTACAGGGCAAAGGGTGGGGAAGGGTCTCAGCTAAGAACCAAGAAAGACAGAATAAAAAAATGTTTTTTCCTTTCTTCCAGTTTGGCGACTTATGAAGAAACCTGTTGAGACAACCTCCTCACCCCAGAGCCTGTACACGGGATCCTGGAAAACTGGCAGAAGCCAACAAAGAGTAAGAATACTTCCCAAAATCGGCTCTCAGATTTAACTCTGCAGTGCCCTGTTGAGAAAGGAGGGGGAAAATTAATCTTGACTCTTCCTTTCCAAATTTAGACATTATCAGGAGAAAATATTTGTGTAAACTAGGTCTGAGTCTAGCTTTTCTCGTAACAATGTATTATGAGGTTTCTTGTTTTCTATTTGACATATGAAACATCCAAATCTGTAGAGAAGTTTTATAAGAGGTTATTTGAACAAAACTTGTTGAATATGCCAAGAAGCAAGATCTCAGATGCTCCAAAGAATGACATTTTTTTTTTTTTTTTTTTTTTTTTGCAGCACCAGCTTTTATGCATTTGAAACCAAGGAGTAAGGTAAGGAACATTATATAGAAAAAGGGAAAAAGCAAGGTGGGGATTGAATGAAATACAATTACATGCCTTCTTGAGGGCGATTCCTTTTGCAGCTTATTTCAAAGTGTGCTAACCTAGCTGCACCGAAATAATGGACAGGGCTTGCTTATAGAAAAGACAAACCTTTTACTGAGAAGTTTTATGCCTGGGGTATGACTAGCCATCACGACTTGCCCAGTTAGGAATTTATAATCTGGTCACACTGTGAGATTACTTTCCATAGAACCCCATAGAACCCCAAGTCCCCCCTCCTTTTTTTTTTACTCCTCTCAGAGATGGTCATTGTTTTCTCCCTTTGTCATTTGTCCTAAGGAGGAGAACCATAGGCCAGATGACACTTTTGTCCTGTTTTACAGCTTGAGAACTTGGCTTTGTGACCAGGGAGAATACTTTCTCTGACCAGGGAGAATACTTTCTCTGTCTCTGCCATCTAGATGCATTCATCTGGTGGACATCTGAACAGGCTGGGGGACTTGGAAAGCAGCATTTTCTTTGTTTCTCTCTGTCAGCTCAAGCTGGAAATGTTCCCTTGTTTTCTAGTTGACATAAGAAACATCTAAATCCGTAGAGAAGTTTTCACTTCCGGCATCACAGTTGAGTGGGTCTGTGATCTGAGACCTGTTTCATGTTCTCATAGGGAACCAGAGACACTGTTTACACTACAGTCTTCTTCCTGCCTGGGACAAGGAGATCTTTTAGTTGTCAGGCTAACTCTGGAAGTGAACTTGTGGATCTTATGAGATGCCTCATGTATCCATGGCTAAGACATTAAAAGGCTAAGTGTTTTGAGTCACTCTTGAGGTTAATAAAAGACCCTATTTGACAATGGCCAGATGAGGATCCTTTGAATTGGAAACACTTCTTTCGAAAAAAAAAAAAAAAAAATTAGAGAGCTCGTCCTAAACAACTGTCTTATTGGTACCTACGAGAAGACTAAATTGAAAATAGAACACAAAAAGCATATAGCCACCAGTCTTAGGGATTCCCTTAACAGGATAAAATTAGATCCTTTTTTTTTTGGTCTCCACTTAGTGAATATCCTACCAAATTCAGAGAAGAGTTAGATGATCAGTGGTCATTAACAACCACCTCAAAGGCACCTTGATAGCCGGCTAACAGGAGGATTCTTCCTCCTCCTGATTACCTTGTCGTTATCAGATGGCCCCCTGGGTGAAACCCCTCCCAGAGGAAACAGATTTTCTCCCAGGCCCACCTACAAGTGATCAAGAAATAGATCATCTAGAGTCCCATATTTAGGGCTGATAGCAAAAGTGGAGGCTGTTCCTCCCTGTGGTGAATTCCTCTTAGTTGAATTGCCCACTCAGAAAAAAAGGAGAGAACTTAAAGTCCTTTGTTGATGCTTCATACAGACTTTACAAAGCCATACTATAGCAGGCCTTGAAGCTCTAGTCTAGAGCATAGAAATTTTTCTTTATGTGGAAATCTTCTCCCTGAGATAATGTAGTTGGATGGGCAAGTCTATTTCTTGATGCCATTCAGGCTGCCATCCAATTATTTGAGGAATTACAAACCTTAGAGTTAGAAGCATGGCTATAAGCAATTCAAAGCCCATTTATCCTCTTACCAATTCCAAGCCCTCCCTATTCCTCTTAGTGCTTGTAGCTATTATAAAGGATCAGAACATTGGGAGCAGAATGGTTCTGCACTTAAAAAGAAGGAAAAATAAATATTTACTCTAGTTCTCTGATAAGCAAATGTAATCCAAATGTTCCTAGGATTATACATGGCTAAAATGTTACATTAAATGCTATAAGATCTCTGCATCAGCTGTGTGTGTTTATATGTATTTTATACATATGCACTATGTTTCTGCTTCTGATGTTATTGCCAAAATTAATTTGTAAAATATGCTATTTAATTAATTATCTTAAAAAGAAGGGCTTATGTCAGATTAAGTATTTCCAAGATTAAGTATTTCCAAACTCAGAAATATAAAAACTCAAATGTTTTTCAAGTTCACGTGATCTGAGCTAATCTTTGGTAATTAAAGCTTGTTTAAGGTTGTTGGTTTAATTAAAATGGACATACCCGCAGCCTAATTAGCATTAAATGTAACACAGACATGCATCTTTTATTTTATCTGGGTTTTCTAGTTAAGTAAGTTCATGTTATGTCTTTTACAAAATTTGTCATCTAAGGAAAACAACTTGGAATGATGGCTGACTTTGCCTCAAAGTTTTTGTGAGTAAGGTAATAATTGTTGAGCAAGTGATTTAGGTAGATATAAGTGGGATGAAAATACAAATGGGATAACAGTAAACTTTTCAGCAATGATTGTTTTATGGTATGTCCACTTAAAAGTCATTTTCCAAATTTCTTTGGGAACTTGAAAGTTTAGTTTTGCAAAGGTAAGTTAAATGAAGGAAATTCATTGGATATCTAGATGATTTTCAAGTCAGATAATTAATACTGATTATTACTAAAGATTGATTTTTGGCTTTTTATTAGAGATGAACTAAAGACACATGGGTCTGTTTGTAAATATGTCCCGTGTCACACTCAAAGATTGAAGTGAGAAGAAGCATGTTTTTAGAAATTATGAAATACATTAGTAAATTTGCCAATATAAAGAATGCTGGTGTAACAGTCACAATTGCTTATTTCTCAGTTTTCACTAAACATTTAAGATTGCAATTATAATTACTAGAAATAATATGAAAAAACTGTTTTGGAGTAAGAAAATATTGAAATGCATTTTTAAAGGGAAATGAAACTGGTTATTTCAGAATGAGAAAAAGTTGAAGAGGAAATCTTACCTTTTGTGATTCAGTTGTCTGAAATTGAATGAATTATTATAAAAATTTTATAAACAAACTTTAATAGCTACATTGTACTTAAGTAAAACAGAAATAAAAACATTTCACATGATAAAAGGACAAAGTTTTATGGGACTATTGTTTGGCTCTTTATAAGATTATAAAAGGTTTTTATTTTATTTTTTTATAAATATATTTTATTGATTTTTTTCAGTGAGGAAGGGAGAAGGATAGAGAGCCAGAAACATTGATGCGAGAGAAACATCGACCAGCTGCCTCCTGCATACCACCCATTGGGAGTGTGCCTGCAACCAAGGTACGTACCCTTGACCAGAATCGAACCTGGGACCTTTCAGTCCACAGACTGACTCTCTATCCACTGAGCCAAACCGGTTTTGGCAAAAGTTTTTTATTTTTTAAATAATCCAACTGGAAAGTAAAGACTTTGTGCTTTGCCTTTAACATCAGGAATTTGCTTACTTAGGGAAATTTAGTCTTGATATCTAAGTTTTGCTCAAAACTATGCAACCATTTGTAAAATCTTGTATTTTCACTTTGGCTAAATGGATAATGAAGTATTGTTTCACAGTGATCTGTGATGCTTTTTAGTCAAGTGTCCAAAACTTGATATTTTTAACAAATTTCCCCAAAACAAATTCTAAATGAAATCTTCTTCTTGACCTTGAATTAATTTGGGATTTTACCGAAAGCCAACAAAGCATCTCCTTATAAAAGAAACTTTACACTAATTAGGCTTATGTGATATGTTAAATTAAATGGGAAGCAGTCACTAAGAAGTAATTCTAAGTCTTGTTAATATTGCATTTTTATAGGTATGTTATCAGTGTTCAAAAATTGTATGGAATACTGATGTAAGGTATTCATCACAATTCTAATATCTTGAAATGTTGTACATCACAGAAATAACCAAATTTCTTAGACCATTGAATTGTAAGAACTAAAATCAGATCTGTAGTCATGACAAGTCCTTTTGTCTTTTATAGACAGTTATATTTCATTTTCAGAGGTTCGTGGAAATAGTGTAGTAGGTGTTTCTGATAACTTTAAGATCATAAAATTCACCAAGAATTTACAAAACTCTAATAGAAAATAACCGAATTTGTAAAATTGCTAACAAAAGACCCTAAATTTACTAAGAATCAATTCTTCATGTAAACAGAACACATTTGGAAGCATTGGTCATAATCCATTCAATTTTACCCAAGCCATAAGCAAACTTTGGCTGGTATGTTACATTGGAAAGTTACTATGTGCATAGACTCAGATATGACCAGACAGTTTTAAGGAACTAAGGTTGACTTTATGGAGCCAAGAAAGCCCCTCGGAAAAACAGCCTGGTACCTTGCTTACATGGATTCCAGCAACCCTACCAGGTGAGTACAGACTATCACTTCCTGGCCTTCCCAGGAACCTCTAGATATTTTGGGACCTTGAGAAGAGATGAATTAATCCAAATTGATAGGCATTGCAGGCAAAGGCTAATGGTAAGTACTGGGCGTGAAAATCTTTTGAGTCCAATCTGAGATTCCTTATGAAAAGTACCAGTAAACATATTTAAAGAACCTTTATGGTCAACAGCTATTCTTGCTGCAATTATATAGATAATATGTAAGCTAAGTTTATTGAAACCAGACTTACCTTTTAAATGAATTTACTTTACTGTTGTATATAGCTGGTAGAAATGGAAGTGACTGTGGAGAGAAAAGTTATGCTTGCACATTTTTAGATTAGATTCTAGTGCTGTTCAGTGTCTATGTGGTTTTAAATTCTGCCTATAAACAGGACTGGATCCTAAATTCTTCCAATTTCAAGGACCTGGTTGTGAATTTCCAAACTCACATTTCCAATTTTCTCCCAAACTTTTGACTTTCAATCACTAAGAAAAAAGTCTCCCAGAAGCCCTACAAACTGATGGGAACGACTTGATGTAAACCTCAGAGATATCACCACAATAGCTCACATTCAGACAGCCATTGTGCCTCTTATGTGGCTACTCAGAAAGTTCACCTCAGTATCTAAGGACAGTGGTCTGTAAACCGCGGCTGGCGAGCCACATGCGGCTCTTTGGCCCCTTGAGAGTTCTAATGCCATTTTTTCAAAATAGACTCGCCTAAGCCATGGTATTTTTGTGGAAGAGCCACACTCAAAGGGCCAAAGAACCGCATGTGGCTCACAAGCAGCGGTTTGCCGACCACTGCCCAAGGACATCAATTAGACATTCAAACTGCAAAAATGCTTACAGCGTAACATCTAGAAGTCAGGACCCAGACTAGAGTTAAAGTCTACTCCAACAAAAACCTTTGTTTTTCTTAAGAGTAAGAACATTTCTATCTAAAGTACCTGATGACTTACACCACATAGCTAAATTTAAAAGGCCACCTCCTAAAAAGAGAAACACTGTGTAACTAGACTGACCTATTCTTAGGACAGAAAAATAGAATCAATGAAACAAAGAAAGCATACCTAATACAAGTAACAAAATTTAAAATTATCATGTGGGAAGACAAAACTAAAACGCTTCTGCACAGCAAAGGAAACCAACAAAGCAAAAAGGGAAAAGACTGAAAGGAAGAAGATACATAAACTCATAAGGAGTTTAATATCCACAATATATAAAGAACTCCTACAACTCAAACACACCAAACAATTCAATTTAAAAATGGGCGAATGACCATTTTTCTATAGAGTATATACAAATGTCCAGCACACATGAAAAGATACTAATTAGGGATATAAAAATCAAAACAAAGCAGATGGGTGGGAAAGAGGATTAAGAAGTACAAACTTCCAGTTACAAAATAAGTTAGTACAGGGCATCTAGTCAGTAATATTATAATAACTTTCTACAGTAACAGATGGTTACTACTTTATAAGGTATTTGAAACTTGTATCACTATGTTGTACTAATATAATGTTGTATGTCAACTGTAATAAATTCCTGAAACTCTAGAAGAAAAAGACCAATATATCAATAATTAAGATTAGTTAAAGATAATGTTAGGCATTTGATAGAAAAAGAAATATGCTGCTTAACATTTGAAAATACATTAAAATTTCTCAGACTCATAACTAATAAGAGAAATTCAAATTAAACCCACGTGAAATTTGGTAGACTTACCACAATAGCTGCCCTCAATGAATCATGCCTCCAGGTGATAATGCTCTTGTGCAGTTCCCTCTATCTTGACATGGGGCCAGGTCATCTGAAAATGTGAGGCACTTTTGTATGGCACTTTTGTATGGCAACTGTAATAAAAAAGAAAATTCCTGAAAGTGCTGCTACTCTGTGAGAATGCACAGTAGGACCTTCTTGAGGATGAAAGATTACACAGTGATACATGATCAGCTTTTGAGGCTTTCCCAGTGAGAACAGCCAGGAAAAAACAACGGGACTGCCTAGCCAACACACAGAATGGTGAGAAATGATAAATCTTGTGGGTTTTGTTTTTTTGGTGATGGTGGTGGTGGGTTGTCATATACCAATAGATAATCATTACACTAAGATACTGTTCTCACTTATGGAATTTGTAGAGATTAAATATTTCACAATTCCCACTGGCAGTAAGCTATGAGGAAAATATACACTGTCATACACTGCTAGTAGGAGCATAAATTGATATGTTCTCTGTAGAAGGCAATTTGGCAATATCTACTAACATTTCAAAAACGTATTCTTTTCCACCAACAGCCACATTTCTAGAGAATTATTCCACAGATACATTTACACAGGTGAAAAATTATTTATGTACAAGTTTTTTTTTTATTATGTATAACTCTATGTAGTAGCAAAAGATGAAAATAACCCAAATAAATGTTTATAAACGGAAGTCTAGTGAACTTAGACTATAATTAAAACATGTTAAAAAAATGAAGAATCTTTTCATGTAATTATAACTTAGATATATAATTTAGAACTAGGGCTGTTAGAGAGAATAGTAGCAAGTGCAGACAGGTGCCCTCCCAAAACTGTGTACACACTGTAACAACAGCTGATAGCTCAATTTTGATAAACATTACCTTCATAATTATTCAGAGTGTGTGTGTGCATTTTTTTTGGTACCCTCAATATATTTTTAATATAATTATTTTCCTTAAAATCCAAAATCTATTACTTTCATCTGTTTTCAGGTCTCAGAAAAACATTGTTGCTATTCTTTTTTATCTTTATTGTTGAGAGTACTGTATTATATTTTGGCCATTACATAAATATAAATATGTATTTTGCAAATTAATAATGCTCTCAGGAACTTAATCTTTGTATAATGTGATAACATTTATCTAATGAAGTCCATATAGTAGCAAATTAGTAGCAAATTAGGTTATTACCAATTTAATGCTATTATAAACAATACTGAGGTAAACATCTCTATAGTGGAGAAAAACAATTTTTTCCCCTCTTTTTCTAGTCCAAGAGATCTGGCTTTGGCAAGAATTCTTACCCTTCCTCGGCTTCTGCTAGTTTTCCAAGATCCCAGCTACAGGCCTGGAGTAAGTACAGTGTCTCATTCGTTGCCAAACTGTAGGGAAGGAAAAATAATTTTCCCTTTATTCTTATGGGTTCTTGCTTGAGACCCATTTCACCCTTCTACCCCCTTAATAAAAAGCAGGTTAGCAGGAGAAAGACAAATGTGTAACTCCAAAACACATGAAAGATACTCTGAAATGGTCCAATCCATACTACCTTAAATATTATCTTCAGCTACAGACAAAAGATGTTGGGCATGAGGGCAGCCAGTTATCAGGCCAAGCACAGTAAAATGGGGTATGATAGTTATGATGAGTTAAGTCAGTACCTTTTCAATGAAAAGCATTTCTAGATAATTGGTCATTCTCTTCCTGGAAGAATAAGGAAGACACCCTTACACACACAGATTCTCTTAGTAAGCATTAAAGTCTCTTATAAAAAGGTAACTTCTACTTGGTTTTCAGAGCCTTTCCCATGTCTTCTACTTCTTAAAAATAACCTGTTGAAAATAATTCTTATGCCAAAGAGGCATACTCTGCTCATTTTCATGTAGAAATTTTCCATTGTATATGTGATTACCTCCCTAAAACAAATTTCTAAATGTGGACTTACTGTGACAAAGGAAATAAACATTATCTGTACAGATAATTTTTCACATGAGTTTAAATGTTATCTATTTAAAATGGGTTATTTTATGTTACGCTGATTTCTCAACCTCTTTTAAAGTAATATAGTAATCTTTAAAATATATATATATTATTGATTTTTAAAATATATATATATATATATTATTGATTTTTTTTTTTTTTTAACAGAGAAGAGAGGGAGGGATAGAGAGTTAGAAACATCAATGAGAGAGAAACATTGATCAGCTGCCTCCTGCACATCCCCTACTGGGAATGTGCCCATAACCAAGGTACATACATGCCCTTGACCAGAATCGAACCTGGTTCCCTATAGTCTGCAGGCTGGTGCTATATTTACTGAGCCAAACCAGTTAGCGCTAGTAATCTTTTTGTTTTTTTTTTTCAAACTTGAGACTTAAAGATAATTATTTGCAAACACAAAAAGTAATAAATATTATCAAAAAAATAATGCTTACATAAGCAGCACAAGTACCTTGTAAAAATTAAGTTATAAAAACAATAAAAGAAATAGAATAGATTTTTACAACCTGTGCTTCATATATTTCTGAATATTTCATTTTAATCAGCTTTTGTAATCTGCTTTTGTCAGCCAATTAGCTCTACCCTTCCATTTCAGAAAATTTTAATCTCATTTAATAATAATAAAAACGTATTCAAGAATCTTCCATTATCCAGAAAGTGATTGTCAAAGGCAGGCCCACATATTTTATCTGGTTTTTAAGCACCCTAATTCAATGTAATAAAAAATGATTATTTTAGGTTAAGGCAAATCTTCTATTCTCCCATCTTTTAATCATTGTTCATTGGGCCTTTATTTTGACACCTTACATAATAACTAATCCAGACTTTGATATTTAGAAATTAGATGCGGCTGGTTTGTAGTGAGCACAGCAACATCACAGGCTGGAAAACTGTAACCTTTCAATTTCAGGACAAGCCTTTTGATTAAGTTGCCATTAGTTATGTTTTGGAACTGAGACAAACTTTGTAATTCAAGTGGGTATGGGTATAAGTGGACTGCGGAAGATAGTTTTCCATACATAGCTATTCTCCTTCCAGGCTTCTACCTTTAGTAATAGAACCCTAAATTTTATTGCGATGTGAATTTAGAGTGCTCAAGACATTCCCCAACCTGCTTTGCTAGATAGGTGTGGCCATGTAAGTTCTGAGCCAAAGTATGTGGACAGAGAGAATAAATTCAACTTTCAGTTTATGCCCTCCAGGAAAACAAGTGTCTCTTCCCTGCAGCTAGAATGTGCTTGTGATAATGAGATCTAAACAGACCAGATATGGACTTATGACTGGAATGTTAAAGAAGAAAGAAGTAAATCTCTATCTTTTAAACCATTTTTATCTGAGCCTTTGTGTTGACTACTTACCAAGTAACCTAAGAAATAATAAAAGCAGATTTGCAGACACTTATGAATTTGAGCTTCGGTAAACACATTACCTCATTCACCTTCTCGACTTCACTCAGGTAAATAGTTGTAAATGGACTTCACATTCTCTAGGCTTTCCAGACCAAACAATGGCAGAGATCTTCATCCTTTCAGCATCTTTGAGCCTAGAAAGACAAATAAAAATATGGTATTAATTATTTTATATTACTGGATATGGCTACCAAGGATAGACATCACATTTATCATGATAAACTATATGTTTCATAATAAAATATTTAATGATCATTTCTAAGCTCTTTCTTTATAATGTCTTTAAAATCCTCAACATTCTATAATGTACATACTGTTATTATTCTTATTTTACAGTTGAGGAATTTAAAGCAGACTTATTTTCAGGAAATAAAATGATTACTGCATTCAGACTATAAATAGATCTTAAGGTTGGTTATTAAGAAACATCTCAAAATCCATGCTTTGAGGTCCAGGAATATAAATATTTGCTTTTAAAAAGGTATTTACTAATGAATTACACTTTTTGTTTTGTTTTTTAGGTTGGCTTCTCCTGTGAAGAGGTGGTGAAGAGTATGTTCTGTTCCTCAGAAGGTAAATTATCCCTATAATATATTCCTTTTAAAGTTCAGATCTGAGCCTTCTATAGAATGACTCCCACGCCCTGCCATTGCTGACCATTCCCAGTACAGAGCCCCATCTTAAACTAGTCAGGGAAGTAACATTGAGTGCGCTGGTGGGGGGTTAAGGCCAGTGATGATAGAATTTGGAATCAATGAAAATGTCAGGAAAGGAGAAAAGGAATTGTGAGAAAAAAGCAAAGTACATGGAATTTGATTTAGACAGGTAGAACCCACATGATTATTCATCCAAAAGTTTATAAAGAATAGCTGGAAAAAAACAAAAAAACCTTCAAGCAATGCTAAGGATAGGTAGGAGTATACATTTAAAGCAAATGTTTTCAATGTATAAACTCGCTGAAATATCAAATATACATTAAGTATCTCAGAACCACTCAGATGATATCCTATTGTTAATTCATTTGTCAGACAGCAAATTAGCAGCCCCCAGAAGGAAGCCATCAAGTGTGTAGCAGACAGGGGAGACTTGGCAGGCAGGCAGGGAGACTGGCCAAGCCGATACTAAACCACTCCAGGAAATGTAAAGTTTAAGAATGTCCTGAATAAGTTCCGGAACTCAGCACCTGGCAGATTTAGGTCCAAGAACAAAAACGTATGTACTCATTCATGTATGCATGCATATGACTCTTGGAAGCTGACCTAACTTAACACAGGTTTACATGCTTGACAATTTTGTTCTTTCTCACATAAACATTTCATAGAAATATTAGGATGTCCTTTCTCTGGTTTAAAATATATATCACAAATAATTTTACAAATTACACACACACTAGAGGCCCAGTGAATGAATTCGTGCATGGGTGGAATACCTCAGGGTGACCTGCAGAGATAGAGCCCCCAACCTTGCCTGGCACTCCATCTTGCCTTGGCACCACCACCCCCACCTGCTTCACCATCCTGCCTTTGGGGCAATTGATGAGGGCTGGGCCCCACTCCCTCAGGGCCTGGGAACTGGGCAGCAGCCCTGCCCCCTGCTGATCACTGTCAGCAGGGCAATTAGGCTCCCATTTGCACCCACCTTGGGCGAGCACTGCCAGTTTACCTGCTCCACTATCCCACTGTGGTCCCGCTTTCATTAGGGCCAGCAGTACCTCCACTGCCACCTCTGCCAGTGTCTAGTTGTAGATGTCTGCCATGGTTTGAACTGCCCCCTAGTGGTCAGCACACGACATAGCGAGCGGTCAAACTCCTAGTCTCTGGGTCGAACTCCCAGACGAACGACCACTGGAGGGGACAATGTGCATATTAGGCTTTTATTATATAGAATTTTCCTTCTTATTAAATATTATTTTAGCTCTAAAGATCCTTACCTAACCCAAATGCCCCTGAAAAAAATGTGAATTCCTCAGTTGCTAAGGAAAGTGGGTAAGGATTTGCAAATTTCAGGGCATGAGATTTAGACAGTTCAGGGTTGATCAGTTTGACAATTGACTGTTTCATAGTCATAGAACTAAGACTGACCCTGAAAACTGCACCGCAGCATATTTATGCAATGTGTTTCACGTTAGAAAGAAGCATCTAGTCCATACTTGAAGTTATTGCATCTAAGGCCATTTTATGCAAAAAGAAGCACCACTGAGTTAAATATTCTTAGACACGGATGGCCTACTAAACTCCTTTATTTTACAAACAAGGCCCTGAGAGTCTGAAACTGCATTGCGCTTAGCTGCCTGTGGCTAATGAGCCTTTGAACTGTGGCTAGTTTTAATGGAAATGTGTTGTAAGTGCAAAATACATACTCTATTTTGCACATGTAGTGTGAAACAATGTGAAATATATCATTAATAATTTTGTAATTGGTTACATGTCCACATAAGTAAAATGTATTTTTAAATTAACCACCTATTTCTTTTCAATATATTTTGATTGGACAGCACTCATCAGGAAGGATAAATGACTCCCTTACTCAAGGACTCACAGCTAGAGTGGCAAGGTAGGAGTCAAACTGTTTCTTTGATTTTTTCCCCCATTAATGTTGCAGCTGTGCCTTTGCTGGCTTGCTCACTCCTTGTTTTCTCTGTTAGTCCTCTACATAATATCTCTCTATCCCTTTAAAAAATATTTGCACCTCAATTATATAACGTTGCTTAGTTGTAAATATAATTAAGAAGCCACAGTCTAGAAAAAAATCACTTGGCTAGGAGAAATTATGCCAATTCATTCTCTTTTCAAATCCGATGACATAAGCACTGAAGCACATGTGACCCTGTAATATCTATAGACTGGTTTGAAACTGTCCTCCATTTCACTGTACCATTTCACTCCTTACCTTGAAGACTGCTCGAGTGTAGCTGGGCCATAGCAGCTGGTCAGGTGTATGTCCATTGATATTAAAATAAACCACCTTCCTTTCCTTCTCTATTCCTCTGCCTTAGCATTTGCATTTGGGAATTCTTAAAGGTAATTTTCCTCCCCACGCCCCCTTTTTGATTAAAACCAGCATATTTTAGAGAGATTAACAATTCTGAAAATGTGATATTCATCTCCTGGTGAAGATTTAACCTGATATGCTTACATTGTTAAGAAGACATGAAACCCTCTGAACATATTGCTATAAAAATCTCCAGATGTGAATGTCCCACTTACTTTATGATGAGTCAGTTATATCCTGAGGCCACAACAAAAGTTAGGTCCAGCTTCCTTAAACCGGTCAGCCAGGTCTTGCACTCGCTCTCTATTTTCAAAATTAACCCTAAGGGGGAAAAAATCACAATCAGTTTAAGTATTTTTATTATAATAAATAATTGAGAGAGAGAGAAGCTTATCAGGTATTGAAGGGAAGCAAAGCTTTTCTTAAGCAGAAACTCCAAGACAACTCAGTTTTATTTATAAAGGAGGAGTAATCTCACAGCTCCTGGAATGAAAAGTAAATAATATATCAGGATTTTCTTTAAATATTACTTAAAATAATGGTAGTACTAGACACGTGTTATGTTTTTTTAAGTGTGTCTAACTCAATTCATACTCTAACTTCTCTCACCTGTCCATTATTGGTGCCAAGAACAAAATGGAAATCCCAGGGAAAGAAAACTAATTCATAGAAATGTATCATAAAATACATTACAAAATACTAATTTATATCATTCAAAGGCATTTCCTTTTCAGAAACTGTTTTGGCAATAAGGTTCTGAAGTGTTTACTGAGGAATGTTCATTGAGAATGTATCAGGTGCCAGATACTGTACATGCTATTCTCATGTACTATTCCCAACAACTCTGTGGAACAGACTATTTTTGTCTCTTTTCTTTGCATAGGAAGCCCTGGAACTCAGAAGAGCAAAAGATCTTCCAAGGTTATGAGTCTTCTTACACTAGGACTGAGATTGAAAATGTTTCTCACTTCCATGTATACACAGCCATATATTACATGTACAGTACATTTAACACTTGAAGTTTATGTAAGTTATCTTTAATAAATGTGAAGTTAACTAATGCTATTCATAATATCTGTTTGCTTCCAACATCTTTCTTATTTGGGATTATTTCTAACATCAATAGTAAGTTGAAATGGAGAGAGAAAATAAATATTTCTCATTGTTTATTCCATTTGGTTCTCACTTCATTTAACAAGAAACTTACAGTGCACAATGCTGTGAATATAAAGAAATCTGTTTTATAGTTAACTTCACTCTTTGAAAATTCAAGTTGTTAAGACCAGTGGAGTCTTTGACTCAGAGTCAATGGGAAGCAATGGAGACACCTGGGACAGACACAATGCAATCATCTACATCTATAAGAGACAGACTAACCTCGAAGATAAGGTCTCAGGGTGTAGCGAGATGTTTTGGCAACAGGCACATAAGCTAAGTGACCTTACATAAGACAATACTCTCATATGCTTCTTCTAGTAACTCATTAGCAAGCAAATTTAATACAGCCATTAAAGCTGAAATTTACTGTTTAACAACCAAATAAACTGATAAATGGGACCAGAGTTTTAAAAAGGAAGGATTTACTGAAATAATATGTAGAAATTTCACTTTATTACTCATTCTATGTGGATTTTAAAAAAATTTAAAACACTTTGCATTTTTTTCTGCTTGGGTCTTGCAATGCAGACTTTTTTCAAAGTTATATTTTAACCCTTTGCACTCCGAACCATTCTGGACATTGGCTACCAGCTACTCGACGCTATTTTGCGGTGGAAACGCGCGTTGAATTAACTCAATTCCCCGTAATCACTAATAAACTGCAATGTCCCCCCTGAGAGGGGACATCCAAGTGATATGCTAGAATTCCGATGTCCCCTGAGAGGGGACAGCGGAGTGCAAAGGGTTAAAAATTCATTTCATTGTTTAAAATATGAATATCTATATTTAGAAGATCGGTGAATAATTTCAAGCTGTATATTTTTGTTTTCCTTCACTTACTTTAAGGTATCAGTGCATAAACTCCATGTCATACCAAATAGTGGCATTATATAGTTGATGCTAAAAAATAATAAAAAATTAGGAAGACCTTCACAGTTTGCTTAAAACATCAGTGATACAGATACATTCCGAAAGCCAGTTGCTCCTGAAGTCAACCTCCTACATAAAACTCTGAGGAAGAGCAAGAGAGTGAGAGAGAAAAAAATTATGTTCAATGATTAACATACCCCTCCCATCCCAAATGCCGCAGTCCCTGCCTTCTGGGGCAGTGGTAGGCAAACTGCAGCTGGTGAGCCCCTTGTGACTCTTTGGCGCCTCGAGTTTTTAGCAAAGGCCAGCTTAGGAGTACCCTAATTAAGTTAATAACAATGTACCTACCTAAATGGTTTAAGTTTAAATATTTTGGCTCTCAAAAGAAATTTCAGTAGTTGTACTGTTGATATTTGGCTCTGTTGACTAATGAGTTTGCTGACCACTGTTCTAGGGCAAATGTCCAGTCAAGGCACCAGTTAGTGCAAATGCCCATCAGAAGGAGAGATGTATACAGGACATTTATTCACTATGGGACCTCCTGAGGCTCCAGTTGTTCCTACTAGGAGATGCATGAGCATTATTACATGAGTAATTTAAAATGCTCCTTACAGGAAGCTCAGGATAGAGTTCTGTGGGGATCCATTCTTCTCTGACAAGGGGAAGGCATGAGTTCCATCAATAATTTACATTAATTTGTGAGCATTACTCATTCGGCACAATCAAATTTAAGCCAGTTGGGGGATATCAATGTTTATTGCCAAGATTACATCCTCGCTGCAGTTACATTATTTAAAACCCTTTCTCTCGTTTTGATTTTTTAAAAATGATAATATTTTTGAAAGCTCTTTCCAGAGACCAGGCCCTGAACCACGTACGCCACTCTCTAAAGCATTGGCTTTGTATGCATTGCTGCTCCTCAACTCCCATCAGTAAAATCTGGCAGGTCGCACTCAAAAACTCTTGATGCATCCTTTCCCTTCCTCCTCGCCCTACTGCCATCTTACTAGCAATTGAATTACATAGTTTTCAAGTTGGGGACTTAACTGAATCATTTCCATCCACAAAAGGAGGCTACTTACCTGTTCACTGGTACCCATAAGCCACCAGACTCGCTTCTACCCCTTGTATCTCACCCACAGAGCTAGCTCTGACCCCTTAACGTGATAGACAGTGCAATCCAAACACAAGCCTGGCACTGAGCTTAATGGACCATTTTTCAAATTCCACCCTTGCCAAACCTTGCTCCAGCCCTGATGTCATGCAACCTAAAGAGACTTTTGTTTCCCTTCTCCTTCGCTGGCACTTCCTGTAAGAATGCCGATGAGCAAAGAGTTTAACTGAGGCCAAGACAAGAGGGAGGAGAGGCTGGAAGATTCCTGGGGTAAAGCTGTAAGCAAGATTTGTTCGGAAAAATCTGAAATTGTCAAAAGAGAAATATCAGCTCCTTCTCATATCCACCGACACCTTGGGTGTTTATTTTAGAGGGAGAGACAAAATAAGGGAGAGAGAAAATCACCTATTTGTTGTTCCACTTATTTATGCACTCATGCATTGATTCTTGTATGTGCCCTGACCGAGGATCAAACCCACAACCTTGGCATAGCAGGATGCTGTTCTAACCAACTGAGCTACCTAGCCAGTGCTGCAGACACCCTCAGTGTTGAAAGAGTCATGGGTAAATAGGTATCAGATATAATAGGGAGGCTTATAAGTATATTTTTGGGCCAGTTGAGCCTACTGCAACACTTAAAATTTCTGTTGTTAATCTGTTTCTAAAAGAAGTAATCGCATTAGAGTAACAGTAAGTGAATGAGTGAGAGTGGACTGTTATCTCAATTCAGATTTCACAAACCTTTACCCGAACACATGAAAAACTACTTCTCCCAACCTCTCTAATCCCTTCTAGGCAGACAGCCATCCATGTAGTTGCTCACAGTATCAGATACGCCTGTGTTGCTGGATTAAGAAATTTGCAAAATATTTACCTTTGTGAAACAATTTGTTTTAAGGAAGTCTTAAGAATGTCCAGGACAAAAAACACTCTACTGGCTGAAAACAACAAGTCTATCATCTTTGCTTCCTCCAACATTCGGAGCAGGCTGCCAATTAATTCTTACCACCACTTGCATTTTATGTTCATTTTTTGTTTGTTTGTTTTGTGGTGGTATCATAATCATGAAGTAATGAATACCCCCGTTCCCTTGTTGATGGCCTTAAGCCCAGACAATTCAAACCCTAGCGACCCTCGGCCCAAATAGATCGATTTTGGAAATTTCAAGCTTCAGTTTCAACCCTTCATCACTCACCAACACACTTCTCTCCCTCTGCCTCCTGATTAAATCTTAGGAATTCCCTCCCTGGCGACCTGTATTTTTCTGTTTTCCTGCCAGGTTCTTTACCTACAGGGAAGGGCAAAGAGCATTTCGGTGGCCTAGTCAGATTCAGAGACCACCTTACATACTTCTAAGGGTCCATTCACTTGTCCCAGGATGATCTATGTGGTCTGGTCCCCGGTGTGTCCCTCCTGAATGTATCATCCTCTCTAATCGGGGCCCAGGCGAACTCTAAATGACTTGGCGGCTCTCTGTGAGAATAATGTATGGAGGCACCTACTCTGAGATGCAGAGGGAGATTGCGGGCGGTGCACAGAGGAGGAGTAGCCGGGAGTGACACTCCATGCTGGAGATTATGCTTATCGATCCATCTCAGAAGAAGGGAGTTTGCATTCTTGGGTGTCAGGAGCAATGCTGGTCCCATTTAATCACAGAGAGAAATGTGCGTACACACCTGTCCTCACAATAAATCCACTGCCTGGAAAAATCTAAACACACCAAGTTGATCCTGATGACTGCAATGTTTATGGGGAGATGAGAAGGGGGAGGGAGGGAGGAAGGGAGAGGAGGACGGACTGACAATTTTTAAAAAGACATTATACACTGAGTTCCAGAATTCATGTGTGCAGAAAGCTTTTACGTTTAGGAGGAGTGCTTTTATTTCCAGCTTTGCTTTAACTCTCAGAAGCAAGGTAAGCTGGTTGAAAGCAGCAGAGGTATCTTTCCCCTCTTAAGCAGGTAGCTTAGGAAGGTCAAATTGCAGCAGGCCCTTCGTCCAGCCAAGCTCTGGAAAACGTGACCTCATCCTGTGACTTTCCAAATCTCAACCAAAAGTTGGCAAGAGATGCCCAGATGCAGGAACTGAGGCAAGTACATAGCACCTGTTGTCCAGGCTGCACAGTCGGCAGTTGGACATATACTGTTATGTACCCTTGTACATCCTCTCTTGGTCCTTAAACTTTTTTCCCCTCAGTCCCTTATTGCCCCCATTCAAGCCCTCATCCCCATGTTGTCTGTGTCCACCGGTTAGACTTACATGCATGCATACAAGTCCTTTTGGTTGATCTCTCCACATTCCCTCAATCTTCTCTACCTTCCCTCTGATCGATGCTTCTGTCTCTGGATTTGTCTTTGTCCAGCAGTTTATGTTGTTCATTATAATCCACAAATGAGTGAGATCATGTGATATTTATCTTTTTCTGAATGGCTTATTTCACTTAGCATAATGCTCTCCAGTTCCATTCATGCTGTTGCAAATGGTAAGAACTTTTTAAACTTTTAAAGTTAGTACCTTTTTTTTCCCTGTGTGATGCTAATTACCTATTGCATATTCTTTCTTCTGTTATCGTCATTTCCTTCTGATCCTTACAAAAAGTTTTCTTCTCACACAGACTCTTATTTATCTGTCCTTGACTCTGTTACCAGACTTTTCTAAGTAGAGAGAAAATGGATTTGATAGTCACTACATTCTAACCTTCAATTTTTCTCTCTCCTCAGCATCGAGAAATCTGATTGCTCTTTCACCATGCTTTCAAACAGCTCTTACAAAGGTAACCAAGAGCCCCCTAGCTTAAGGTGACCAGACGTCCCGCTTTTGGTGGGACAGTCCTGATTTTTAACAATTGGTCCCGTGTCCCATGGCGTTTGAAAAAAGTCCAAAAGATTTAAAAGATTCTTTCCAAAAATCGGGACTTTTTTAAAATGCCTCGGGACATGGGACAAATTGTTAAAAATTGGGATGTCTGGTCACCTTATCCTAGCTTCTTAGCATCACACTTACCCTCAGAAGGGTATTGCTTTTATACTCCCACCTTCTGGGATGTTCCTCCTTCTCTTTCAATCTGTGACATCACTCCCATCATTTTCCTGCAGAAGTGTTAGTTCAACTTTGTCTATTTTGTCCTGTGCTGGTGTCTGTCAACTAGAGGCCTCTCTTTGCTTTCGGGTTCTCTCACCTTTTCACACGCTGAGCAATTACATATATGCCAATGCCCCCTGTCTAGAGTTCTAGACATCATCTGTAAATTGTCTGGATGTTTCACACTTAACATCTCCAAAACGTAACTGCACATTCTCCCTCACAAACATTTCCTCTCACAGATAAAGGCAAAGTTGTTCAGCCAAATGTCTAGCATACAAGTAGCAACCATATATTTTACCATATGCCTACATATCTATGATAGTTTAATTTATAAGTTAGACACAGTAAGAGATTATCAATAACCAATAATAGAACAATTATAACCACATAGTTATGTGAATGTGGCCTCTTTCCTCTCTCTCTCTCTCTCTCTCTCTCTCTCTCTCTCTCTCTCTCTCTCAATACCTATTGTACTGGACTCATCTTTCCACTTAACGAAAGCACTTTATGGCCTCTCACATACCTGAATCACCAGCATTGCTAATCTTGCACTTGAGGGCCATTATTAAGTGAAATATGGCTACTGGACCACAAGCACTGGGACACCATGACAGCTGATCTGATAACACAGAAGGCTGCTACGGGACTAAGGGGCAGGGGCATATACAGCGTGAAGATGTTGGACAAAGAGAAGATTTGCTGTGTGCCTGGAACAGGTCAAGATTTCATCGTGCAACTCAGAATGGCGCTCCATTTAAACCTTATGAATTCTTCATTTTTGAAATTTTCATTTCATGTTTTCATACCATGGTGGACCTAGATCATGGAAATTACCCCAAGCAAAACCACCACCGGTAAGGGGCAACTACCGTGTAGTCCAATGACCTCAAGCCAAGATTTTCTTATGGTGCCAACAACAAGGCCACCAGCTGTCAGTAACCTCCCAAAAAATCTGGGGTGCAAATAGGGGTGGGGGAGGGGAAGGGTGTGTGTGACATAGGGCCGTTATTCGCTTTGACATTTGTTGACACTGTACATCTTCAAAGCAACTCTTCCTGAACTGCATCACTGCGAAGTGCTTAAGAACCTGGTCCAGGAGCCCCAGCACGTCATCACTGGCCACATTCCCGCTAAAGAAATTATCTGAAGGAGACTGTTCTTAAGTCACGAAATGGGAAACTGTCCTTGGCAGCCACACGCAGGGAAGAAAAAGCCTGCTTGGAACAACAGCCTCATCCTCTACTCTGTACACTCACTTTTGTCTTCTTTTCTCTCGCGTTTGACTTTTAAGGCTGGTGTATCCTGACAGCTGAGCGAAAAGGGCTCCTTTTCAGGATCCTTTTGAAACGGGGGTCTTCTGAAACAGTTTAGTGAGTTCAATCCGTTTCTTCAAGGTTCATCTCAAAAGGTACTGTTGTTGGTATTTTTTCACAAGGACATGTAAGAAGTGCTTTGGAAATGTAGAATTACCCAAGCACCCGTTTCCTGTTTTAGCTCCCTGCCATATCACAGCTGTGCTCAATTAAGGCTTTTTGAAAAGCAGCAGACAGGGAAGAAAACAATGCCTTTTCCCCCCTCTACTCTTTGTAATAAATAAACCCACCCAGCACTTCCAAATAGAACACCTCCCTCAATGCTTTTAGAATTGTAGACACATTAAAGTATCCACCCTAAGCAGCAGGAAAAAAAATAGCACACTTCTAACTAAACAGTCTAGTGTAGAGACGGCCTTTATTTCCAACTATGTCCTACTACATTAGTTCCTTTTTGAACTTCATAACTGCCAAACTCAGTCATTTCAAGCCCAACATGAAAGCTTTTTTTCAAGTTGCAAACACAACAGCGAGCCAGGACCTAGACAAGGTAGAATTGTCTTCGAGACAGTAAAAGGCATGGAAAAAATCAAACAGTAGCTGCCACTCTCAGTCCAGGTTTTGGAGTTTATCCAAAATATTGGACTAGTCAGATCTCTTGGATTTGGCCTCTAGGATTTCCCCACACTGGTGCACAACCATCAAAGAATTCTTTCTAAAGCACAGATGTAACAATGTCACTGCCCACCATGTGATCAGTTACTCCCAGGGACTAAGAGAGCTGATGATGAACTTTGGATGGATATCAAAATCTCCTGCAGAGTCTTAAAAGTGTGTGTGTGTGTTCCTCTCCATCCCAAACATTTCTAGGTCATTGGGTCTGGGTTGTGGCTATAGGCACCGGCATACTTAAAAAGCATCCAAGGGATACTGATGCACCGAGCCCAGGCAGACAACCAATGGACTATAGAACAAGAGCCAAACCCTTCAGCAGGGCATGAAAGTCTTCTTAGCTGGGTTCACTATGTTTCAAGCCCAATGAGAGCATTTCAGGAGTGATCTTCATTGACTTCTGGGCAGAATTTGATGGCAGTGACTTAGAATATGCTTTTCGCTTTGCATTATGGTAATATAGACTCTCTCTCTCTCTCTCTCTCTCTGTCTCTCTCTGTTTTCTCATCTGTAAAATGGGAATAAAAATAATACCTATAGCACAGGGTTTTTATAAGGATTTAAGGAACTAATATAAGTATTTAAAATAGTAAGTAGGATATAGTAAGCTCCAAATAAGCATTTAGTGTCTTGGTCATTCTTGTGTTTATGCTGGTGACCTTACTACTTTATTCCTTCTGCTCACACCTCTCTCCTAAATCCTCAGTTACCACATCCAAATGCCTACTTGACATTTCCACTGAGAGGTTACACAGACTCCAAAAATGTAATTCTTCTAAAATTGAGTCCCTGTTCCCATCTAACAGTCACAGTTTGCTCTTTTAATTTTTTGTTTTTATTGATTTCAGGGAGGAAAGAGGAAATAGAGAAATAGAAACATCAATGATGAGAGAGAATCACTGATCAGCTGCCTTCTGCACACCCCACACTGGGTATCGAGCCTGCAACTGTGCCCTGACTGTGAATTGAACCGTGACCTTCTGGTTCATAGGCTAAGCCACTGAGGCACACTGTGTGGCTCTTTTTTTATTAAAATATGTAGCTCAACTAACTACCACTCATTCAGGTGCTTAAGAGGGAAAGTTGCGCAAACCTGGTAAGTTTCTAAATCTCTCCATAGTAGATCCATCACCAAATCCTATTGGATCAATGTACACCAAAGACTCAAATTCTTTCGTTATCTCTCGAGTACCACTTGTCGCAATCCTATATATCAAACCACATCAACTTGTTATATTTCTTTCTAAATATGTTGCCTGTGACTTTTTCAAGTATTGTCCCATTTCGATTCTTTACTCTTCACTTTAGCCATAGTAAACATTCTAAATAATGTCAATGTCCATCTAAAGATGTCTTGTGGCTTCCCGTTGCCTTCAGAATTAAATTAGATGTTCTTATCATAGCTAACCATACCCTTCAGGGTCTTCTTTGCTGATAGCTCCAGTCTAATGCTACATCACTCTCCACACTGCATTCTATACTCAGCTGAGGCTGAAATATTCCCAGTTTCCTAGCGTCAGCATCATCTTGGTCTTTGGACTTTTATATGATTTCCATATACCACTCTATTAACCTACAATTTGCCTCAGCTAAAATGCAGCTTTTCTAGGCAGCTCTCTTAACATACCAGGTTTCAATCAGATATTCTCTTTCTTGGTACCCTATAATATCTAGTATATTTATCACATTATTTTGTATTTGCTCTATCTTCTCCTAAAACTTTATTATTCTGAGAGCAAGAACTTAATTACATTTCTATTTGTAGCAATTAGCACACTGATACAGAGCAAACATTCAAAGAATTTGTGATGAATAAAGGAATAAATATATGAATACATATATCCCTTATCCATAGTTTGTGTTTCACCATGTCAAAACTTGAATCTAGAGGTCTTTTATTAAGACTTCTTATGATTGTTTTCTCTAGTCTATGTAAGTATAAATAAGAGAAACTTTAAGCTCCTAAATTAAGAAACAGCTATATACAATGCATGTGATACAAATGCAGAGCATTACCAGTTTTTAACACAACCGATTTATTATAGAAAATTTTATTTGGAATAATAGTGAAGATTCCAAGTCCTGTATTTGTCTCTTGGCTATTTATCTAAAACTTTCCCTGACTGGGGGTAACTACAGTGTCTTTACATTAATTTGAGCATTTTATGATAATATTTTTCAGTTCTTCCTAATTTCTGGTTTCTAGTCTAATTAGCCTGTGAAATCTGGATTTTATTGATTCTGATACCAACAAAATCAAAATACATGAAACAAACATATGGGAAAGAGGTTGAGTTTTCAAGGAGTGGCAAAACTTATAACAGATATACTATAGAAGCTGGAATAGATTTTAAATATCACCAAGTTCAACCCATTCATTCTTGTAGGAAGAGAGCTACTATTGAGCCAAAGATGGTAGGTAATTGGCCACAGATTACCAAGCTACTTATTAGAAGGGTTGGGTTTTAATTTGTCCAATCTTGAACACTTTCTGCTTACTCATATGGCTTAGAATCTTTACATTAAGCTTTACAGGACTATATATACTTATTTTCACCTAGGCTAGTGATTTATTACTAAGGAAGATTCACGAATAACACTGGCTATGAAAGTGTTGAAGAA
This sequence comes from Pipistrellus hanaki, assembly GCF_964339955.1. Taxonomy (NCBI): domain Eukaryota; kingdom Metazoa; phylum Chordata; class Mammalia; order Chiroptera; family Vespertilionidae; genus Pipistrellus; species Pipistrellus hanaki. The sequence goes on from NC_140515.1 coordinate 41,845,494, forward strand.
AATACCATTGTGACCATCTTCACATGTCCTGTCTACTTTAAAGAATTTCTCAAATTTGGCCCAGGTGGGAGTGAGCAGGACAATTTAGTGGGTTAGACTATAAAGAAGAATAAAAATGTGGCAAGGGCAAAGCAAAGTAACAAACAATAAACACAGCCAATAATATTTTGGAGAAATTGGAACATTTTTATGTAAAATGTATAGAGAATATTATGTTAAGTGAAATGAGCCAATCAGAGAAAGACAAATATCACATGACTTCACTTATTTGTGGAAGCTAATGAACAAAATGAGGCTTGAAGCATAGAGGCATGAAACAGACTGACATTCCTTAATGTGGGGTTTGGGGGACCAAAAGAGATAAACCAAAGAACATATATACTTATAAGCATAGCCCATGCACATGGCAATAGCGTGGTGAAGACCTGGGGTGGGCGGGAAGGGGCTGGGAGAACAGCGGTAAAAAGGGGGTAAATGGGAAACATCTGTAATACTTATAACAATAAATATATACATAAACATAAAAATAAAATAAAATGTATAGTTCAATTTTATCCAGTTCTCTTACAAATTGTGGATTCCTACACATCTATGGGTCAAAAGAAAAATACTCCTGTTATTGATTTCCTCATCTCATATGATACTACTCTGAGAACTATAGTTGTCAGTCCAGGCTTAGAATTTTTGTGCAGATTCCCACCTATGACAAGTATATCTTTTAATTGACCTTCTATTCTCTGGTTTCTCTCTGATCCAGTACATTCTCCATCCTACCACCATTTTTTTTGCCAAACCAAAGGACTGGTCATAATGATAGACTGGTGTTCATGGTTCATTTAAAGCCAATACATATTAATGCTGTTATTATTTACCAATATATAACTAAAACATTGACCATATTATTCCTAAGCATAAACTGCCTTGGAAAAATTCCATTATTGTTCATAATCCTTTACCTGGCAGAAGTTCATTCATTCTCTGTCCCTAATCTATCTTTCCAGCCTCATTTTCTTTCAGTATTTTACCTTTTTATTCCTGCTTCCTTACCCACTTAGTACAATTAAACCCTCACACTCGTTTTCCCAGAAATACAAACACCCCCATGAACATATCTCATACTGTTCATCCATTATTTCTGTCTGAAAATTATTGTCTCCTGGTCCAGCTCTTCAAAAAGAAAAAGCATCAAACAACCTCGAAGAATAGCTTTACCATAAAACATTTAAATAAAACTTTCTTAGTTTTTTGAGAGCTTAAATCTTGTTTCTGGCATTCTAAGACCATCTCTACCTCTTAAGAACAGATTCATATTTTTAAAAAATCTCAAGTTAATAATAAATAAACTTAGAATAGCAAAATCTTTTTCTTTTTAAAGGAAAGGAACTCCTAATTCAATTATTTATCAAAAATTACCCCTGTAGGCAGAATCTCTGGGAAGCTTGCTAACAATCAGAAGGCGATTTAGGCAGAGTGAGATTAGAACAGGATGTTAGGATATTCAGGAGTTTAATGTTACCATGTCAACTCAGCCAGATATATCCTTCTTCATGATAGGAAGTCACAGGGGAAATCCCTGTGTTCTATACCTCTTCTTTGGCAGAGATTTCGGGAGCTCCAGCAATTCCTCTAAATTCTCATGTCTCCACCTCTAAAGCTGACCAAAACCTACTCTCCTCAGTCATATTACACCATCACTCACATTGCATTTTAGTATCACTGATCTGAGAGTGCATTTTTTAAAGATGATTTTATAGATCTGTGCATTAATATATAATGTGTTTATTTTCAAGTTCAAAGAGGCAAGTTTTGTTTTCCTGTGTTTCAATCTCTCTATGAAAAATGTTCTGCCCCATACACTGACCTCATTACTTTAACATATGTTTATCAAACTGCATTATAGTTATTTCTGTATATATGTTTTCAGAGCAATATAACCTTATTTTTAAAACATATCTTTAAAGGATACTCATATCTGATTGAGTGAATTATTCAAACGGATGAAAGATGAAATAACTTAAAAATAACTTATCTACTGTTGCCACAGAATCCAAAATTTCCATCATTACACTTTTGGTTAAAATTAATTAGATTTAAAAACTTTAAAATAGAGGGGGGAACTAACATTTTTTTAAAAGTTACTAGTATCAGATATTTTTCATAATTTTTATTTTAGTATCCAAAACTGGTAATAGGTAAAAATAATGAATTAGTCAAAGAGAATTAGTGTCTCATAGGAACCTGAAGATCAAAAAGAATAAATAACAGCAGCGACATAACTGATAAGTATTAACTTTAAAAACTAGGATTCTGTGCCTCTCTTGGCATCTCAAGAGGAAGTGAGAAAGAGAAGGTATATTTAAGGAGTGTGGGGCTGAAATAGGATTGAGCCTAAAAAATACACGTGGGCTTTGCAAGAGAGAATAAAGAGGAGAGGCTAAAAGAAAGCCTCCTTCATGAAGACCAAACTTGACTATACTACATGTGGAAATCTGATCTAACAGAAACTGGAGGAGCTGTCAGCTAGTCAGCTCATCATTGTGTAAGAGCTATATGAAGAAAAAGGGCAATGAGCTAGGTCTGAAGATACATATCTACATTTATGCCTATATATCTACATGTATATATAATATATATACATCTATATATATTATATACATCTATATTTATATCTATATCTATCTATCTATATATCTATATATATCTATATATATATATAGATATATAGATAGATATATATATATAGTTTTGGAACTTTTTTTCTTTCTCCTAAGAATAGAGTATAATTTCATTTAGTGTTCTCTTTACTCATCATTAAAACAAAACAACCATGCAAAAACTCCACAAAACACCTAAAAAAGAACTTCCTTAATTTGTTAAAGATCATCTACAAGACTTGGAACTACCATTATACTAAATGTTAAAACCGAGGCCATTTCCCCTTAATATTGGGGACGAGGTAATGGGAGAGCCCCTGCTATTCATCAATCAATGTGCTGGAAGTCCTATTGCAATAAGAAAAGCAAATAGAAGGTACACAGCTTAGGAAGGAATACATAAAACTATCTTTTTTTTTTTTTAAACATTTAACATAATTGTCTATGTAGAAAGGCTCAAAGAATAAAAATATTCCTGGAACTAAAAAGCAATTATAAAAAGTGTGAAGAATACAAGATTAATATGCAAAAATCAATTGCTTTTCAATATGCCAGCAACTAACAATTATAATTTGAAATTAAAGAGACAGTAACATTTATAATAGCTTCAAAAATGAAATAGGTATAAATCTAACAAAATATAAACCAGATCATCCTGCAGACAACTATAAATCCTTAAAGAAAGAAATCAAAGAATATAGGAATAGAGAAATATTCTATGTTCATTAGTTGGAGGGCTAAACATTTTTAACATGTCAGTTTCCCCAATTTTGACCTATAGATTCAATGCAGCCTCAATCAAAATCCCAGAAAGCTATTTTGTAGATCTCAACAACGAATTCTAAAATGTATACGCAAAGTAAAAATAGAATAATCAGTGGTACCGAAGAAAAAGAATAAAGTTAGAGGACAGATATTAATCAACTTCAAAATTTAGTATAAAGCATGACTAATCAAGGCTATGTAGTGTTGATGAAAATATAGACACACAGATCAGGGAGGAAAAGAGAGACCCCAGAATTAAGCTCACACAAATATAGTTAACTGGCCTTTTACAAAGGATCAAAGGCAATTCAATGCAGGAACAATAGACTTTTCCAACAAATAGTGCTGGAATAATCTCATTTCCATATGCAAAAAATATGAAACAAAACACAGACTTTGCATTTTTCACAAAAATGAACTCAGAACAAATTACAGTAATAAATATTGAACTTCATTAAAATAAAAACATCCTGAAAAAAAGACACCGTTGAGAGAAGAAAAAGACAAGCCACAGAGTTGGAGAGATTATTTGCAAAAGCATATCTGATAAAAGCTTTGTGTCCAAAAATCTACAAAGAACTCTTAAGAAGAAACAATAAAACAGAACCCAATTAAAAAATGGGCACAAGATCTGAACAGAGAATGAGCATATGGAAAATATGCATGTGAAAAGATGCTCACATGATTTGCCATCAGGAAACTGCACATTAAAACAACAAAGAGATCCTGCTGGATACCTAATAAACAGGCTAAAATCCAAAAAAGTGACACTACATAATGTTGTTGAGGATGCAATGTGGCACAAACACTTATTCATTGCTGCTGGGGATGCAAAACAGTACAGGCATGTTGGAAGAATCTGGCAGTTTCTTACAAAGCTAAATCTCAGACATTTGTTGCAGTAATATTTTTCTAATATTTTGCCTCAGGCAAGGGAAACAAAAACAGTAAACAAATGGGACTACATTTGACTAAAGATTTTGCACAGCAGAGAAAACTGCCAACAACATGAAAGGACAGTAGGTACTGAACGGGAAACCATATTAACCAATGATATATCTCATAAAGGCTTAATATCCAACATTTATAAAGAATTTACAAAATGCGCCGAAACCGGTTTGGTTCAGTGGTAGAGCATCAGTCTGCCGACTGAAGGGTCCCAGGTTCTATTCTGGTCGGGGGCATGTATGTTCGTTGCGGGCACATCCCCGGTAGGAGGTGTGCAGGAGGCAGCTGGTCGGTGTTTCTCTCTCATCGATGTTTCTAGCTCTCTATCTCTTTCCCTTCCTCTCTGTAAAAAATCAATAAAAATATATTTAAAAAAAAAAAAGAATTTACAAAATGCAACACTAAGGAAACAAAGCAATCCACTTTAAAAAATGGGCAAAAGACCGGAAAGACACTTCTCCAAAGAAGACATACAGATGGCCAATAGACATATGAAAAGATGCTCAACATCACTTACCATCAGAGAGATGCAAATGAAAACCTTAATGAGATATTACCTCACACCTGTCAGGATGTCTATCATTAATAAATCAACAAATAAGTGTTGGTGAGAACTTGGAGAAAAGGGAACTCTCTTGCACAGTTAGTGGGAATGCAGATTGGTGCAGTCACTATGCAAAATAATATATAGTTTCTGCAAAATATTAAAAATGGAAACACTAATTCAAAATAATATATCCACCCCTATGTTCATTGCAGAGCTATTTACAACAGTCATATATAAAAGCAACCCAAGTACCCATCAACAAATGAATGGATAAAAAAATATGTGGTACATTTTCACAATGGAATACGACTGTCATAAAAACACACATACAACAACAACAACAACAACAACAACAAAAATAATAGCCTTAGGGACAGCATGGGATAGACCTGGAGAGGATTATGTGCTAAGTGAAATAAGCCAGTCAGAGAAAGATCAGTACCACATGATTTCACTCATATGTGGAATCTACTGACCAAAATGAATTAACAAGCAAAATAGAAACTGACAGCTGTTGGGGGTGGGAGCTGGTTTTGGTGAGTAGAGAGATTGAACAAAAAAAAAAATTATAAAGACTAGAAAAAAATCCTCATGGACACAACAGTGTGATTATCACTGGGAGGAGAAGGTTGGGGAGAGGTGGAGGAGGGTATAGAGGGAATAAATGATGATGGACAAACATTAGTTGGGGTTGCAAACACACAGTACAATGTACAGATGATGTGTTGTAAAATTGTGCACCTGAAACCTGTATTTTTGTTAATTAGTGTCACTCTAATAAATTCAATAAAAAGGAAAAAAAGAAAAGCTAACATAGTCATACCTGCCCCAAGCAATTAACCAACCAATTTTAAAATTATATTCACAAAAAAACACACAAATAGCTATAGCAATTTTACTAATTATCACCCAAAATGGAAGCAACCCAAATGCCTTCCAATAGGTTAATGATAACAAACTATGGTGAACGCTTACAATGGAATATTATTCAGTGATAAAATGAAGTGAGATGTCAAGTCACAAAGAGATATGGATAAATCTTAAATGCATATTGCTAAATAAATGAAGCTATCCTGAAAAAGGCAACATTTTATGATTTCAACTATATAACATTCTGGAAAAGGCAAACTATTGAGATGGTATAAAATCAGTGGCTACCAGGAGGAGGGGTAAGGGATGAAGAATTAAACAGGTAAATCAGGGAATTTTTAGGCAGTGACCCTACTTTGTATGATGCCTAATGATGCATTCATGACATTGTGAATTTGTCAAAATCCATGACACTTTTATTACCTAAAAATCAAGCCTTAATATATTCAAATTAAAAAAAATTACTTAGAAGAGTAAGGAAACCCAAGAAGGAATAAAAATTACAACATGTATTAAAATATATGTTAACTAAACTTTAATGGGTCGTAAGTAGATTTATGTGGTAATCATTTTGTAATATATACAAATATCAAATGAGGTTGTATACCTAATGTTACATATCAATTATACCTCAGCTAAGAAAATGTATAAAACAACCTTATTAAAAGGTGTGTGTGTGTGGGGGGGAAATGGGCTGACCTAAGTACTTTTGGAAATTAGTGCAGTGTATAAAATAAAGGCCAAAGCTCTGTACATTAGCACTGTATTCTCATTAACACTGGTTTTCAGTGGAGTTATAAACTGGAGATGGACAGTTAAGTAAATGAATGGGAGATGGTGGGAGCCAGATTTCTCCCTATAGGAGTATGCGATTACAGATAAGCAAGTGGAGGAAGGTAAAGTAATCCATGTAGAAATAGATCAGAGTTCAAGGAATCCATATGAACTTATGCTTAGCTTAAAATAGATACAGATGGCTACATATAGAAACATTTATAGATATGTGCATGCACACAGCTGTCTGGAGAGCTATGTAGAGTCCTTGCTCTGTTAGATGAAAGGATCTAAAAGCAATGACATGCCAAAACTGGTTTGGCTCAGTGGATAGAGCGTTGGTCTGTGGACTGAAAGGTCCCAGGTTCTATTCCAGTCAAGGGCGTGTACATTGGTTGTGGGCACATCCCTGGTAGGGGGTGTGCAGGAGGCATCTGGTTGATGTTTCTCTCTCATTGACATTTCTAGCTCTCTATCCCTCTCCCTTCCTCTCTATGTAAAAAATTAATAAAATATATTTAAAAAAAATAAAAATAAAAGCAATGACATTCCAGGAACAACAAGCACATCTAACCCTTATCATGGTTTGTTCTCAAAAGAACCAAGTCTACTCCTTGGGGAAGTGACTAATTCTGGGACTGGGACAGGAAATATATAAGACTGTAGAGCTTCTTGTTGTGCCAGAAAGTAAGAAAGTACTAAGATAAAAACAAACACATTGAGGGAATGTGTCTGAGGGACACAAATGCTGACTTTCAGTTTTAACTCTTTCTGAGCTTCAAATGACCAAACAAAACAGTTGAGCACAGTAAGATAATATTGCTATGCCACCCAAAATATGAAATAAATGTCCATGATTCTTTACTGATATAAATATCCAAAATAAATAGATACATAAATTGGGAAGAATAGGCAAATCTCCTATACAGAAGAAATCCAAACAACTTATGTATATACTCTACCCAATAGAAGAAGCATAAGCACCCATTCCTTAAGTGTGCACTGTGTATGATGACTTCCTTCCCAAAAGTGAAGTATTTAAAGGGAAAAAAAGAGTAGCTTTACAAAGCAAAAGCTGAAACATGACCTCAGCCAAGTAATGAAGGTTAGCATGAACAGTGATGAACAAGGTTGATGATGTGTACTCTTGAAGTGATATGATGAAAATGGCCAATATATCTCCCCAGATTTCATAACTATAGTGAATTATAAAAAAAAACAACACATCAGCCCAGGCCTGTGTGGGTCAATGGTTGAGCATTAACCCATGCACCAAGAGGTCACTGTTCAATTCTTGATCAAGGCACATGCCTGGCTTGCAGGCTCAATCCCGTGTAGAGGGCATACAGGAGGCAGCCAATCAATGATTCTAAGCATTGATATTTCAATCTCTCTCCCTCTCTCTTTTCTGAAATCAAACATATATTAAAAAAAAGACTACATCAGGAAAAGTCCAATAGAAGGGTTTTCTACAAAAATGACTGATAAGTATCCCTTAAAAAAAAAAAAAATGTCAGGGTCATCAAAATGAAGGAAAGTCTGAGAAACTATCACAGCCTAGTGAAGCCTAAGAAAACAACAAATCAATATAATGTGGTATCTTGAATGGGATCCCAAAATGAAAAAGGACATTAGGCAAAAACTACTAAAGACATCTGAATGAACTATAGATGTTAGCTAATAATATATCAACATTGATAAATTGTAACCACTGTACTATACTAATATAGAAAGTTATTAATAGGGGCAACTTGGGGCATAAGGGAACTCCATGTACTATTTTCTTAAATTCTCTTGTGAATTTGAAACTACTCTAAAGAATAAATCTATATATATATTGTAAAAGCCTAAGCTACCAGTTGAGCTACCAGTTGCTATGACACACATTGATCACCAGGGGCCAAATGCTCAATCGGCCCCATTACCAGCCAGGCCAAGGGACCCCACCTGTGCACTAATTGAGCATTGAGTCTCTAGTCTTATATAAAACAACATAAAAAATCAAAGCACCTAATGGCTTTAGCTGGAATAGTTTTAGTAGCAAAATAAATGACAGTATTGGATTGTAATCCTGAGAATAAAATAACTGTTCTTGAGTCTACACTAATGAAAACAAACAAAAATATAAATGTAGAAACAATGGTGACAAAAGAGAGCTGTCATTTGAGTACCACAATAATAGTTGCTGGAGGTATGAACCACTGATAGATGTTGAAATTAGTGAAAAGAGTTTAAGGGAAAATGATATTTGCATAGTCTCAAAGCATTTACTCTAAATAAAATCAAAGGAGGAAAATAGCAACTTTACAGTGAAGAACGTTTTGCAGATACCACTTTAACCAAGCATAAAGGTTAATATAATCAGTAACTAGATATTTTAACCTCCTGTAACCTTGATAAAGTACACTGAAAAAAAAAATCACAGCACCTCTGTGGTCTTTCCAATAATGCATAACTCCCATGTAGTCATGAGAAAACATCAGACAAACTGACAAGGAACATTCTACAAAATAAACATTCAGTACTGTTCAAAAGTATCAAGGTCCTAAGAGACAAGGAAAAACTAAGGAGCTATCATGATTGGAGGAGAAAAAGGTGATAATGAAAAGTAAAAGCAAAGGGTGATATTAGATTAGATCCTGGTTGAGATACTAGAACCTAATGAAATATGAAAAAGGTCACTAGTTTAGTTCAGAATGGTCTATAGTTTAGTTAAAATGGCATTTGTTAGTTTGGATAATTGCAGTAGTTATATTATTGGAACCAGGATGAAGGGAATAGAGAAAGTCTCTGTACTATTTTTGCAATTCTTCTGCAATTCTAAAGATAATGCAGAATGGAAAAGTTTGAAAGTCACAAAGTGAAACAAAATGTCTTTGCAAAATTCTTCACACCAATGGGGTTTGTGCATTTTGTTTGAGGCAGTTGTTTTGAGGCAGTCTTTTTAAGCTAAAGGTGGCATTTAGCAAAGAACCACCAAGGGGCGAATAATCTCTGAGTACTTAATTAAATGATAAGACAATCTTTATCTCCTTCAAGAATGCAGTAACTCCTTCACAATATGCTTCGTTCCCTGATTTATAAAAACAACATTTTGTCCTTTTTAGTGTATTCTGAAATACTTTCTATTTGGAAAGGATGCTTGGTTTGGGGTCAGATGGTTTTCAATTCTTTGAGAAACTTTTTCACTATGACTAAAAGCCAGGTGTGTAGTAGGTGTTAAGGGAAGAAATAACTCATTCAGCTAGTTTCAACTTCCAATGACTTTATTTAGCCCAATAAACTATTATATCCAATTAAAGGCCTGGTGCATAAAATTTGTACACTTGAGGGGGAGGTCCCTTACAGCCCAGATTGAGAGAGGGCACAGGCCAGGCTGAGGGACCTCACTGGTGCATGATGGAGGCTGGAGAGGGACACGGGAGGGCTCCAGGGCGTGTCTAGCCTGCATTACTCAGTCCTAATGAGCTGGATCCCAGTAACAAGCTAACCTACCAGTCAGAACTGCCCCCTGATGGTCAGTGCACATCATAGCTGTGGTTGAGTGACTTTAGCATATCATTAGCATATTACACTTTGATTGATTGAATGGATGACCTAACGACTGGACACTTAGCATATTAGGCTTTTATTATATAGGATGTGTATATACCGGTAATAAGCCCCCAATTTATCAACAGCCAAATCTCTGTAGACTCAATATGACTTGAAGTATTTTATAAATTTATTCCACCAGTAATTTTACTGACCAAGTGTCTTTATCTATGTAAGCTTATTTAGCTTTAAAACTAAATACAGACTCTCCAGGAGTTTGTAGGTAGAACAAACTAGAGGTTTAATCTGCTAACTCATTAAAATCAGAGTGGGATTATATTCAGACTCCTGTCTTTTGGTAACTCTTCCCAAGTTCTGTTTCTATTTTGAAGGTCGACTATTGATGAACTATCTGTTAGGCACTGAAAAAACAACGTTTTCATGGGATGTTCTCCTCCTCCCACCCCCAGGCCTTTTGTATCAATTAATATCCCTTTCTCTACTTGCTTTCTTGAACCGCATTATTTTTGTTCTTTAATTCATTTTGACAAATATTTATCAGATCCAAATTTATGCGAAGTATTCATTCTGAATACTAAGAAGAAAGACATGAAAAAAATCAACACATTAGCATTATTAGTGGGGTTGATGTGCATGTATGCACATCACATATCCATTTGCAAAGTTTATGGATTGAAGCCCTGTAGGTGCACTGAGATGACATTGAGTGGGGATTATGAACCATTGAGAGAGAGGGTGGAAAGATTTCCAGGAGAAAGTATTCGATTTTTGTACAGTATAGTCCTCTATTGTCATCACTAGATTGTCACGTTCCTCAGGGTCATATTTTCCTTTCATTCCCAAGGATTAAAGCTTATTAATGATGAATTGATGCATGCATGAATGAATGGATGACAATGAATGACAATGAATGAGTAAGCTTTAGTTTGGCTTTACCAATGGAACCTCTAATGTAGGTAATAGATGGCATATTTAGATTTGAACAGTGCCCTTTTCTGGGTCATTGTAAAGGTATGTTTTCACATAGCATTTCCTAATTAGTCATTTTAATTAAGATTCTAAAGTTCTTACTCATGCTAATATGTCACTAAACTCATGGGAAATTTGACCTGATAGTGTGCTTCAGAATTAAGTTCAAATTACTTCGGAAGCACCAATGATTGTGTGTTCTCTTTCAACTGTAGATAGCTGAAAAGGTCAGGAAAATAAAAATTTAATGAAGCATGTATGAAAGCATTCATGGAATTTGTTTTATTGCCAGTCTCTGCCTAACAATATTATATTTATTTGCTTTTGACCATTGTACTATTTACTGTGACTAATTATTCTATAGATCTTCAGAATGCAAAGCTTTGAAATGAAAACTGAAGTACTTAAATAAGCAATGCACGGAAGACCCATAATATATAGAGGAGATAGCATTTGGGATAGAACTTGACACCTGGTGAAGAAGGTATTTCAATAGAAAAAAAAGCAGCAGTAAATTAGAAACCAAAGTATATACAGAAGAAAATAGGAAGCAGTTAGTCACCAGCCAAGTAAGATGGAAAAAAAACTGACTGTGTGATATAATTCTTGTCCTCACTGAACCCACAGTCTAAGGAGATATGCCTGCTAATCCACTGTCCAGGGAGCTATACCTAGAAAGACAAGTTAGGAATATCCTTTAATCATCAAGACAGAAAGCTACAGAAGGTTTTTAACAAAAAAAAATTAGATGATTAGAAAAATGCTTTATGAAACTTAAACCTGAAGAACTATTTAGGACAAATTGGAATGCGATGAAGCAAGACGCAGAGTGACAAGCCATATAACATAAGTCTTATAAAAGGTTATTTTATAAAATATAGACGTTTTAAAAATCCTAGTAAAGATGAAACCAAAAATTGTTAGAACTAATCAGATAATTCAGTAATTTTGGAGGACACAAAATTAACATACAAAATAAGTACTGTTTCAATACAGTGAATCAAATTTTCTGAAAAGGAAATAAAGAAATTAATTTTATTCGCAATAGCATCAAAGGCAATAAAATATTTTAAACCAATTAAGCAAAGAGGGGAAAAAAATCTCTATTCTAAAAACTATAATACATTCATGAAGGAAATCAAATAAAAAATGCAAATAAATAAGAAGGTATCCTGTGTTCATGGACTATAAAATTATTTTTAAAATGTCCATACTCAAAATTCATCTATAGACTCAATGCAATCCCTATCAAGATTCCAATAGTGTTTTTGTTTACAGAAGTAGAAAAAAAAATACTCCTAAAATTTTTATGGAACCAAAACAAAAAAGAAGAAGAAAATCCCAACTAGTCAAAGAAAACCTGAGAAAGAACAAACCCGGAGACACCACACTTTCTAATTTCAAGCTATACTATCAAGCTACAAGAATCAAAATGCTTTTTGTGGTATTGGAATAAAAAAGACACAGACCAAAGGAATAATAGAGCCCATAAGTAAACTATGGTTAACTCATATTTGAAAAAAAAAAAAAAAAAGACAAAATAGTCAATGAAGATAATATCTTCAATAAATGGTGCTGGGAAAGTTGGATAATCACATGTAAAAGAATGAAACTTTACCCTTATTTTGCATCATTCACAGATTAGATTAACTCAAAATTGATTAGAGGCTTAAATGTAAGAACTAAAACCATAAAACCAAGAAATAAAAGAAATAAAGCTCTTTGACCTGGGCCTTGGAAATGTTCTCATGGAAACCACAACTAAACCACAAGCAATAAAGTGAAAACTAAACAAGTGATACAACATCGAACTAAAAAGTTTCTGTATAGCAAAACGTGAATGGTTTTTCCTATGGTGGGTGGGGTGGGGGGAGGAAACACATTTGCAAATCATATATCTGATAAGGGGATAATATCCAAAATATACTAAGACTCCCAAAACTCAATAATAAAACAAACAATCCAATTTTAAAAATGGGCAAAGGACCTCATTAGATATTTTCTAAATAAGATATAGGAATGGTCACAGGTACATGAAAAGATGCTCCACATCTAGTCATTAGGGAAATACAAATTAAAACCACAATGAGATGCCACCTCACTGTTAGAATGGCCATCATGAAAAAGGCACGAGTAACAAATGCCAGCATGGAAGTGGAGATAAAGAACTCTGTGCAGTCTTGGTGGGATTGTAAATTGGAGCAGGCACTATGGAGAACAGTATGGAGTTTCCTCAATTTTTTTTTTAAAAACACCTTAAGAGCCAGCAATTCAATGTCTGGGAATATATCCAAAGAAAATGTAATCACTAACTGGAAAAAAATATCTGCATCCCCATGTTCACAGCAGCATTATTTGCAATAGCCAAGGTATGGAAACAATCCAAGCATCTATTGATGGATGAATAGATAAAAAAAAAAGTTGTATATACCTACAGTGCAATATTATTCAGCCATAGTAAAACAAGTAAATTCTGCCATTTGCAACAACATGAATGGACATTTGAGGCATTATGCTAAGTGTAATAAGACAGGCAGAAGAAGACAAATATTGATGTCATCACTGATATGTGGAATCTAAAAACAAACAAAAAGAAAAAAACAAAACAAAACAAAACAAAAAACTAACACTGAACTCACAGAAAAAGATCAGATTTGCAGTTAGTACAGTTGAGGGGTGGGAGAAGGAAAAGTAGAGGTCGTCAAAAGGTAGAAACTTCCAGTTATGAAATAAATGCTAGAGATATAATGTACAACCTGATGACTATGGTCAACACTGCTGTGTGGAAAAGAGGAAAGTTGTTAAAAGAGCATGTCCTAAGAGCTCTCATCTTAAGCAGAAATTTTTTTTTTCATTGTATCTATATGATGGATGTTAACATATTGTGGTAATCATTTCACAACATATGTAAATCAAACCATTAATTCTATATACTTTAAACTCATACCATAATGTATGTCAATTAAAACAGGAAAAAATAATTAGGGAGGGACCTAACATTCAGATTTTTTTTTTCCATTTGCTCCTACTTCCTTACTTTTCCTTGAGTTAGTGATCAAATATTGAGCTATATTTTAAAAAATATTTTTATTCATTTCAGAGAGGAAAGGAGAGATAGAGAGACAGAGCTAGAGAGACAGAGAGAGAGATAGAGAGACAGAGAAATAGAGAGAGGGAGAGATAGAGAGAGATAGAGATAGAGAAATAGATAGAGAGATAGATAGATAGATGATAGATAGAAACATCGATGATGAGAATCATTGATTGGCTGCCTCCTTCACATCCCATACTTGGTGATCCAGCCTGAAACGCCGGCATGTGCCCTGACCAGGAATCAGTCAGGGCATGTGCTATGACCTTCTGGTTCGTAGATCAACACTCAATAACTGAGCCACACTGGCTGGGCTGAACTCTTTTATGTCTAACTTCATTTGTATATGTATACAAACCTTTATATACGTACTAGAGGCCCAGTGCACAAAATTCATGCATGGGTAGGGTCCCTAGGCCTGGCTGGTGATCAGGGTTGATCAGGGCCTTTCAGCTGCCAGCCAGGGCCTTCCTTCTGGCTGCCAGCTGGGGCCTTCCTTCATTCCATGCTGCCCCCTGGTGGTCAGTGCATGTCACAGTGAGTGAGAGAACTCCCCATCTCCCAGTCAAACTCCCATGGGGACACTGCATATTTGTCTTATATATATATACTAGAGGCCCAATGCACAAAGATTCATGCAATAATGGGCCTTCCGTCCCCTGGCTGCCTACACCATCTTCGCTCTGGCTGGAGCTGCCCTTTTGCTCCAGCTTGGAGCACCTTTCTTCCTTCACACGCTGCCTAGAAGCTGGGAGCAGCTGGGGTGGTGTGGAAAGCCTGTGTCATCACCATGGCGATGATGCAAGCAACCTGCCCTGCCCCTGGCCTTTCTGCGCCTGTGTATGCAAATAAACCCATCATCTTTGTTGGGTTAATTTGCATATTCACTCCTGATTGGCTGGCAGGCATCACAAAGGTATGGTCAATTAGCATGTTACTTTTATTAGAATAAATAGACAGACAGATGTAGACAGATGTAGACAGATGTAGACAGATGTAGAGATACACTAATCTACTCCAAATTCAAATTGTGAGTAATCTGTACAACTCTCCTATAAAATATTTTTCAGTCCAGACTACTCTTTTACTTAAATGAATATCACCTATACTCTTGTCCCTGAACTCACTACAACCTACAATCATGTTTACTTTTTCTCTTTGCTTCTAAAAAAGGCATCCCTCTCCCAGAGCTTAGCTCAAGTTATTCTTCTTTGAAGGACTTATTTCTGTATATTCTCTTTTTATTTTCCCTCACATCCACATTGAGATCTACTGCTTTCATAATATTTACTTGGCACATGTGCTTTCCTGTTTTGTTAATCCTCTTTCTGTATGTGTCTTTTCTATCAAAGATAAAGCTCTTTTCTACCACTAAGGGCTTTCCTATCTATGCCTTGTATGTGTGTGTGTGCATGTGCATGTGCATTTGTGTGTGTAAATAAATGGTATAATATATTAATGGTAATTTTGGCATGTTCAAACTGTGTATTCTTTAGGATCAGGTTACTCATACCCTTATTCTCTGAAATGTTAAAGTTTTATCTGCAGGTTTTTGTATCACCAGAATTGCTCAGTCACATTTTTTGCTTGCACAGGCAATATAATGGATGCATTGACCCTATTATACAGTCTATTTCTGAGATATGATAATGTATTTGTATCATTATCTTTGATAAGATGATTTAATGATTCAAAGATTCCCCCCACTATTTGTGCTTCCTTCTTCCAGATAATACTTTGTGATTTGGCCAGTTAGCTAAAAGCCTATTTAATAATTTAAATTCTTTGATAAGACTAAGGTTCAGCTATATCATTGTTGCTCAAATATTTTAATAATGATATCCAAAGGTGAAGCCACACACATAAATCACTAAAGAATTTTGTTTGCAATATGACAGCTTTTTGTCCTTGGCTTCTCACAACTCATGTCAATTCCAAATTTGCATTCACAAGGCGAATCCCAGGAATAACTCAGGTTATTGGACCAAAACTCAGTGTTTGCTAAGACATGCAAAGAGACTTATACATGAAACCTTCAGCTATGACATTAAAAAACCATCTATTCACAAATTAAACTTAGCTCAATTTCATAATTCGGAAGGCAAAATAGCTAATAGGACTCCTCTCTGGGCTATATCTTGGTTCTTTTTGACAGAATCCTTTGAATAGCTGTGAAAAATAACTTTGAAAGAACTGAAAATCAGACTCCCACTTATGGAATGGCATGCTGGAGGTGGCACAACCACCATGAAATGAGTTGAAAGTAATCAGTATTACCTTCTGCTCTGGTAATTGGCATTTTAACTGGAAACAAAGTGGAGTAATAGTAGTTTGAGAACTAGTAAGTAGCAGGATGCTGTGAAGGTGGCTGTGTACACTATTTACCTCTAAATTCCTCTGTTGAAGAGGAAGACCTATTGCACACACAACCAAGTGGTGACATTGGACTATAATCCAGGTCCAGTGAAGGAGATAATCACTCATCCTTACTAGCTCTCATTAGGCATAAATTCTTCCTGTTCAAGTTTGTTGCCATTAAGTTGATAAATTATTGTATTGAATCTTACCTGGTACAGCTCCGAGTCCAGGGTGAAATGGGATTATGAGTTATGTGCAGTGTGTTTTTGGCAGTTCTGTTAGGGCCATCCTTGGCACTCTATTTCCACATTGGCAACATAGGATAAGTTGTTGTTTTTTCATCACTATTACTTTTGACCTTTGAATCAGCAATGGCAGCAAACAAGCCCTTAATCATTGCTTTTTTCATGTACATGATAAAGCTTAAGGTCAAGCCTCAAGGGACTGATGTGTTCCACCTCTATTCAGAAACAAAGCCATGCTCGAATTCAATGTGGCATTATTTTTATTGGGCCTGTTTAGAGCCAAAATATATAGAAAAATTAGTTGAAATGTAGTTATTATGATTGGGTCTCCAATCTAGAACTGTAATTATTTCTGGAAGTAGTTCCATTACTAAAGATTTTACCTTGAAAACACTGAATAGATATTTAGAGTTTTATGTGTCTTCCATGTGATTTATGAAACTTGTAGATAAGTTTCTTAAACAACTTCAGTCCGATGTTGTGGATGTTTTTGGAGCGCTGTAGATTCTTATTATTACTCTGTGAAAACTAAAAAGAGAGTAAGTTTACATTTTCGTTTTAACTTTTTCTCTTTTTTGTTCATTTACTTTTGATGAACTTTGTGAAAAAATGCTGTTGTTGGTGAAGTTTCTGTATTAACAGTGCTAAATTAAGGGTGATAATTGTTTTCTGTGGCAAGGTTTCTAAATGGAAGAAACGTTTTCCAAAATAGACTCAGGGAAAAGAAATGAAATATTCTGGTTGAACATCCATGAGCACATTTTTCTTCATCAAAGAGAAAATAGAAAAAAAGAAGCCTAAAAGTGAGCTCAAAACAGAGATTAATTTTAATTAAGGCTCAGAAAAAGATGACAAGTATATTGATAAATGACTTTTTTTTGCTTTGCTTTCCTTTTCATTTCCTTTCATGGTCTATGCTTGAGATCAGAAGAATTTTCTAGGCCTCACTAGATGCTCATTAGACTAAAAAACTAGGGCACTTTCAGGTGTTCCAATAAAGATCTGATAGTTTTGGGAAAGGTAAGATGCTGACATACTTCCCCAGACTTCAATTTTTTGAGCCTAAAATATTAATTAACCAAAAAAAACACCGACCTATGCATGAAAACGATAGAGATGGATCAACTTCAAAAACAGACCAATTCTAGTGTGATATTGATATAAATGCACCAGGAACCCAGTGGAGGTAGGGAACTGGATCAGAAGTTCATGTTAGGTAAAGAAGTGAATCAAGCTTCGAGGTAATCAATGAATTCTGCGGTGGCCGAGAGGGTGCTACATCCACATGGACCTATACTTTGACCTAAAGTGTCCTGAGGACAGGAAACTACTAAGATGGACAGAGTTTATCCACACCAAAATATACCTCTTGGGATATCGATTTTAAATTAGTTACTAAAAAAAAAAAAAAAAAAAAGAAAAGAAAAGAAAAAGACTCAGGAATAGCATTTGACTCTCTCCCTTTACTTGTCTAAAGGAATTTAGATAGAAAAAACCTGCTTGCATATTCATCTTCACATTGTTATATTAAATGTGGCAAATGGAGAGGAAATCTAACAAAGTCCATTTGTTAAAATCCTCTCTGTTTCCCATTGTTTCTGGGTGGCCTAGCAACAATTTGTTAACCACATGTTTTCTCTTTCTAATCTAATTGCATATTTCCCCTTGTCCCTCTCTCCTTTGTCCAGAATGGCATCTAAGCCTCAACTGCCCAGTAGTATTTTTCACATAAATAGCAGACAAAATCCTAAAATTTGTATGAAACCACAAAAGACCCCAACTAGCCAAAGTGATCTTAAGAAAAAAGGGCAAAGCTAGAACATTATGCTCCCAGAGTTCAAACTATATTACAAAGCTACATCAAAACATTATGGCATTATCATAAAAACAGACACATAGATCAATGGAAAAGAATAGAGATCCCAGAAATAAATCCATGCACATATAGTCAATTGATTTATGACAAAAGAGGCAAATATATACAATGGAGAAAGGACAGTCTCTTCAATAAATGGTGTTGAGAAAACCAGACAGTCACAAGCAAAATAATGAAATTAGACCACTACCTTACACTTTATACCAAATTAACTCAACATGGATTGAAGACTTGAATGTAAGATCAAAATCCATAAATTACTGAATGAAGCATAAATGGTAAGTTCATTGACATTGGTCTTGGTGATGATATTTTGGATTTGAAACTAAAAGCAACAACAGAAAAAAAAAAGTAAAGCAAAAACTTAAAAAAAGATCTACAAAGCAAAGGAAACCATCAACAAATGAAAAGACAACTTAGTCTATGGGAGAAAATATTTGCAAATCATATATATGATTAGGATGAAATCCAAATTATAAAAGAAGTCATACAACTCAATGGAAAAACACACACACACACACACACAAACAAACATTACAACTTAAAAACGGACACAGGATCTAAATAGACATTTTTCTAAAAAGATATAAAATGGCTAACAAGCACATGAAAAGATGCTCAACCTCACTAATCAAATGCAAATCAAAACCACAATGTGTTATTGCCTCACACCTGTTACAATGGCTTATTATAAAAAAAGACAAGGAATAACAAGTGTTGGCAAGGATATGGAGAAAAGAGAGGCATTGTTTATTATTGGTGGGAATGTACAGTAAATTGGTTCAGTCACTGTGGAAAACAGTATGAGGATTTTCTAAAAAGTACAAATGGAACCACCATACAGTTCAGCAATCCCACTTTTGGGTATTTATAAAAATAATCCAAAACACTAATTCCAAAAAAGATATGCAACCCCATGTTCATTGCAGCAATAAGTAAAGTAGCCAAGAAATAAAAACAACCCAACTGTCCTTTAATGGATGAAAATAAAATAATCCATGGTGTTTATATATATAGAATGGAATACTATTCCACCATAAAAATAAAATCTTGCCATTTGCAAACCACATGAATGGATCTTGAAAGCACTATGCTAAGAGAACTGGCAGACAGAGAAAGACAAATATCAATACAATATGATTTCACTTATATTTGAAATCCAAACAACAGCAGAAGCAACAATAAAAAGCCAAGGTCATAGATACAGAGAACTGATTGGTAGTTGCCAGAGGTAGGGGTGTGGGGTGGGCGAAATGGGTCAAGGAGGTCAAAAGGCACAAACTTCCAGTTATAAAATAAATTAGGGGCCTGTTGCACAAAATTTGTGCACTGAGGGGGGTGGTCCTCAGCCCAGCCTGCCCCCTCTCACATACTGGGAGCTCTCAAGGGATGTTTGGCTCTACTGCTGCCAAGGCTCAAAGCCTTCAGGTCAGGGAAGGAGCCCCCCAAGCTCCCTCCAATTGCCAGCTCTGCTTTTACCAAGGCCTAAAGCCTCAGGCCTAGCCAGGTGACTCCCAGCTCCCTCCGATCACTGGCTCCTCCTCCTGCCCAGGCCCCAAGCCTCTGGCCAAGATTTGGGGTCTGGGCAGAGGTCCCAAGCTTCCTTCAATCACCTGCTCTGCCCCTGCTGAGGCCCGAGCAGCAATCCATCTGATTGCCAGCTCCACCTCTGCCCAGGCCCTTCCCAGGTTGCTCAGGACCCATGCAGGGCCTACCTCGGAGTGACTTGGGTGCTGAGAAAGTTCCCAGGACCTAGGCCCTGGGTACCTACATATGTAAATTAACCCCCATCTTTGTTGGGTTAATTTGTATACTCATTGTGATTGGCTGTGGGAGTAGCAGAGGTACAGTGAATTTACATGTTTGTCTATTACCGTGTTTCCCCCAAAATATAACATCCTCCTAAAATAAGACCTACTTACAAGTTTCCTTCTGAGTGAAATATAAGGCATCCCCCTGAAAATAAGGAACCCCCCCCCCCAGGCTCTGTCTCAGAATGAAAATTAATTTACGGTAAACTGGTCACTAGGGCCGCCCCGACTGGCGTCTAGCTAGCAACCAGTGATGTTACACGGAGTCCTGAAGTCACTGCTGTGTGGAGGTGGAGCGGAGGTCGGAGTGAGTGGTGAGTGCTGGGCGGGAGACAGGATGAGACATGAAGACATTTCTTCACGAAAGAAAAATAGATCAGATAATGATTCCCGCAGAAATGACGGCCTATCTCCAGACTCTTGATATTGCAATAAACAAGCCATTCAAAGACAATTTGCGCATGGAAATTAATGACTACATTGAAAATAGAATGGAGAGAAATCAGAATGGAAATTTTGTGAAACCTAAACTGCAAGAAGTTGTGACTTGGATGAAGAATTCATGGGAGAAAATCACTGACAGTTGCATTGTAAATGCACTGTGAGCAGGCTACCTTGACAAGAAGTACTCATTTAAAGACAGTGCTATTGATAAACATGAGAGATTTGGTCCATTGATTCTGAAAGAAATGGAGTCACAAGAAATTCACCAGGAAGTTCAGGAATTGGATTGTTATGATGATGTTCCAGTAGATGATGACATGATTGTCATTGAATAAATGAGTAAATTCTTGATACTGTAGGATTCACAGATTGTCTGGTTTGTGTTGACAACTACCATACTACCGTACCATATACAAATAATAAATTTCCTTTATTTTCATTTAACAATAAATGTGTACCGTATTCTCCTTCATGGAAAAATAAGACATCCCCTGAAAATAAGACCTAGCGCATCTTTGGGAGCAAAAATTAATATAAGACACTGTCTTATTTTCGGGGAAGCAGGGTAGTTAGAAATTGCATCTTTGTTTTAGATAATGGTACTGTAGACACCAATATAGACACGCCAGTTAAATGACAGAGATGGTCATGTTGGGTAAACTCACAAGATTCAACTATATGCTGCATACAAGAAAGATATTCAAATATAAAGACACAAATGGGCTAAACATAAAAGGATGGGAAAGATATACAATGCTAACAGTAATCCAAATAATATTGGTGGGGCTAGAATGGGTCAATGGGAAAGGAAAAAAGGAGTCAAATATAGTACTTTCTAGAATAAAGATTTAAAGATAAATCAATAAAAATATTGGAGTGCAATATTAATTGATATCAGACAAGGTAGATTTCATAGTGAAGAACATTAGTGAGGTAAAGGTGGCTTCATAATTATAAAGGAATCAATTTATTTACATAGCAATCCTAAATATTGTGAAGATAACAGTTTCAAAATGCAGAAGGAAAGCACTGATAGAACTGCCAGGAGAAGAAAACAAATCCACAATTATAGTTACAAATTGCAATGCTGTTCTCAATCAATGACAGAACAGGTAGAAAGTCATCAGGGGCCATTGCCAATTTGAAAAATCCTATCAACTTACTTGACCTAACCGACATTTTTAGGTCGTCCCACCCAACAATAGAACAACTTTTTAATGCATTCTTGGAACATTTAGATTGTAGTCTGAGTCATAAATCAGCTCTCAATAGATTAAAAAAGGTGAAGTACTTCTCTGATCACAATAAAATTAAATTAGAAATTAGTAATAGGATGATATTAGGGAAATTTAGAAGACTGACCATACAGACCATTGGAAAGACTGTGGAAAAATTGGAACTTCCATAAACTGCTGGTGATACAGTCATTTTGTTAAACAGCTTGGCAGTTTTTTAAAAAAACTTAAACATATTCCTGATTTATCAACTCCATTCCTAGAGAAGTTCACATATCCATAAAAGCTTAATACATAAGTTTTCATGGCAGCATTATTTGTTACAGTCAAAAGCCAGAAGCAAATGTAATTAACAACTGAATGGACAAATGAATTGCTGTAATACCTACATACTCAGCAATAAGAAGAAACAAACTATGAACACATACAACATAAATAAATCTCCACGTAATTATGCTGAGTGAAATAAGCCAGGAAAAAAATAATATATATCATATTCCATTTATATATAATCCTAGAAATAACAAACTAACCTAGAATAATAGTCAAAACTTATTCATTTGTACATTTTAAATATGTACAATTCATTTAATATTAATTGTCTATAATAACAAAAACACAATTTGCTAATTAGGCCTGCAGATGTCAATCTGGATGACCTTCTGAATAAAGTGCAACAGTAGGGGTGAGGCAGAGGTGCTTAGGGGTGATCAGACAGGCAGGCAGAGTGGTTAGACGAGGGAAGCAGGCAGGCAGAGTGGTTAGGAGCCAGTGGTCCCTGATTGTGAGAGGGTACAAGCCAGGCTGAGAGACCACCACCCCCCCCCACAACCCAGGCACACATTTCATACACCAGGCCTCTAGTATCATAATAAAGCTTTAAAAACTAAGTAAAATTAAATTTATGGCTAAAACATCCCTGAAATGTATGTATCACAGAGTGGTTTTACGTCCATCTCTGTATCTTTCATCATATATCAGAATTAGTAAGGCATAAAACAGAGAATAACGGGTAAAAAAGTGAATGTTACCTCACATACTTCTCAAAATACTCCCAAATAACACATTTAAGTTTCAGAATAGGTATATATAAATACATCTTTTAAGTAGTTATTTTTTAAATATAAGAATACCTTGGACCTTGGATGAGGATTAACAAACAAAAAATGGAAAGTACAAAAACAAGAAGAAGGGCATGGATTTGGTTATTTTCATTTTATATTTTCTTCCTTCCTAAATGCCACATCACTTGTGCTTACCTCTATCATGGATTATCTGAGTATGCCATATCATAGCATCACAAATAGAGATATTTACTATTCCAATTCCTATGCCTGTATTACAGTTGCTTATCACAGCATCGCTATAAAAATAATGTGTGCTTTGTGCTGAATGCCAAAAGATTCATAAACTCCTTCCATGAGCAAAATTTAATCTCATTCCATTTCTTATTAGATATCAAAAAATAAAATCTCACAACTGGGACAATGTTTAAGAGTACTTAAACATTCATATACCTAATATTTAAAGGAAGAAGAGTAAAAAAGGAAGAAGAGTCATATATTTCCCCCCAAATGCAAATTATGGATATTGGTTGTATGTATCAACAAAATTCTTAGGAATAAAAATGATAAGGCAGAAAAATATATTTCCCCCCCATTACCTCATATACTTCTCAAAACAGTGCCAAGTAATAAGCGGTATTGTTATTGTCATTTTATAAATGGAAGTCTTTGAGAACTAGAGTATTTCGAACTTGACAATAGTTACCCAGCAACCAATTTTGGAGACACCACACCCACGTCTCATTTCAAGTTACCCTTGGCTATTATAGACTATACATTTTAAAAATTATTTGCATTATCTGTTATTGCATAACAAACCACCCCCAAAGCTTCATGACCTAAAAGAACAATTATTTATTTCACTCACAAGCCTGCTGTTTGGGCAGGATTTGGTGGGAAAGCCTTCCCTTCTGCACACAGCATCACACGGGGCTGTTGGACTGAAGGATCCACTTTTAAAACTGCTTCATCACGTGGTTGGCAAATTGGTTCTAGCTGTCATCTGAGAGCTTGCTAGGTTTGTTGGCTGAGATAGCTACCCATGGCCTTGTCAAGTGGCCCCTTTAAAACAGCTCAGTTGTGGTTTCCTCACACAGGTGGCAGCTGGGTTCCAAAAGCAAGCCCCCCAGAAGTTCCAGCTGGAAGCGATCTGATTCTTATAACCCGGCACCAAGAGTTATTTGGTGTGGACCCAGCTCTCCCAGATTTAAGTGGACTTACTGACATAAGCCCTACCTGTCAGAGGGAGATGTATCAATGCCTCATTACAAAGAGAACTGACATGGAATATAACATGGGAGCCATCTTTAAAAAATACTATCTACCATAGAAATCATCTCATATATTGTTTCTCAAAGTTTGGTCAGTATATAAAGGCCATCCCAACAAAATGACAGGATGGACATATAGTGGTTCCTTTAGTTTCCTGTTAAAAATATGCAATTTAAAACTTTGAGATCCAGGCCTAGGATTGCACTGTCTAAACAAGTTATTTGGGTGGTTTTTATGCATCTCAACATTTGAGAACCACTTACCTAGCCCTTATCTCTCCTTGGAAGGAAAAAGACAGTAGAGCTCAGGAGGTTTCCAAAAACACATTAATAGTTAACTTTGGTATTTTCAGCCTCCTTTCAGGAGTGGTTGCTTCTGAGTTATTAAGAACAAGGTTCTTTATGATGGCTATCATAAAGACAATAAAGAGAAAGGGCAGGGAAGATCATTGCACACTCAAATCCTATGGGGCAGGGAGGTGATATAAAGGAGATGGACCTGATAAAAGACAAGATAAAACAGGAATCCAGGAAAAGGTCATGAACTGGAAACAGTTTGAATGATCAAAAACCCGGGGGACAGTAAGGCTTTATTCCGGACCCAGGTTGCTTGGCCTGGGAGACAAGCAAAGGGGATGGCCACTTCAATAGAGAGGTTACACAATAGAGAAATGAAAGATCTCAGAGAGGTCACAAGATGCCTTTGGTCCAAGTGCCTCACACTTGGTGGTCAAGGGTGTTTGCTGAATATTCACTGAATAAAAGGTAGGATTGGGTAAGAAAAGTCAGATTTCAGAGTCTTCTGGAAGTAGCTTAAAATGAACAAATGATGCATACTGATTTGTTGGCCCTAAATTTTAAGGTAGATGAACATTCAGTGTGTTCTCTCTTCAAGCGCACGTGTGTGTGCACACACACACGTACATATAATCAGACTTTACGTGCTTATACCAATAAAAGCCTTTATAACCTTTATTATGCAGAAACAATTCCTTTAGTATGTATAATACTGTGAACACTCTTTTGTTACTTCTGTATATAACGGAATCAAGAGTTTGTTTTCCCCAAGAGGTAGAAGTTCTCCAAAAAGGTCAGCGTCAGTAGTCCCCACGGAGCAGGATCCTGCTGACCTTTCTCAGGACCCCTCCAACTAACAGACTGCCCTCTCAAGAAATTGCCACTTTAAGTTTTTCAATGGCCCCTTATTACAAAAAAAGACAGCTTGCACTCTTAAGGCCTGCTGGATTACAAAAGCCGATTCTCAGATACCCTTATTTTATGCCTGAGGACAAAGGAAAATATTTTTGAATTCTGAAAAAGAGAACTCATCAGATTACTTGTAAATGCAGCCGAAACAACCGTCTCCTTTAAAAAAAAAAAAAAAGAAAAGTCCAGTGAGCCCTGCTTTCATACCCTCAGGGATGCTGAATAAAGTGCATTTAAAAGATTCAGAACCAACCAGGAGGAGGTTCTGCCGCTGCCCTTGGATTCTGTGCTGTCACGAGCCCCTCACTGGTCTATGCTTGTCAAGGGCGGTTGACATCCCTCCCTCCACAGGCCCATTTTATCTCTCTGCTGATTGCTAATTTCCTGAGTATTAATTACAAAGTTCAGTCCTTCCCCTATTGAGTCTGAAATAGAGAACGAGGGCTAACTTTAGAACAAAAGCTGTCAAATCACCCCGTCCACTCAGTACATTTAAGGCCAAGGACATGCAATGCAAAGAGACACATTCCACCCCTTTCAGGAAAATTTCTGTGAAATTAGGATGACTCAAACTTTCCTTGTAGGTCCTTAAAATAAAGGGTGAGTGTTAAAAGCATTCCATTTTCAAAGGGCCCTGAAAAATCTTTTTTTCTAAGAGATCTAGAAAGAGGGGTAAATTTATCTCAGAGCACTGAACACAAATATTCTGGCCAGCCTTCCCTGCGTGATTAACCCATTGTCTTACAGCCTGCCTTCTAACACTGAAATGAGTGCATTGGCTTAGTGGCTGTTTTTCAAGAGGGGAAAAGCAGAAAAAGCATTTTGAAGGCAGCTATGCTCACCCCTATACCACCAACGCAGCTTAGAAAAAGCATTTTGAGATACAGAGAGAGAAATAAAGGGAGAGAGAAGTACACTGATCTGTTGTTCCAGTTATGTAAGCATATAAGCATCCACCGGTTGATTCTTGTATGTGCCCTGACCAGGAATTGAATCCATAACCTTGGTGTATCAGACAATGCTCTGATTAACTGACCTATCCAGCCAGGTCTAACTATTTAACTTTTGATATCAGGGACAAATAGCACACTCTGGGGCTGTCAGTTCCTTGTTTTGGTTGACAGGTTCAATTTATGGTACATCCTCATAACCTGCTTACCAAGAATTATTTCCTGGTTAGCAATTCCCATATGGAACAGAAAGGAGGGTCAGAGAGAGGACCAATCTACCATACTAGTTGATGGGGCATTTAGCTATCACTTTTTAAAACTTTATATCCTTAAGTTCTCACTTTCTATGCAATGTAGCTTAAGGTTTTTACCTTTTAAATGAGTACATTTTCTCTATCTCTTCACATATAGATATCTTTCAGGAATAATAATGGATGTCATTTGATAAACAAAAATAATAAAATGCATATACAAGGATATTAGCCAGGGTTCTGTGGTCTAGTGTTTAATCAAATGCCTATTTACTGTGACCCAGCCAAGTTGGCACATAAAATTAATCATTGCTATGAATTATTACTCATTGTTGAATGCAACTTGCCCTATTCTTTCAAAAATATGAATTCCAGATGATGAAAAGACTGAAGAATATAAATGAAGAAGTTTGCCGAGACCTTTCCTACATCCAAGGAAGGGGGGAATACTGACTTAATTGACTTTCTGTTGAGTGGCTTAACAGTAGTAAGGGTCTCTCCTAACCCAGTGGTCAGCAAACTGCAGCTTGGGAGCCACATGCGGCTCTTTGGCCCCTTGAGTTTTTAGCAAAGGCCAGCTTAGGAGTACTCTAATTCTATATAATAAAAGCCTAATATGCAAATTGACCAAACGGCAGAACCATAGGTGGAACAACCAGTCACTGTGATGCACACTGACCATTAGGGGGTAGACATTCAATGCAGAAGTTACCCCCAGCCCGCAGGCCCCAGGCCAGCCAAGGTGGGTGATTGCTCAGCCGATGGGCCCTGATCACCAGCCAAGCCTAGGGCCCCTACCTATGCATGGATTTCATGCATTGAGCCTCTAGTTAAATTAATAAAAATGTACCTACCTTTATAGTTTAAGTTTAAAAAATTTGGCTCTCAAAAGAAATTTCAATCATTGTACTGTGGATATTGGGCTCTATTGACTAATGAGTTTGCTGACCACTGTCCTAACCTTTCAAGTATCTTTTGGAAAGATTAATTCAAGGTCTTCTATCTGTATGCCCTGGACTGAGTGTTAATGGTCTATTTTTGTCTGATTCTCTGAGAGCCACCTTCCCCTTGCTTTACTCTCCTTTTTTATTGTTTTGTTGTAGTATATTTCTTTATTTTTGCAAAGATATTCTTAGAACTAGAAGAAAGGAGGAAAAATGTTGATTGTTTTGAAGCTCATCTCTTAGGAGATTTTAAGGATGTGCAAATATGGAAATGCTTTAAGCACTGAAAAATTAAAAGAAATTCAAAATAGAAATAAAATGTAGTAATTATCTTTGAATTTTCATTGAGTGAACTTAAGTAAATTTTGAAGTCACTTCGGAATAAGCTCTGGGGTAATCAATATTTTCTCCTTCAAATATTTGCCGTTTTTTTTTTTTTTTAATATATGTTTTTGTTGATTTCAGAGAGAGAGGAAGGGAGAGGGGAAGAGAGATAGAAACATCAACATTGATCGGCTGCCTCCTGCATAATCCTCTATCCCCAGACCACCAAGTACCTCCCTACACTGGGACCCAGCCCACAACCAGGGCACATGCCCTGACTAGGTAGGAATGGAACCGGTGACCTCCTGGTACATGAGCCACACTGGCCAGGCCAAAATTTTGCTCTCTTAATCTGATCCATCACACACAACTGGCAGTGACCCTTCTTCCCATATCCCTCCTGCATCAGGGTTCTCTGCCACCTCGCCATTTCTGCACATCTGAAAAGTTTGCCACACAGGAAGAATTTTCCTCTAAATGGATAAATAACAGGAAGCATTTTATTTTGGTATATTACATTATGAAATATGGATAAAATTCAATCTACATATATATATTTAATTTAGATAAAAGCATGAACACCTGTTTTCCCACAATACAGCAGCTGCCTTTTATTGAAGGGAAAAAAATGAGCCCATGCACATCCCAGGTCTGAACTTGAAACCAGGGTTCACTTTTTAAAATCCCTTTTAGAACTAATGTGCTTTGGTGGATATAAAAATGGAAAAATAATTAGTCACTATCCTCCTTTTTTGCATTCTTTTACCCAATCCTGATGAAAGCAAACTAGTAGGGTGTAATTCCACACCCCCCCATTGATAGCATTTTTTGGGGGAGTGGTAGTTACATCTCGGCCATGATGAGGGACCCACTGGCACCACAGGAGAGACATTTTCTGAGACACAGCTCATCACGAGCCTTCCGATAGGCGGCGGTTTGTGAAATGCGAATTTCTGTGCAAAGGCACCAGGACTGTGTAATATTAGAACCAGCACTCCTAAGCACCAAAGGGTAAGGTGAGCCTACGTTTCCCTCTGGAAACTGCTGAAATGCAGCCCTTGTTACCCTGGTGAGTGTGTGTGTGTGTGTGTGTGTGTGTGTGTGTGTGTGTGTGCGTGCGCGTGTGCATCAGCACTGGAAAGAGAAGAACCCAAAGAACTTTGTAAACTTGCAAATTACAGAATGCACAAATCAGTGAACTCCGTTACAGTGTCTGCTGGATGGAATTGGCAAGAAGCCGGAGCTGAAAGTAATGGTGTGGATAGCCTCACCCCATTACTTTCAGAGCAATTGATTCTGTTGTAGCCATTATATCACTCTCGATTTGAAAAGGAAATAAAAAAATGGAGGTGGTTTATCATTCCTCTCTCCTAATGGCTGGGAACATGAATTTGCTCTCCGTGTGGGTAAGTGAACGAAATAGAAGGTGCCCAGCTTGTCAGTGTCTGTGTCTGACCCAACGATGAGGTGACATACTCGGCTCAGTTGACAAACATTCCTACTTGCTTTCTGGGTGAGGGAGTTCCTGGGTTGTGGCTTCTAAGAGTCATACTAGCTGGAAGGAAAGAGAGACACTTAGCAAAGTCTGTCGTTCTTCCATGCTTGAATAGAATGTATCATGTGATGGAAAGATGAAGGATTTTTTTAGGGTCTGGTGCCATTACTATTATCTATCTTGGAGTATGTGACTTTTGTTGTTTATTATAGTATTAACTAGAAAGAAATGTTATTAAGAGTACTTGTATTGTTCTTCAGAACAATTAAAAAAAAAAAAAGAAACAAGTTGAAAATTCTGTACTCAATACGAAATACCTAGTGGCTCAAACATACATGGTAGGCTTTTTCAAAAGTTGTTTTGCCAACACTGGCTTAAAAACAAACAAATCCACCCCAGAAAGCAAAATGATATCAGAAGGCAAAGTTAAAGGGTGAATTTTTTTTTTTTAAAAAGAGTCATATTATTTTATAACCTTCTAGTTGTGTGGTCAATTATTTAAGCCAATTGTTGTATGCCTGTTGGTTTCATTGCAGATTACAAAGAGAGAAATCTACAAGTGTTTCCAATCAGCTAGGTAATGATCTCATATTATTTCTGAGCTGAACATAGTGTTTCTCAAACTTTGCTGCCCACTGCAATGACCTTGGAGCTTTAAGACAGATGAAGCTTTTTCCCAGAGACTTGATTTACATGTTCTGGGTTTAGGCTTGGTTATCAGGATATTTAAAAGTTCTCAAGAAGCTTGCAATGGGCAACCAGAATTCAGAGCCCTAATTCTCAGATAGAAGATCCCCAATCATGTTCAATTGTCTCATAAATGCAGGCATTTGAGATTAAATTGATGTTGTTTTTGGAAAATCCCTGTTACCATATGAACAGGACCCATAGTTCGTCTTTCTGTATCAATATATTAATATCTTCAAGAACCATTGAAATCACATTTTCATTTTTAGAAGCTAAAGCTCAACTGGGAGTTATTGGAAATATTTGACGGCTCATTCAGTTTCTAAACATAGATTTTGAATATCAGCAACAAGTTATCTTTGAGCTTTCAATCCTCTCAAAGAAAGTTGATTTAGGTGAGAACATTCAAATCATGAAGGTCAAAAGGTATAAATGTCCAATTTTAAGAGGACTAAGTTCTGGGGATCTAATGAACAGAATGGGAACTATAGTTAATAATATTGTATTTTATGCATTAAAAATTACTGAAAGAGTAAATCTTATTCTTACCACAATAATAAGAAAAAAAGGTAATTGTGTGAGGTGAAGAATGTGTCAACTAATCTTACTGTAAATATTTTGCAATGTATAAATATATCAAATCATCACATTGTACACCTTAACCTTACACAATGTTATGTATCAACTAGAGGGCCCATACATAGAATTCATGCATTGGAGGGGGTCCCTTGGGCCCAGCCTGCACGCTTTCCAATCTGGGACCCTTGGGGTAATGTCTGACTGCTTATTTAAACCAGCAGTCGTACATCCCTCTTAGAATCCAGTACTGCTGGCTCCTAACTACTCATCTGCCTGCCAACCTGATAGCCCCTAACTGCCCCTGCTGCCGGTCTAGTCACCCCCAACTCCTCTCCCACCCCCCACTTTGCTGTTCTGGTCACCCCCAACTGCCCCTCCACTGGCCTGGTCACCCCTAACTGCCTCTCACATGCCAGCCTGGTCACCTCACACAGCCGGCTGTTTGGTTCTTACTATGACAGAGTCCTGGACAATTTGCATAATTCTCTATTTTTTGTATAGATTATGTCTCAATAAAAACATGGTGGACCTTTTATAATGCTTAAGTTTTGAAGTTTATTATTACTTTTAAAAATTATTTAAGCAGTTACCTAAGTCAATAGAAGTTAGATTATTGAAATGCTACTACCAATTTTTTATTCAGAAGACAATACTTAAACATAATACACAATTTACAAATACAAATTTTGTATTTTTATATATACATATATATCCCATATATTCATACGTGTACTTTTGTTATAGTCACAATGACTGCAAATGATATAGAAAACAATAAGCCCATTTTACGGAAGAGGAAAATAAGGCTTTGTGATATGAAATGACTTGCCCAAGGCTACAAATCTATAAAATAATGGAGCGAAAAATCAAAAAATATTTCCTCAATCTAAACTAACATATTCTTTCCCTGGTAGAATGGTACCTTACCAAAGTATCTTAGAGAATATTTTGATAAACATGTCATAAAAATGTTAATATTCTGAGAGATATACTTTGTCACTGATGTTATTTCTAAGGGTCATAATTTAGAAATTAAGATAATAAAATTAGGTACTTAACTATGTACTGATTCTTAAATGATTTTACATTATGGGCCTCCTAGAGAAACTACAGAAGTTCTCTTTAGAAAAACTGCCCATCATCACAATATTTTAAATACAATTTTGAGAAATTCACAGACTCTCAGCTCCTAGATAAGAACTGTGCTCAAGTAAATGAGAGTAAAAATTCAACTGATACAAAGCAATCCATTTTAAAAGAGTCATTTCAGACAAGGAGACTTTAAGTGAAATCATTATTCTTTAATGCAGAGCTTTCTTATTTAAAGAGTGTCTTCCTGCCATGCCTTTATCACTCTGTATATATGGTAAGATTTAAGAGATTGCTTATTTCCTCTTTAAGCTTTTTGCCAATATTTTAAATACAGAATGAGAATCAACTGACCACTGATATTTATTAACAGAGTAAGCTAACAGCTAGGTTTTATAAAATTAATTATATATATATATATATATATATATATATATATATATATTTATATATATATATATACTATTTATAATATATACTATTTATAATACATATATATCCTATATAATAAAGAGCTAATATGCTAATTAGGCTGAACAGCAGAATGACTGTCCGGATAACCTCCTGGACAAAGCCAAGGCTGTGAGGGGCGAGCCCCTTGCAGAATTTCCTAGATCGGGCCTCTAATATATATATATATATATATATATATATATATATATATATATATATATATATATATATATATATATATATACACACACAAAAAAATATACACTAGATATATACAAATATACTAAAGGCCCGATGCATGAAATTCATGCAAGGGGATTGACCTCCCCTGTGGCGGCTGACTCGACCCCTGCCTCATCTCCCACTACCATGGTGGCTGTCTCAGCCTCATCCCCTACCCCTGGCCACCTAGGCCTTTGCAGCCCCAGTTTCATCTAGAATGTCCTCTGGAAGGATGTCCAGTCTAATTAGCATATTATGCTTTTATTATTACAGATGTACTGAATTTAGTTTAGCATGATTATTCTAACAATTTTAAGATATACTTTCAAATCGTCCTAAGTTGTCACAAATCTTAGTGTTTGATCTTCCCCATAACTCATTGGGAAGGTTTAAAATTTCAGAGCTCAGCGTTAAAAATAGCACAAAGGTGACTTCTGGTTTCAGCTCTGACATATAAAGAGTTTGGAAGTTTGTCAACTCAGTCTTTACAAGGAAGTTTGACAGCTGAAAATCAATGGCTATTCTTGGACACACCAGAGAATTAATGTTCAGGGCAAACTCTCACCCAAGTCTAGAGAGATAGGAACATCTGAGATACAGCAACTCATCTGCTTAGAACAGAAGATACTGGAGGCATGAACTAGTAAGAAGGATCAGATGGGAATGTTGATGAACAGCTGGAATTGGATTGAGGGCCTAGCATGAGAGTGAAGTGAGAAATGCCCGGGGACCATAGTCTTAGGGGACCTCTCACACTTTTATGAATGCTACCTGTAGAAACCTATTAGAATCTTGCAGTAAAAATCTAAGAAAATTTTCTTGTGGCTATGCTCAGGGGAGGAGCAGAGAAATCACTGTGAGCTGTGCCCAGAACCTTCTGTATAACAAAGTCCTCATCTCCAGGGGTGAAGACTTTGCCAGAATTTTATCCCACCTGGAAGAAGGGAACCTCTCCCATTACAGCTCTTCTGTATAATCCTAGGAGGAAAAACAATCAACAAGGGTCAAGCTTTAAGGACACAGAATAGGAATGCTATAGGTAGAGTAGTGTGGGGAGACAGGTAGAGAAAAAGACTATCAGAAAAGAAGTATGTGTGAAGTTCACCACCCCAGGTCACAGACCCACTAAAACATCAAGATGTAATTAGATTACAGAATGCTTTCCACCCCAACACTTTACCACCACACCAACAGAGCTCCTGTATAACAGCAGTGACTTATAACTTGGAAGAGAAGCAAGACAATGACTCTCTTTGAGGAGGAACACATAAGGAAGCCTGAAGTCATGAAGGGACACAAACATAAGAAAACCAGAGAAATTTGAACCCCCTAGCCCAGACATCTAGCTGCACAAACTTTAAACACAGCCCCACTCTGAGAGATTCATATAAATGCTCACACTAAATAGGACCTTATTATACCAGGTCCTATTTCCCAAAACAACATGGATGGGTTTCAGCAAGAAAATGACAAAGCATGACAAAAGGCAAACCAAAAACTAAAGCCACAGTCTGAAGAGACAAAGCAATGGGTAGAACCAGACTCAGATATGAGAGCTGTTGGAATCATCAGCCAGGAAATATAAAATAACTATGATTAATATGTGAAGGACCTTAAGATATAAACATATGCAAGAACGGATATAGGGTGATGTAGGCAGGGAGATATGGACTCTAAGAAAGAATAAAAAGTGGTAAAAATCAGAAGGACTATAATAGAAATGAATAAAATGCCTTTGAAATGTTCATCAGTAGACTTGACCTATGGAGAAAAGAATCAGTGAGCTTTAACATATATCCATAAAAACTGGCAATATCAATTTCTGATGAAAATTTGGAGCAAGAGGACTCAAGTTCATTGCTTATGAGCAGTCTGGCAGTTTCTTACAAACAAGAAAGGATGAACATAGCAGTCATCCTCATTATTTACTCAATTTATTTGAAAACTTATGTAGGCTACAATACTTGCATGGGAATATTTATAGCCACTTTCTTTATAATTATCCAAAACTGTAAGTGAGCAAGATGCTATTCAGAATATGGCTATATAAGTCTATGGCCATACCACCCTGAACGCGCCCAATCTCGTCAGAATATGGCTATATAAGCACACTCTAGTAGTTTCATACAATAGAAGACTCATTAGCAAATATAAATAAATTAACTATCTGGTGACACAGATATGGATGAATAGTAAGTGATATTTCTAAGTGAAAGAAACGTCTAAAAAAGCTACATATTTATGATTCCAATTATATGATATTCTGCAAAGAGAAATTAGATCGTAAACTGACCAACAGTTCAGATTGGAAGTAGGGTTGAATAGGTAAAAAACAGGGATTTTTTTTAGGGGCGGTTAACTATTCTGTATGATTCTGTAATGGTGGATGCATTGACACTGAATTTGTTAAATGCACAGAACTACTGAAATGGCTGATTCTAGGATTAAGTAGGAAACATTTAAAATGAGCCTGGGGCATTTGGTAGTGAGGGAAAGCAAGGAAGAGATAAAACAAAAATACCATTTTGATATATGTCAAAGGGATGCAGGAATCAGCTGAAAAACTCCCTACAGCCAAAGCTGGAACAATTTGAGCAACAAAACAGATAAAAGTAGCATTGGATTATAACTCAAAGTACAAACTAAATATAGGAGTTCATACAGATAAAAAGAAAAACACACCACCACCTATTTGAGTAAATAATAAATCAATATATATAAAAGCCTAAGTGACTCTTATGACCAGTCAATTGAATAATTGGTCGACCAGTCACTATGGCATGCACTGACCACCAGAGGGGCAGACACTCAATGCAGGAGATGCCCCATGGTGGTTAAGTGCTCTCTAACAGCCAATCTCCCATGGCTGGTCAACCTCCCATTGTCTCTATTGCT
Organism: Pipistrellus hanaki; assembly: GCF_964339955.1. NCBI lineage: Eukaryota > Metazoa > Chordata > Mammalia > Chiroptera > Vespertilionidae > Pipistrellus > Pipistrellus hanaki. The sequence continues at coordinate 41,881,066 of NC_140515.1, forward strand.
GGCAGGCCAGCCCTGATCCACCCCAATTAGGACTGGGTGAGATGACCCTGATCGGCCCCGATCACTGGCCAGGCTGTGGGACTCCACCCATGCACAAATTTGTGCACCAGGCCTCTAATAATAAATGATAGACTAACTCCCTCACAGATGCTCCACTTACAAGATACTGACACACATCTTCTCTCACTTGGTATGAGCTTCCCATGGTGACTTTCTACAGTGTGAGAGCACCAGGAAAGAAGAGTGACTTATGATAAAGAAATCTGGTGAACCCCTACATCAGCCAGGTGATCACGGTTAACATTGGCGGTGATAAGTCATGTGATGTGTTGTATCCTTGGCATGAGGTAGATTAAAAGCGACTTTATCTCTGTGGCTTTCCTTCCAAAAGCCCAGCAATCCAATCTCATCATGAGAAAACACCAGACAAATCCCAACTGAGGAATAATTTACAAAATATCTGACCAGCACTCCTCAAAACGTTCTAGATCATCAAAACAAGGCACATCTGAGAAGCTGTCATGGCCAAGAAGAGTCTAAGGAGACACGATACCTAAATATGATGTGGTCTCCTACATGAGAGCCCGGAACAGGAAAAAAAAGAACATTGTGTAAAAAATGAAGGAAATCTAAATAAAGTATTGCCATTAGTTAATAACATATCGTTAATTGTCACAAATAGACTATTATAATAAGATGTTAATTGTAGAATAAACTGGGTAGAGATTTTTTTTAAATGATGTACAATACTTTATAATGTTTTTATAAATCTAAAACTGTTCTAAAACAAAAAGTTGATTTTAAAATCTTGCATAGACTGTGTTAACATTTGTCAAATTCTTGTGATTCAAAAGTAGATTGTCTATCCCTTGTTAGAAGGTTGTATCTACAAAATGCCTTATTTTCCACTTACTTCTCTGCACCTCATTTTTCTCTTTATCAGTCTCTGTTTATATTATCTGTAACTTCCCTATGTTCACGGCAACATAAATTTTATAGAGCCCTCTGTTATTATTGTAAAAATTGGTTATTCCAAATTAATTTTGTTAAAGCTCTGTAACATCTTTAGAAAGATGTAAATAATTTCAATTACTTTTTCTTTTTTGGGAGGGGATTACATGTTTGTTCTGACAAATGTGGATTGGGCTCAAAATGATTCCTCTGAAAATGAGCCAATTTGCTACATTAACTTTTAACAACACATTAAAAGTGACTAAAACCAAGCTATAAATAGTTTTAATATATAGAGGCATCCTGTCTTATCTTTAAATAATCATCAGAAGTAAATTTAATACTAGAGATTTATCAGCCTTGCTGAATCTCCCCATTCTCCTCCTTTGAATTTGCAGTCCAGGTGATTGTAAAAATAGTATGAGACTCAGTGCCTGCCTCCTGCAGGCACATTTACAACTGCACCTGAACACAAACACACGCAGAATCATAAAATGGCAAATTGCATGTTTCAGATGCCAAACTGCAAGACCCGATTGATATTTACACCTGCCATTACAACCTAAAGTACACACTACATTGTATGTTCCAAAGAGATATGCGATCACACTTCACAAGCACAGCCTGACTGCTGGCAAGCACTGCCTTCCCTGACATGCAATGCGTTTTCTTGCATGTAATCATGGTTGCAGTGATGCGAGCATTTGAGAATTATGATGTGGAGGGAAGTCTTCCATTACATGTTCCAGCTTGGAGGCTACTTCTGTAAAAGAGGACGATTAATCATTGTAACTAAAATACTAAGAGGATAATTTATATTCATTGGTGATAAAGATTTTTGTCATTTTGGATCTCTGAAAGCCTCACAGCCATTTTTCAAGAAGTTTATTTCAATATAGACAAAAGCAAAATAAAATAAAAGAATTATTTAAAAAGGAAGTGGGTAGTCCTGGCTGGGTGGTATGATCAATCTGAACATTGAAACATCTATAAAGTTGGTTATCACAGATGCTATCTAGTTGCCCTCAGCTGAAGAGAATTGCTTCTCTCAAAATTCTTACTCTTTTGGGTAACCTGCACCTGATGAAATCCTATATAATAAAAGCCTAATATGATAATTGTCTGGTCATCAGTCATTCATTCAATCAATCAAAGCACAATATACTAATGATGTACTAAGACTACTCAACTGCTTGCTATGATGTGCACTGACCACTCGGGGCAGATAGTCGACCAATCGACCAGTCGCTACAATGTGCACTGACCACCAGGGGGCAGACACTCTAAACAGTAGGTTAGCTTGCTGTTGGGGTCTGGCCAATTGGGATTGAACAAGATGGGCCAGACATGCTCTGGAGCCCTCCCACAATCCTTCCCAGCTGGCCAACCTCCCATGTTTCTCCCTGGCCCAATCATGCACTGGTGGGATCCCTCAGCCTGGTCTGCACCCTCTCGAAATCTGGGACCCCTCAGGGGGTATCAGAGAGCTGGTTTTGGCTCATATCCCTCAGGCCATGCTGGGACCCCACTGGTGCACAAATTCTTGCATCAGGCCTCTAGTGTGGAATATAAAGGCCTGTCCCCTTTGGCTAACCTTGGGATAACTATGACAGTTTAGCCCTAATTTCACAGTACTCTGTGGGTCACCTGAGGCCTTTGCTGGGGCTGCGTCATGAACTAACTCCTTGCTCTGCCCATCCTGCTTCATCTTTCTCCCCATACTAGTGTCAATGCAGAGGGAATTTCCAAATTACCTTCCCAAAGGCTAATATCTGTCTCTAGGTTGGTTTTCTGGGAAACCCAATCTTCAAAAATAAGATGATTAACTGATTGGTTCCATCCTTCATGATAGAATGAATATAACCATAAACTTTTGAACAATGTTTGATGATGTACCTAAAAGTTCCTAATGTAATTCTGAATGGAAAAGAAGCAAGGCATGAGATATCATGATGAAAACATGAGAGAGAAGCAAAGAGAGAGAGATATATATAAAAGAAAAATTCCCCACGATGTTTATATAAGATATCCAGACATAAAAAAAAAAAAACAGTGATTTTTACCTTTGTGCTTTTCTGTGTTTCTTAACATTCCACAATTAATATATACTGCTTTTTAATTAGCATTTCAATTCTTGGTCTGATAGCAGTGCACATTTAAGGATTTTTGGTGTCAATGTAATTTTCACACATAACTAGGGTGACTTTCATTTATCATTTAATAGGAGTTCCTAGAGGCTCAATGATAAAAAATTCGTTCATGGCGGTCCCTCAGCCCAGCCTGTGCCCTCTCGCAGTCTGGGACCCCTTGGGAGATGTCTGCTAGCAGTCAGGCATCCCTCTCGCAATCTGGGGTTCTCCCAGCCCGGGACCCCTGGTTCCTTACCACTCACCTGCAGTGGAGGTGGGAGAGGCTCCTGCCATTGCCACTCTGCTTACCAGCCATGAGCTTGGCTTCTAGCTAAGCAGCACTCCCCCTGTGGGAGTGCACTGACCACCAGGGGGCAGCTCCTGCATTGATTGTCTGTCCCCTGGTGGTCAGTGCACGTCAAGTGACCAGTTATTTCACTGTTCAGTTGATTTGCATATTAGGGTTTTGTTATATGGGATGGGCTTCTTTGTTTTAGCCAGTGTAGTAATTTTTGATGGTTAAACTACATTTTCTGTCTTCCTTTGAGATGAACTATTGCATAATTATTAATTTCAAATGTACCCTCCTCTGCATGACAGTTTCCCATCCTAACTGACTTGTCTGTCTTCCTTTAGGTCAGGACACCACCCATGCACACCATACCTCTCACAGGGCTCAAGTACTGAGATGAGGAGGTGCCACTGGCTGCTGTGCTTGGACTGTGACAAAGCATCCAATCCACCGGCAACAACTCTCGAGTCATTAGGACCCAGGCTTTCTAAAGATGGTAACCAGGAGTGCCACCTAGTTTACCATTTCAAGTTACACACCTTCATACCACCTGAGTATGCTCATGATTCATTTCTCTTCTAATAAATGTATGATCCCCTCTCACTCCTCCAACATTGCCCTTTTACCTTGAGCCCAAGAGCTATAGAGGCAACTGAAATGCAGTGGTGATGGTGTGTGTGTGTGTGTGTGTGTGTGTGTGTGTGTGTGTGTGTAGCAAGGAGCTTTTTTTAAAACAACCAATTCCCTTTGCCTGGTGGCCTCCGCAAATTGGTGGTTAAGCATCTACCTATGAACCAGAAGGTCACTGTGCTATTCCAAATCAGGGCACATGCCTGGGTTGCTGGCTTGATCCCCAGTGGGGTGTATGCAGGAGGCAGCCAATCAATGATTCTCTCTCACCATTGATGTTTTTCTCTCTCTCTTCCTCCCCCTTCCTCTCTGAAGCCAATAAAAAATACATTAAAACAAAAACAAAACAAACAAAAAACCAATTCCCTCAAGAGCTGATTTCTTCTGAATTAGAAAGATCCTTTATTTTGAATGACTGGCTGAGGTGATGTCTGGTTAAGTGATTGCCTCCTGTGTGCTGGCACGAGTCACTGATACAGGCTGACAGGCCCAGGTAACCAAAATAGGCATCTACTGCCAGCTGTTGTTAAATGCAGCAAGGACAGAAAAGGATTAAATTGTCCAAGAGGGGTTCCCAGAATGAGAATACAGCAACACAGCAGTCACAGCAGCAGTGAGATAGAGGCATTAACTAGCTTTCCATTCTTGTTACCACTTTAAGACGAGATGGCTCTGCATTTTGGAGGGAAATCTCACTTCTCTTACATGTTTCCTAAAACTCATGATTTCTGCTAGTGTCATGCTGCCCAGAATCATTGTCATTCATTCCATTCTTTTTGTTCATTTCTCTTTTTATATTCTCTCCCAGAAAAAAATCAATTTTTTTCCAGCAAATAGAAAAGGAGGCATGTGACATTTGTTATCAGAAATGAAAAGACGTACTCTCGCCTTGCTTTTGGAAATTCATTTCTGCTCTTGTGTAACCACAGTTTGTTTCAGTTACTATTTTGAACAAACTTGAACTTTTCAAACTGGCCTAATATCTTGCCTGGCATATATAGCTATTATCGAAACCTAAATCTTTGGACAAAGTCTGCCAAAAAACCAGGAAGGCAGATTATTACCTAATAAATGTGACTAAAATGTGAGATTCCACTCTGTAAAATTTTCCAAGGCCTAATCAGCAGTTCACCTATTTTCAGCAATATGTGACGTAGCATAATGTTCCTGCATCAGAGGCATATGGGTAGTCTTATGGCATTCTTCACTGGGATGGGGTTAACTACTGAAGAAGGTTTGTGTTTATTCTAGAATCTTTGATTCAAGTGCAAGCAATTTAGAGCTGAATATGCTTGAAATAGTTTACGTCTTTCTCCTCTATACCAAATTTAGGTGTACCTTCACACATAAGCAATTTGCCCCACATAAAAAGTAACAGATTCACCACACATCTAATTATTGCTTGACAAGGAGGCCACACTCAGCATCTTCATTAAGAGTAATTGAACTAACTAGGTAATAAAAAGTTCATAAAATAATCAAATTAGGTAAACTACATGGCAGAATGTGTGTGTGTGTGTGTGTGTGTGTGTGTGTGTATGTAACTTAAAAAAGAGAAATAATCAAGGCCTGAATGGTTGATTTAATTTCATTGACAAAGACAATGTTGGAAATGGAAATCAAGGGAACTATCTTGATAATTGTGTTCATAGCAATTGAGACAAACATGCTACTGAAACATTCAAAAAGTTGTTTCACTTATCCATCTCATTCTGTACTTCAAAATAGAAATTGAGACCTCAGCTATCCAAAATGCAACAAATCATAGTAATTAAAAGGAGAAACTGATTTCTTCCTATAAGTGGATTTAATTTCTAAAACTACACACAAATGAATAAAAAAAATAAATGTAAATTAATGAAGCTAGTAGCTTTCAGTGCCTGCTAGGTTTCAAAGATTTTTACATATGAGTTAAGTATTCATTACTAATAATCAGACAAAATTCAAATTTGAGAACTCACTGGGTTTCCTTATTTCTCACCATCACCACCAATCCATTCTAAGCTCTACCTTATTTATAAAATGAAAACAGTAGGATATAGAAATATGTGTTACCTGTTATACCAGCAGATACAACTTCTCATTCATCTTTCTTTTCTTGCACTCATTTATTCATTCACCTATTTAACAAACATTCATCATTTCAAACATTATGCTTAAATTGTATTATATACAGAAGGAAATAGATATAAAATTTGGTTTCTGAATTCTAGTGCTTATACCATACATGATAGATGGACTACATGGTGTGGGAATAAGTACGTTTGTGAGATCTGGGTTAAGATCCTGACTATGCCACTTTCTAGCTAAGGGTGGTAGAGATTATTACTTGTCTATCCCAAATCCATCTTAGATGTTGCTTTGGAAATAGATAAAGTTTATCTTCCTCTCTCTTCCCCACCAGCAGTTATGCTATTAAGGACAAATTCCCCATAAGAGGGAGTTCTTGTGTCTTTGTGTAGGGTTTGGGGAGAGGGATCCAGAAAAGTCCTTAAGAGGGGGACACACAGCTTTAATGGACTTGTTCTCCCCCATAGTTTCTTCTACCTCTTATGTGGAATATAAATGCAATTTGTATAACCCAAGCAGCCATTTTTGGAAGAAAGGAAAACTTGAGAATGAATGCAAAGTATATAGATTGGCATAGCAGGAAGAGAAAGAGTCAACGATAACTTGAGGTTCCATACCAATCACAAACTGCCTACTTTTAAATATTTTTTAAATGTGTGAGTGGAATTAATTTCTATTATGTTTATGGGAACAGTTAATTAATAAAAATTCCTAATTTATAAAATGTGTAATCTCGGTGAGTCCCTATTCTCTCTGAGGCTCCTCCTTTTCAGCTTTAATGTAACAATAGTTTTGTAGAATTGTCAATTAAAAGGTTTAATTCCTGCACAACAGCCAGCACATAATAGGGGTGTGCACAGTAGATGTTCCCTGGGCCTGCAAGACTGTGGCACAGTCTTACTGCTGGAATAATGTGAGTTCTGTTTTGATTGATCAGAAACTATGTTTTGTGAGGGGTCCAATTTGGTTTTGACTGTCATCTCAGAAAATGTTATAGAAATTAGCTTCTAATCCACAGAAAAATTTTTCCTACATAAAAATTGAAATTACCTTAACCAGTTTGACTCAGTGAGTAGAACGTCAGCCTGTGCCTCAAGGATTCCAGGTTCGATTCCGGTCAAGGGCATGTACCTTGGTTGCGGGCACACACCCAGTAGGGAGCGTGCAGGAGGCAGCTGATCAATGTTTCTCTCTCATCAATGTTTCTAACTATTCCTGTCCCTTCCTCTCTGTAAAATAATATATTTTAAAAAACTGAAATCATAATAGGATTTAAATAAGAGCAAAAGCTAATAGAGATGTCAGAAAGCACTATCGTTAAGGATTAACTACCTGGTGCTTTTGCCTTTGGAGATCTATGACCTGATAGTTACTAGTAAGAGAAATACCAATGAGGACTATTTATCTCATATCCATGGCATGTTGGCATTCATAGGCGATGAAGCCATTAGAAAAATTATTATCAAAGTATAAGGTGTACATCCTGCTACACACTGTCCAAATTGCCATCATACAAACCAAATGCATGCTCTGTACATGTTTTTAAAGTTTGGTTTTATTTATCTCAAATACACCTCAAATATGTGTATCTCTTAAGCAGCTTTCTGGAAATAAGTGGCTAAATACTACACGGTATTTAAAACAAATGCATTGAAATATAAATGAAGAATGAAGCAGAAGTAGGTGATGATTGGTTTGTCTTTGGCTTCTGATATAAAGAATTTATTATTGCACCCTGCTCATGAAATGCAGAATACTCCCCCCAAATCATGTTTGTATGTTTGTTTTAAGCCCTGATGTTTAACCTAATTAACACAAATAAAGGAAACGATAATTAATACACACCAGGTTCTACATGACGTTTATGGCCCTCAGTGTGATGAATGAGGAGAAATGCCTGGCATTTTGAATGATGCGATAATTAAATAGAAGAAGGAGAGGAATCCACTGTCACCATGATAATGAAAGATAGGAAGACTTTCTAAGAACCAGGCTGAGTCAGGACTTGAACAAAATCTGCTCTCCACCAAGCAAAGAATAACTGGATGAATAGCTGCCTTTTTTTTTTTTTTTTTTTTTTGAGAATTGAGTTACTTATAACCCTTCAAAATACTTCCCCTTAACTGCTTTGCCACAGAACAAACACAGTTTAACAAGTGCACAGCCTTCCACCCCATTCTTAAAGGGGAAGGAGAAGATGTCAGTCCCAGAGTTATAGACAAAAGTGGGAGAATCTTGGAGATGCAAACTTGCATTTGGTAGATGAAGAAACCAAGGCCAAGAAGAGTAGTAGTGATTTTGTAAGAAATTTTTCTGAAACAACAAAATATGGGACGGGGCTATTAGGGGCAATGTATATGATGGACTTCTGAGAAGTGCATTTCTCTTGTGTTTAAAGTAGTTTTAATGGAATATCTGTCATCTGTAAGTGAAAGAACATTGACTAATTCAATTTTCAAAATTTCTTCATCTTTAAATCAATGAATAGTAATCATATAATAAAAAATAATTAGACCAGAATTGATTTTTGCTTAGAGGATAGACTAGCAGGCTAATGTTTTCAATGATGAAATAAAATGTACTGCTTTAGGGCACTTTGCTAATATTGGTGGTAATAAAATGTGTGTGGTGTATGTGTGGTGTAGGGAGAGGGTGGGTAGAGGATAAGATTCAGATTGAATAACTGAATGTGTTTTTAAAAATCAGGAAAGGTACAGACATGTTTGCTTTGTTTTTTGTCTGTTTTGATTTTGTCTTGTTTTTAGTAGTTTCAGTAGGTATTGGGTAGATTCTCCAATTCATTTTGGAAGAAAAACCTTACATTTTCTGTTAAGTTGTTCTTACAATAAAATTAATTTCCAAGACAACTAAAATTTATACAAATGGCTACATCTTAAAGACGCATGCTTAAACAGACAAAGTATTTTACCCTCAAGCTTTCATACAGTGCTTTTAAAGAATAAACTTAAGAAAAATTTGTTTTTGTTTTATTTCCAACTACACACTGTGGTGTAAACTTATTTCCCCCATTTCTTCATTTGTGACTTAATCCAATAGGAGGTTATCACACACATTTCAAAGATTTCCAGGATTCATTAGAAGAGGAAGTCATAGATGGAAAAATGTAGCCATAGCTTGCAGATTGCCAAAGAGAATCTTAAAATAAGAAGCCAGAAACCACTGTGCCTTTTTAATTTAAATGAGCATCTGGGTCAGCGTTAGAAGAAAGAGATAGTTGGCTGTGAGTGCAGGAGGACAATGAATGGACACGATGGTGCTGAGATGAGAAGTAAAGGGAATTTCCATGCTTATGTCAAATTCATTTCACTCATTTTATTCTGTGATTGCCTGACAGCTGTACCATTCCCAACTTCCTGTTCTGCATTATTTCTTTTTGCTTATGTGGCAGCTATGCAAGGCCACACACAGCAGGAGGCTTCTGATACAATTCTTATGGGCTGAGAAGGGCCCTGATTCTAAGAACTTTCAAATCCCCCTAGAGGCCAAGGTGAACTCCAATAGTGAATTCCATGTGTAAAACAAAAACAAACAAAAATGCACTGGGCTGATTCCCAGAAGACAGGCTCTCCCACAAGGTGCCTTTGTGCAGGCCACTGAGCCTTCCTGAGCCTCTAGTCCTGCTATGTGTAAAAGGGATGGGAAAGGGCAAAGGGGGCCATATATATATAGTGATGGAAGATGATTTCACTTTGGGTGGTGGGCACACAATGTAATTACAGATTCTTTATCATAGAAATGTACATTTGAAACCTATAAATCTTATCAACCAATATCACACCAATACATTAAATATATTCACCAGTGGCCAGATTATTATGATCTTTGAATGCATAATAATCTGGCCACTCAGTGTATATCTTATATAATAAAAGGCTAATATGCAAATTATTGACTAGGAGTTTGACCAGCTGGCAGGCCAACCAACCACCCATATCCCCTCTCGTTGGCCAGGCTGGCCGGACCTCACCCATGCATGAATTCATGCATTCAGAGATCATGATAATCAGATTTAAATTATACATATATACATATACATATAGTTTAAAACTAAGAACTTCCTTTTGGACTTCCAAGATGACTGCACCATATTTTGGCTGTGGGTTCCCAGAGAAAGTCTCCCACAGTCTCCTGTGGTAAACACTCAGAAACAGCTGACAACAGCCCATCCAGGCTATGTCAAAACCTATTGCTTTTTTTTTCTCCTTTGGAAACCACGTGTGTTTAAAGAATCCTACTATGTACTAGGCACATGTGGCCCCCTGTCTTGTATTGTGATTTATCTCAATTTCACAAAACACACCAATTGCTGTCAGGACTGCAGATAGAAACAGAGAGTCACCGTTCCCAGGGAATGGCCTCCTAGGGAAGTCTGGGTTTCCCAGATCCTTATTCTAAGGAGGCCCTGTACTCCTATAGATTCTGGATATGATTACTGATGTGAAAATTAGGCTGGAGGACCTTTAAACATTGGTATGTGGAAGTGGATGAAGCAGGTGCACTACAGTCTAAAGAACGGTCCAATGTGGACCAATAGGAAAACCCCAGCTGGACTTTCAGAGGCTGGGTTGGGTTTCTATCAATGTCCACTAGGCAAAATCAGAGAGCTATTCCCTGCAGCCACATAAGCAAGTCATTTTTCATTAAAGCCCGTGAAAAGGGAAAAAATGGAAGGAAGAAAGAAGAAAGGAAGGGAGACTGAAAATTCTTTTTAAAAAGGAAGGGGGGAAAGAAAGCAGAGAGAAAGAGCACCTTGTATATATTTATAGTTTTCAAATGCCACATAATTTGGCATTTGAATATTGCTAGAATGTACCTGTCTTTGACTTCAGCTTTTGCATTATGTATTTATGTAAAATACATTTAGCCAGGAGGAGCCTTTGAAATACTCATTACTATTCCATGAGGAAAAAATATAAACTTATTCCTTCTCATACATACTCAAGAGTTGTCGGAGATCCTCTGCAATTTAATTATTAAATCTGAACCTAACTGTATGCCTCTTTTCTCTTTCTTGCCATCTGATTAATTGACATGAAATAATGCCACAGTTATTATATTTCATTAATGCCTTTGGGTCCTGTGTTCCCATTTTGTTGTGCCATCATTTAAGCTTAAATGCATTAGTATGATCAGTTTAATCCAAGCTATACTATACCTCAGCGATTTTCAACCTTTTTTCATTTCATGGCACACATAAACTAATTACTAAAATTCATCAGCACACACACTCACACACACACACACACACACACACACACACACACACACATATTTTTTGCTGATCTGACACAAAAAATAGGTAAAATTTGATTTATTCACACTGAACAGCTATTATTGTGTTGGCTGTTGTCATTTTTTTATTTGACAATCTAAGGAAAAAGATCAGTGCCCCTGACTAAATAGTCAGGCATTGTATGTTTTAACAACTCTTGCAGCACATCAGTGGGCCGTGGCACACTCATTGAAAATCGCTGCTATATCTAATAGTTTGCCACCTCAGAATTTCCAAGTATATTTCCAGTTTGCAGAGTAAATAGAGAATTAGGGACCTCAGCCCTGACTGAAAATTGGAACTATTCTGTGGAATAGTAGAGACTGAGTGAACTGACTTTCCGAAGTGTAAGCTATTTTCATTTTGCAAGTGTTGAAGATCTGGAGACAACTTTAGGCAAATAGTTTTTCACACACTACAAAACCGCCTGGATGCTCCATTTATTTAGGCAAACATAAAGCCAAGTTTGTGATATAAATGATAATACTGGCGTAGTAGTGGCTGGAAGGCCTACACCGTGGGATGACAAAAATACAACTTAAGTATGCTGTCATCATGCGTTTTGACAGCCCATTTTTAATTTTGCCTGTGAATGAACTGTTAGGCTTTGTACCAGGGTAATGCAAATTTAACTTTTAACACTGCAAATATTCTGATCGTGCTTTTCTAAGAGTTTAGATAGATAATGAAAAGGAGAATAATTGCAATGCCAATGCAAACATGACCCAGATGTCATTGTACAAAGGCTACATGCCTGTATTATTTTAATAGCAAATGGAAGCCCAACTGGAACTGGACAATGGAGGTAAGGGTTAGTGTATTAAAACAGAGTGTATTGCCGAAACCGGTTTGGCTCATTGGATAGAGCATTGGAAAGGTCCCAGGTTTGATTCCGGTCAAGGGCATGTACCTTGGTTGCAGGCACATCCCTGGTAGGGGGTTTGCAAGAGGCAGCTGATGGATGATTCTCTCTCATTGATATTTCTGTCTATCCTTCTTTTTTTCTCTCTGTAAAATAATCAATGTATTAAAAAAAATCACACACACACAACAGAGTGTATTAAATAATGTGGTAGAATTTGGGACTGGACAAGGTGGAGAAGGAGCGATGAAAGCACATACAGAGACAACCTCACGTTTGTGATGAGATAGGCAAGAACTTCTAAACCAATTGAACGTTTCTCTCATCTGCCAAAAGCATATCAATGCTTGATCAAAAATAGCAGCCACTGAATTCATGTGGGCATTCCTCACAAATGAACACAACTCTAATGTGACCTTGTTAAATTAACATCTGGTGAGTAGAGCCCTGGGATGTTGAATGGTGAGCCTCTGCAACTACAATAACAAAAACCACAAGGGAAATTGAAATAGGAAGTTTAATACCTCAGGTGCTGGGATGAAGTACATGGCAGGCTTCAAAGGGACACATGGGGAGGTGAAGGCAGAGAGAACTACAGAACTTGGCGCACATGCACGTATTAGGATTAATGGGTGGGATGCTTTTGCGTTCCCAGGCTAAGGATGGATTGGTCAGTTGGAACCAAAAGAGTGGGGATTAGTAAACTCCACGGATTCTTATCTAAGGCACACATCAGGGAAGGCCTTGGGAGGCCAGGGACACTTTAGTCACAAGGCCGTTGGGAACTTTACATGCCCTTGTGACCCTATAGGCTGTTATCTACGGTAAGAAAGGATTTCAATTTAAAGTGGAACCAGAGGATAGGAAATGGAAAATCTCACATTTGCCCTCAGGAAAAAAAAACAAAAAACAAAACTTAAAAGCTGAGCGATTTATTTCCCATAAATGCCTGGCTTTCAGAAAAACCAGGATGTACCGCCTTACCAATGAACACTCCCCAAGAATTGCTCCCCATTCTCAAGGCAATAAATTTAGGGCTTAAACTCTGGCTGGGCTCCTCCTTCTAAACCTTCAGCATTTCCTGAGTTGTCGTTTTTCAGCTGTCCCTGAATAAAAGCAACTTCTGGTCCTTGGACCTTGCCTCTTTGCTTAGGTTAAACAAGGGTGTGCACTTGCATGAGGGGCTATTGTCAGTTTAAGGCCTCCACTTGACCCAACAACTGGATGCTGAGACAACAGTGGTGTTAGCCACCTCTTGACAATGCCTGAGAGCCCCCTTTACTGTGCGGTGACAATGAGTAGTTACATTTCTTGGTTTAGAGACTGCAACTAAACTGCCATGTGAGTAAACAAGAGGGGAAATTCTGAAAATAGATATGTTGGCTCCTTACAGTGTACAGATTTTTCTGTCAGGTCTTATCAATGATCATACTTTTTGCAGTATATCAAGTAATGAGCTAAATCACGGCAACCAATCAACCAACCAACCAAACAAAACACAACAACCGAACCAAACAAAAAAATGTTATCCGTAGATACTAGGTACTTTGATTAAAAAAAAAATTATATATATAGTTTGAAATCCTTTTCTAAAATTTCTATGAAGATTGTAATGAAGCATCAGTAAATGTCAAAAAATAAAAAAAGATGGTTAATACTTTGTCCAAATACCCTCTAGACTCTGCTATTCATCTGCATATTTGGCCAATTAGGGAAAAGATGAATTTTGGAAAATTCTATTTAATTTAAAAACTTCTTACGAAAGAAAATAAAAAGATTGAATCTGTTAAATTTCCTGCAAACCTCATCCACAGCAGTGCTAACCCAGGATGTAATTTGCTTATCTGTGATACTGAGGATTTTGTAATGAAAAATTTTTTTTTTATCACTATACAGTTTCCTCAAAATGTGCAGAAACACTTAATAGTATTTTAGACCTTACTGAAATAAAAAGGAGATAGCCTTTCACATGTATGCAGGATGGATCACATTGATTTCAACTGTAGGAAAGATATTAAAACGTTGGCCGATTATAAAATTGTATTTTCAAAGATTGGGGCAAGAAGAATGCTTTCCAATTTAGAAATACATTGAAGATGAGAAATAGAAAAAAGGATTACTTAATAGAAACTTATATTCTGTTTCTGCGAAACTATTTGATGATCTTTGAAGGACCATAATGAGTTGAGAAAAGTATGAACTGACTGTCTGAATTATTTGATGTTATATGTGGGTTGCAACAAAATCTCATACAGTAAAAAACAACATGACTCATTTTTTTGGAAATAAGACTGGCTTCAGAATCCAAAAGTATGTCTATAGAAAAAGGAATCCAATTTTAATAGGATTTTCTTGGTATCTTTACTAAAACAGTAACTTATTTGGAATCTAATTTTTATTTCATAAATTCAAATTATCTCTCTGTAACTATGCCAGTCTTATTTCAGCTTCAAGGTCTTTGCACTTGCTGTACATACTATCTAGAATTTTTGCCCTTTTAATATTTACGAGGTTTATATATAAAAGGAAGCCTTTTATTGAGAACCTTGCCAAAATGTCACTTCCTCAGAGGCTCCTTTCCCACTATCACCTTGTGTAAGATTTTTCTCTCCCTTTTTACCTTCCTGGATTATTTAACTTTTATTCATTGTGCTAACCACTACCTGGAATTCTAACTTATAAATCTACCATGGCCCCAGTGCATGGATTCGTGCACATTGAAAGGAAACTAACTAGAAGCTTTTCAGCAGGGTGGAAATGAGCAAGACAGGCTGTACACAACCTGGGGCGGTGCCTGGGCTTGAAGGTTGTCTGTGGAGTGAGTGGGGTCCTTCCAGCAGGTGGAGGTCCCTCGGCCTGGCCATGAGGATTGGGCTGAAGCCAGCTCTCGAACATCCCCAAGGGGTCTTGGATTGCAAGAGGGTGGTTCTCAGGTGATGCACCCTGGAATCGTGCTCCCTCCTCTCTGCTTCTGGGGTGACATAGAACCACTGCTGTCAAGTCACTGCAGCTCCTGGATTGAGTGTCTGCCCCTGGTGGTAATTTCATATCATAACTACCAGTCAGACAGTCACTTAGCCTTTTATAGATATAGATTGGTTTATGTCTCCTTTTCCTGTCTCTCTTCTAGAATATAAGATCTGTGAGATCTGGGTTCTGTCTGTCTTGATTATACAATATTACCAGGGCCTTAAAACAGCGCTTGACACATAAGAGACACTTAACAAGTATTTGTCAGATTGTGACCACAAAGGGGATTCAGAGTAATTGCCTTCTTACTTCTCTAAAATCTTTCAGCACAAGTATTTAACTAGATCTTATTATGTTTGCCTCAATAATTGCAATTATGGCAATCACATCATTCTCTTGGAGGAAAAAACAAGCCTTGGCCCTTGATATCTACTTTCAAAACAATCTAATAGTGCTATATATAGCAGTAATTTCTTTAGACTTGTGGTAAGAAATTTGAACCATTCTTTGGATAATTATCAAATGAATTCTCCCTAATTGTTTTTTTTTTAATTCTTTTGCAAATTACTGAAAAGGTGATAGTTGGGGAAAAGATTGGCAAAATGTTTTAGCTCAACATTTTCCCCAAGTCCTAGCTGTTAAAATGGTCTTTCTTAAAAAAAAAATATTGTGGAAAATATCAAATGAAAATTAAGAATAAAGTAGAATAATGAACCCTCCGTTACCTATCACTTTTATTTTATAGCCTTTATTCATCCATAGGCCCGCACAATTAAACAGATTTTAAAGGAAATTTCAAATAGTCTATTCTTTTAACTATAATATTGGGTGGGCAACTAAGTAATTGCGGATTTTTTAAAGAAAATCAAAGACAATTTTTTCATGGAACTAAATAACTTTATTCTGTAATGTATTGCCCATTTTGATCAATGACCTTTTGCCATCTTTCAGGCAGCATCATAATCCCACGTTCAAAAAACTTCTGGTTTTTATTAGCAAAAAACTGAATCAGGTACGATTTGACATCATCATCATTATTGAAATTTTTACCATTCAAGGAGTTTTGTAAAGATCGAAACAAAAAGTAATCAGATGGTGCAAGGTCAGGACTATATGGTGGATGTGGCAAAACATCCCAACCAAGCTCCATTAATTTTTGCCGAGTGACCAAAGATGTGTGTGGCCTTGCATTGTCATGATGGAATACAACACCTTTTCGATTTGTCAATTCGGGCCGCTTTTCTTCAACTGCATTGTTTAATTTCGTTAGTTGTTCAATGTAGACATCAGAATTGATCGTTCGGTTGGGTGGTAAGAGTTCAAAGTAGACAATTCCTTTGTAATCCCACCAAACTGATAACAAAACCTTCTTTTGATGAATATCAGCTTTTGATGTTGTTTGAGTTGGTTCACCTGGCCTGCTCCACGATCTTTTCCGCTTGATATTGTTGTAAACAACCCATTTTTCATCGCCAGTTATCAGTCGTTTTAAAAATGGATCATTTTCATTACGTTTCTTTAGCAAATCGCAGCTGCTAATGCGTTGCATTAACTGTGATTCTTTCAGTTCGTGAGGAACCCATGTATCGAGTTTTTGAACATAGCTAAGTTGTTTTAAGTGATTTTCAATGCATGTATGTGATACACGAAGCTTCTCTGCAATCTCACGTGTTGTACTGTGACAGTCCGAATTGATTATTGCTTTGATTAGGGCGTCATCAACTTCAACTGGACGACCAGAGCGTTTTTCATCTTTGAGTGAAAAATCACCAGAACGAAATTTGGCAAACCAATTTTGACACTGCCGTTCTTTTAAGGCTTCGTCACCATAAACAGCACATAACTTTTTATGAGCTTGCGATGCGTTTTCCCTTTGCGGAAATAAAAAAGCAAAATATGACGAAAATGTTCCTTTTGATTTTCCATTTTTCAACGAACGCCAAACGAAAACTACAAAACAGATCAAAAAACTTTTTTTACTGATTAACAGCTGAATAGCCAACTATCAAATAACAAAATGTGTTTTACATTTGTACTACGTCTGCAAACTAAAAATTCAACTGAAGCCATATATGTGTGAAACCCGCAATTACTTAGCTGCCGACCCAATATTTCACTGTGTATCATTAAAACATGAGACATCTTTGTAATATAACCACAATTGTACTTTCCCCTAATAACAAATTCACTGTAATTTTTTAATATCACAAATATCCTTTCTATGTTAAAATTTCACAAGGCAGATACAGAGAGCAAAAGAAGAAAAACATGAAATGGATGGAAAACAACTACAAAGTAATAAATGTAAAGAGAACAATATTATTTTCACATTAAATGTAAGTGGTCCCAACACTCAATTAAAAAGCAGGAATTGTGAGATTGGGTGAAAAAACAAATCTCAAGTATATGCTGCCTAGAATAAGTTCACTTTAAAAATAAAAACACACAGAGTAAAAATAAATAGGAAAAATGTACCATGATAATAAAAAGTGAGTGGCTATATTAATAACAATCAAAGTAGATACTTAGAATAAAGAACCCATGGGTAAAAAGAGCTATTTGATAATGACAAAGGGTTCAGTTCTCCCAGTGGATGTAACAATCTCATGTGTCTTTCACATTATAACAGAGCTTATAAATAGATGAAGCAAAAAAATGATTCAACTGAAGAGAAATGGGCATTATCCATCATTATAAATCAGAGATTTTAACAAGTCTCTCTTAATAATTAATAGAAAAAAGTAAACAGAAACTGAGTAAAGATATAGAATACTTGAACCAAACTATCAATATACTTTTCAGAATTGACATTTAATGAATATTCCAATCAAAACAACAGAATATTCTTTTCAAGCATACACAGGACAAAATAGACCATATTATTGGTCATGAAACAAATATTAATGCATTTTAAATTTTCTAATAAGACAAAGTATATTCTCTAATCAAAATAGAATTCATTTAGATACCAATGAAAGGATATTTGGGAAATCCACATATATTTTATAAGTAAAAAACAGGCATATAAATACTATATGGGTCTAAGAAGAAATAAGGAAATTTAGAAAGTGTTTCAAACTAAAAAATACAACATATAATAATGTGTAGGATGCAGCTTAATGGAGGGGAAGGAGAAGGAAAGCAAGCGGGAGAAGGAGAGCAAGAGGGAGAGGGAGCTAAATCTCTGAATAGAAAGAAAGTAGGAAAGAAAAAAGATCTCAAAAGACAAAGATATCAAAATCAAAGACCTCTGCTTTCATCTTTAGAAATAAAAAGAGAGCACAAAGTAAACAAAAAGGGAAATAATAAAGGTTAGAGAAGTCAAAAGGAATTAAAAAGATTAAAATATAAATCAAAAGTGGGTTTTGAAAATAAACTAATGAACAAAATAGATCCAGAGACATAGAAGCATTGAACAGACTGATGAATTTTAGAGGGAAGGAGGAGGTGAGTGGGGTAGGTGGGGCGTGACTAACTGGGGAACTTAAATGCAAACTAGAGGCCCAATACACGAAATTTTTGCACTGGCGTGGGGTCACCCTCAGCCCAGCCTGCACCCTCTCCAATCTAAGACCCCTCGGGGGATGTCCAACTGTTGGTCAGAAATCCCACTCACAATCTGGGTTTGCTGGCTTTCAACTACTTGGCTGCCTGCCAACCTGATCACCCCTTAACCACTCCCCTGCTAGCCTGATCGACTCCTAACTGCTCCCCTGACAGCCCGATTGCTCCTAACTGCCTTACCCTACAGGCCTGGTCCCCTCCAACTGCCCTCCCCTGCAGGCATGGTCGCCTCAACTGCCCTCCCCTGCTGGCCATCCTGTAACCACATGGGGGTGGCCATCTTGTGTGAGGATGTGAGGGTCAATTTGCATATTATCTCTTTACTATATATGTTACCCTGTTTCCCCGAAAATAAGACAGTGTCTTATATTAATTTTTTCTCCCAAAGTTGCGCTAGAACTTATTTTCAGGGGATGTCTTATCTTTCCATGCACTAGGTCTTATTTTCGGAGGATGTCTTATTTTCGTGGAAACACGGTATGCATAGCCCACAGACACAGACAGAGTAGTGAAGGCCTGGAAGGGGCAGATTCAGGGTGGAGGAGGTCAATGGTGAAAAAAAAATAGATAGATAGATGATAGATAGATAGATAGATAGGAAGGAAGGAAGGAAGGAAGGAAGGAAGGAAGGAAGGAAGGAAGGAAGGAGGAAGGAAGGAAGGAAGGAAGAAAGGGGACATTTTTAACAATAAAGAAAAACATGGTAGGTTCTTTGAGACCAATAAAGTTGATAAATAAGGCCAAATTGTTCATGAAAAAAACAAAATATAGTTTATATATATAAAGTATGAGATGACATCAATATAGATTCTCAGATATTAAAATGATAAAGGAATATTATAAATTATTTTGTTATTTTTGATATTTAGGTGAAATTAGCATATTCTTTAAATAAACTTGTAAAACTCATTGAAAAAGAATTAGATAAGATGTATAATCCTGTATCTATTAATAAAATTGAACTTGTAGTTAAGATTGCCCTCACAAAGAAAACTCCAGGACCAGATGGCTTCACTTCAGAATTCTACCAAACACTTAAAAAATAAACAATACCAATTTTACACAAAATGTCCAGATAATTGAAGAGGAGAATATACATTGCACTGCATTCTATGAGGTGGGAATTAGTCTGATACAAAGAAAGAAAAAGATGCTGAAAGAAAAGTAAACAGACCCAAATATCTCATTAACATATATACAACAATTACAATATAAACTAAATTTTAGAAGTCAAACCATACATTAAAAAGATGATATATTATTACCAAATAAGATTTATCCCAAAAATGCCAAATTGGCTTAACATTCAGAAATCAATGAATGTAATTCATCATATTGCCATACTGTAAAAAAAAACAAACAAAAAAAACCAACAAACACCACATTATCATTTCAATGAATTCAGAGAAAGCTTTTGACAAAATGCAACATCTATTTACTATAAAGGCTCTGTCTAAACGAGAGAGAGAAGGGAACTTCCTCAACCTGATAAAAGCCTCTATGAAAGACCTTCAGTCATCATACTTAATAATGAAATGCTAAATTATTTTTTTCCATAAGAAATTAGAAAGCTTTATTTGTAATTCCCAAAACTTAAAGCAAAGCAACTCTTCTATTTAGCATTGTACTAGAGTTGTTGCTAGTGCAATGAGGCAACAAAACAAAACAAAACAAAACAAAACAAAACAAAAAACAGCATTCAGAGAGGAAAGATAGAGGCAAAATGGTTAAAATTCACAGATTGTCTGATTTTCTTTGTAGGAAGTATGTTGGCATCTACACAGGACAGTATTAAAATCAATTCTATTTCTATATATTTATAACAAATAATCAGATATGGAAACTAGAGTATCATAAAAATATGAAATTTGTCTATGGGGATAAATCTGACAAATATGTGAAAGACTATAGATAGAAACTTTTAAATATTGCTAAGAGAAATTGAAGAAAACCAAAATAAATGGGTTGATACACTGGCTTCATATAAATTCTCCCCAAATTTATGTAAAGGTTCAACATAGTTCTAATTGAAATTCCAAAAGAGTATTTTGTTGAAATGAGAAAGCTAAACTGAAAATCCATGTAGAAATACAGTCTTTTAAAAATCTCAGAATTGGAGGACTAAAACAACATGATTTAAGACATTATCAAACTATAACATGGAAGACTGTATGAATTTGACACCAAGATAGATGAATAGCCTGGCCAGTATGGCTCAGTGATTGAACCAGAAGGTCAAGGTTCAATTCTGGCCTGGGTTGTGAGTTCCATCCCCAAGTGGGTGTGCAGGAGGCAGCTGATTTATGATTCTCTCTCATCATTGGTGTTTCTATTTCTCCCTCTCCCTTCCTCTCTGAAATCAATAATAAATAATAATAATAATAATAATAATAATAATAATAATAATAATAAAAGGAAGATGAATAGACCAATGTAACAGAATATGTAACTCAGAAACAGACCTATAGATTGGGAAAAGCCACATACTAGTATTGGGAAAAAGCCAATTTTTGTAAGGTATCTATATATATAAAAGCTTAAGTGACCATGAACCAGCCAACCAAAGACCAACTGTTTGGTAGCTATGACACATAATGACCACCAGGGGGCAGACACTCAACTCAGGAGCTACTGACTGACAGCAACTTCACAGAGTGCCCTCTTGCACTCTGGGGCCCCTGAGGATATTGGACTGCCAGTTTTGGCCTGATCCCTACAAGTCATGCCAAGGGACCTCACCTGCTGAAGGGACTCCCACTCACTTTGCAGATGTCCTTTGAGCCCCAGACACTGCCCCAGGTGCAGCAGAGCTGGGAGGGACCATGAAATGTTGGCTCCAGATCGTTTCTAGCCCATATCACCCAGTTCTGCCCTGCCAGCCACTGTCTAATTATCTTTCAATGTGCACGAATCTGTGCACTGGGCCTCTAGTATATCTAATTAAGGGTTCAATTTGAGGATATATAAATATTCTTCAGACTTCAATAATAAGAAAACAAGCGACCCGGTTAAAAGGAGGAAATGAGGTAAAATATTTGAAGACACACTTCACTAAAGAAGATATATGGATGAAAAATACACAGAATTCTTACATCATCAATCCTTAGAACAGCCAATTAAACCACAATAAGACACCACATCTATTGAAATGGCTAGAATTAAAAGGACTGACCATATAGTCGTTAAGAATATAGAGCAATTGGAAATTCTCATAAACTGCTAGTTGTACAATTACTTTGGAAAGAGTTTGGCATTCTTTCTTAAAAAGTAAATCATACTCCCACCATATGACCAACCATTTTACTCTTAAGTATTGACCCAAGAGAAATGAAACCACATGTCATTACTATGACCAGAGTATAAATACTCAGACTAACTGTATTTGTAGTGGCCAAAAACTGGAAGCAACCAAAATGTCAATCAATAGATAAATGAAAAAACAATCTATGGTATGTCTGTGTCAATGCTAATGCCAAAACAATGAAAGACTGCCCAGAATTTTTAAAAATTAGTTACTGCCTCAAATGCCCTAGACAAGTCCTTTGCTGCCTAGATAATGCTTATTCATTTTTCAACCAAATTAACATTTATTCCAGAAAGTTCTCTCTCATATCCTCTTCTCCACCCACCCTAGGCTAGAGTTTGTGGTCCTGCTTTGTGTTTCCTTTGTATCTGAGCCTCACTCTGGGTTGCAGACACTTTCGGTTGCTCATAAACCATTTCCTTCTTCCTGGACTCACAGCTAAATGACATTTCCCATTCTCCCTTCCAGTCAATTGTGACTATGCAGTTGGTTTCTAGCCAATGGAATTCAAGCAGAAGTGACATGTGACTCTTTCATTTCCGGCCTTGCAGAAACTCTCTAGGGCAATCCTCCATCCTTTCTGTCCATTACACTGAAGATTAAGCCAATGTTTTCAGAAGAGGATGGAGTCATCAGATGAAGGGGGGAAGTTCACAGATCTAACCATCAGGATCCCATGTTGAAATCATTAATAAAAAGTGTTCAATTGTTGAGATTTAGGGGCTTATCTATTACAGCAGTTAGTATTACCCAGCCATTCCACTCTGCAACCATACTGAAAATATTGTATTAGAATAAAATTTTATATGTGAAACTCTTACTAGACTGCTTTAACAATTCAAAATTTCCAGACTGTGCTGTGTCTTATACTTATTTGTATCCCTAAGTAAATGCAGATAGTCAATGAATGCTTGAATTCAATGGATGATGACCTGAAGTTCTATATTCATAGAAATCACAAGTTTTAGGCAATTTGTAAGATTTACTTAATTATCTCAACGCTGCTTGTGGTATATATCATTTTATTTATATTATAAGTAGGAGAAGTATATTATAAGAAGGCAAATAATTTGGGCAAGTTTGATAGTCAACATAGTGAGAATGAGAAATTAATACCCAGATCTGACTAACTCAAAGCCCACATTACTTCTTTGAAACATGTGTCACAGAATTTGTGGGAATCTGAAATTCTTTTTTTTTTAAAAATATATTTTATTGATTTTTAACAAGAGGAAGAGAGATAGAGAGCTAGAAATGTCGATGAGAGAGAAACATCGCCAGCTGCCTCTTGCACACCCCCTACCGGCGATGTGCCTGCAACCAATGTACATGCCCTTGACCGGAATCGAACCTGGGACCTTTCAGTCCACAGACCAACGCTCTACCACTGAGCCAAACCGGCTTAGGCTGAAATTCTTATCTATAACCTACTATCTTTTATCAGAAAATGTTGGTCATATTTGTCTGGCAATAGTTCTCTTATGTTGATGAACACTTTAAAAACCCCAAGAATAACTTTCCATTCTATGAAAGCTTATTATAAGTTACTATTTACCAAAATAGTTTAGATCTAGCACATGCATCTATTTTGTCTCTAAAAAGTCCGTAGGCTTATCCCTTGAATAAGTGCTGTGGGATTTTTATAGAAGGGAAAATATAATCTTTCTCCAAACAATGAACATTTATGATTTAATCAAAAGTAAAATACCAGTGACTAGTTATCTTCCAACAAGAACTCTGCAGTCCTTTGCTTGCATACTCCTTATTAGTCTCCTTAGCAACGGGTAATCACTTGTTTCCCTTAAATAGATGAGATGCCAACAAATATGTAATAGTGGTTTGATACATCAGCGAAGAAAAGTGCTGTAATGACAGTGTAATAAATCTGAACATGAAAAGTTAATAGCCACATTAGTGACAGCCTAACTATAGTGCAAGAAGCACACGGAACCTGAATTTTCAGCTCCCATTTCATTGTTTTTGTGATACTCAATTCTCCCTAGATTGCCCTCCTCCATTCCTCCCTCAAACCTGTAAAGAGATAAACACCCTTTAAAACTAAAATAGACCTGCTAATAATCTTTCTTCTCCCTTAGGAAAGGATGCTAAATTTATCTGAGTCCAGATAAATATTTTTATTAAAAATATGACTTTGAGGTCATATTAAAAAAAGTTAAATGTATAATTTGCACCTTGTATGTTTACCTAAACAGATTACATTTTTGGCAATTCACCTTGACTTGTTCTAGTCAAGGTCACTAATCTCCACTAAATAATCTTTATTCTCTCTGAAATAAAGTCCAGTGCAGAACTCACTATGGTTCTTGCACAGTGGAGCTAGGGATAGTTGGGGTGGGCTTGAATCCCTGCCTCTGAAAAGTATTAACTAGGTAGTGTGACCCTGCTTGACCCATGGGAGCCATTGCCTCTTCTCATGCTTACTGGGCATATATGGGCATTTGCAATGGCCAATTGACAACCATTGCTTCAATTCATCCCAAGAATTAACTGTGCTTAGCAGTGGCACCAGATTTAGGCCAAAATTGAGGAGCCAGTCACACAGGTCACTTACATCACCTCCCTTCTTTAAAATTTTTTTTAATCCTTACCCTTGGGTATGCTTATTGATTTTATAAAGAGAAGGAAGACATAGATAGAGAGAAACAGCAATCTGCTGCCTCCCATATGCACCCCAACCAAAGATTGAATGTGTAAACAAGGTATGTGCCCTGACAGGGAATCGAGCCCACAACTTTCAGTGTGTGGGACGATGCCCCAACCATCTGAGCCAACTTTCCTTCTTTATTCACTTTATCCAGTTCCAATGGTTTCCTCTAGTCTTTTCCACCTTCCCTTAACCTAGTTCTGTCTTTTCCCTTGACAGAGTAAAAAGCCATCTGAAAAAAACAAAGTTCCTTCTCTAAAACTCTAAGTAGTCCAACATTAAAAGGTGAGACTAGAGAAGAAAACAGATTGAAGAGATAAAAAACCCACATAAACATAAATATTCTGATAATATTAGACACTATTTCTATCATCTGCCAAGTATTGACCATATGTCAGTTAGTGGGCTAAATTCTATGTACATTATTATCAATGAATCCTGACAATGTGGACATTTCTACCTTAATTATACAGGCAACTTGGGTTTTCCCACAGATGGTAAACATGTTGTCCAGGGTCACCTAACTAGAAAGTGGCATAGTCAGCATTTTAATCTACATCAGCTTGTTTCCAAGCCAATGCAGAGTTGAAAGGGTCATTCAAGGCCAATGAATAATTTTCTACAAATTGTAGTCATCTTTCATCTAGAACTCTAAGATGATGATTAAGCTTTGAATAATTCCAGGTCCCTGCCTTCCAAGGCATCTACTCCACTATTAATAATACAAGGAGGAATAGCTACTACTTATGTAATGCTTTTAATGTGACAGGCACTTTCCTAATCCAAAACATGATCACTGATTATATCTGTGGGTTCTGGAGTTTGCCTGCCTGAGTTGAATGCTTATTCCACCATTGTGAGAACTTGGACTTCTGTATCTTACTTAACACCTCACTTTTCTCATTTATAAAGTGAAAATAATAAAATTTTCATTAATATAGGTAATACACACAACTCTTGGGACTGTGACTGTACTTAGAAAACACTCAGTAAAAGTTAACTAGATTATACTTGGTTTCTTGTTGTATGTAAGGCAATGTGCTTAGCAATTTATATACATAACTAAAGGCCCGGAGCACAAAATTTGTGTACTCGGGGGGGCGTGTCCCTCAGCCCAGTCTGCACCCTATCGCAGTTCAGGAGCCCTCTGGGGATGTCCGACTGATGGCTTAGGCCCACTCCCTCGGACATCCTTAGCACTGCTGCAGAGGCAGCTGTGAGCCCAGCTTCTGGCTGAGCAGTGCTCCCACTGTGGTAGTGCACTGACTTCCAAGGGGCAGCTCTTGCATTGAGTATCAGCACCCTGGTAGTCAGTGCATGTCATAGTGACTAGTAGTTCTACCACTTGGTTAATCTGCATTATTATCCTTTTATTATATATGGTTTCTCCTGTTCCTCTTCGTAATTCTATGAATTATGCACTATGGTTATCCTTATTTTACAATTAAGAAAGACAATAGTATGTTCAGAGCAAGTAATGGCAGATCCAGGGATTCTAAGTTAGGCATTATTTCCAAGCCTGCCTTCTCAATAGCTAGCACCCTGATTCTTCACTGTTGAACAATATTCTTTGTTAGAAAGCTTATTTGAAGCCAAACCATATCCATGATCTTAGTGTTTGGGATTAGTTTATATACATTACTGAACCTTAAGAATTTTCTTTCTTCTTCCTCTCATTGAGTACTACTCCATATCCCTCTTCACTTATCCCATCCCAACAGTTCTGCTTCACTAACTTTCCATCACGAGCAATTTGCTAATGATCTGTTAAGGAAATGTACAAAACAAATATGTGTAACCCAAAGCAAGAAAACTAATTTTCGTGTGTTTGATCAAAAGCCTTAAATACAGATTTATTTAGGCACCATTGCTTTTCTTATGATGGAAAAGAATAGAGCCAATCCATTGAATCTGTGAATTTCTCAGCCAATTCTCTGAGAGTCAGTTATGTATCCTTCTTCACCACCAAGAAGAGACACGTCTCTGCCCCCAAAGTGACCCAGATTCTGTTTGACAGCCCATACCCACAATACACATGGACTGCCTTTCAGGAATCAGCAATTTTAGAGAAATTATGTGCCTGTGGCAAATTTGTATCCTAGCAACATACACAATTTTAATAAATAAATTGTTCTCCAAATAACTTTATTCACCGAGGAGAGATTTCAGGTTCTTGTCTCTCAGTCTAAGTAGTACTTGATGTTCTGTGCTTCCTGTGTTGAATCTAAAAACCACACAAACTTTCTTCCCCTCTGTAAATTATTATCACAAATGGAAAATGTCTTGGTTTTCAGGGGATGGTAAAACATGTTTTTCAAAATTCTCCAGAGTTATTTCAGAAACAATGTCAGAGATGAGAGTTTTATTTAAAAAGATGAATATCTGTTAGGTGTCATTTCTGAATCTGACTTGGCTAAGGAATTATTCTGATTTCATTTCCAGTAAACTTGTACTTGGAGTGCTTCTCTCAAAGATCTTGAAATTTAGTGGGAGGGAGGAATGGTAGAGTGAGTGGATGACCGACAAAAATATGACACAAGAGAGAACATTAAACAAACTTCAACAAATAATTATGTGAGGAATTATGCAACTGAACCCATGAAGCCAGGCAAAGTTTCAAGTAATCTCTATTTAAAAACCATTTATCCCTATTTTCACTTACACCCCATCTTACCCCACTTCTATTTTCCATGATCTATAGTGAGTAGATCTAACATAGGCATAAGACTCCACCTATAAAAATCTATCTAGCTATCTGAAAGAGATTTGCTGAGCCTATATATAATAGACCATAATGTCATCATTTAGAAAGACCATGGTATGTCTTCCTGTGTGGCTCTCAATAAAATCCATTTCATTTTTTCTGAAATGCTCTCTTCCCCGAAAGCCTCCCTTCGCCTCTTCCATCTAGAAGTTAGATACTCTCTCTTTGGTTCTCATAGTATTTTATGTATTTCCCTAGTATACTCTACATTTGTTTGTCTGCATGTTCATCTGCTTTCTAAAGTGTGAACTTCAAGACAAATGATGTGCCTTAGGCCAGTGGGCAGCAAACTGCAGCTTTCAAGTCACATGCGACTCTTTGGCCCCTTGAGTGTGGCCCTTCCACAAAATACCACGTGTGGGCGTGCATGTACAGTGCAATTGAAACTTCGTGGCCCATGTGCAGAAGTTGGTTTTTGGCTTTCAAAAGAAATTTCAATTGTTGTACTGTTGATATTTGGCTCTTTTGATGAATGAGTTTGCTGACCCAATTGCTTAGCAAATTGCTGCTTAGCAACAACAACAACAACAAAATCCCTATTGCTTAGCAAATTGTTGCTTCAAGTAATGATTGTTGGATGGCTGGATGAACGAATTAAATGATAAAACATAATACTGGAAATCTTCACATCACTACCTTTAAGGCTCACTAATTACATATTCATTACTTTAAGTAATGACAAAATAGAATGAGAAGAGCAATTTGAAGCAAAAAGACTTCGGTTTAAATAACTACAAAACTACCTATTGCTCTTTAGTTTTGCTCTAATTACTTAACTTCTTAGACTATGAACTATCTCTTTCATAAATCAGGCCTAATAAAACTTACCTCAAAGGCTTTTTGTACAAATTAAGTAAAATTATAAAAGGTCTGGTCAATTGTAAGTGCTTAATAAGTGGTAACTATTATTACTTATAAACTAAGAATCTCTCTACATGTTAAAACATACCTTTGTTTTTAAATAAAAATTATTGAAAAATTCCCAGCACACCAAATATATGCATAGACATTCCCTCCTGAGTACTCATGTTCAAACCAATAGATTGTTTAGTGAGCACACGAGTGCCACTTAGAGTCTAAGTTAGACATTCATGAATACAAAATGTCTATTGTTCTCTAATACTACCAGTTGGCTTAGAAACATTTTTGTACAAGGCAATGGAAGAATAATAAATATATACTAGGAATATTTATACAGCATTTATTATGTGTCAGGTGCTGTTTTAAGCACTTTACCTATATTGTTAGCTAATGGACACAAGAACACTTTAAGGTAGATATACTATTAGCATCCCATTTTAACAGATGGGGAAACTTAAGCACAGAGTAATTCAATAAGTAACCCAAGCTCATACAATTTGTGAATGTCATAATATGGGCCAACTGGGCAAGTTTATTCAGGTAGCAGTGACATGAAGTTACTCTGTTATGAAACAGGTGGCTGGACAGTAGCTCCTCAATATTTGCAGAACAGAATATAGCCAACCGTATCAAGCTGAACATCATGGAAAGGAAGACTGACTTATGGAAGCATACTATGCTGGTCCAAGATATGCATGGTTGGAACAGAGTCTCATGTTCCTACCTAAGTGAACCGTGCCTTTTATTGTTTGCTATTTACTGGCCCCGAAATATTGCAAGACTCCCAGGCTTGGTGGGTGTAGGCAGGAATCCCAGGGCACCATTTGAGTTTGGAGCTTGCAATAATAGTTGGTGTGCCATTTGTACAGTGATATCTGGGACATGTCAGCCAGCTAGATGCTGCTTCAGCTATGGAGTCATCTAAACCCTCCCATTTTTATTCTGGTCTGTCTGCACAGTGCTTATATCTATGAAACAAATATTTACCTGTCATGTTTTATAGAAGTCTTATGGAATCATCATGGAAAATAACTAAACCTACTTTTGCTCCACTGTATGTGTGTGTGTGTGTATATATATGTGTGTGTGTGTGTGTGTGTGTGTGTGTATGTATACATGTATGTGTATCCAAGTTATTTGTTGTTCTACCTATGGAAGAGATGTAGTATTATACAAAAATCACAAAATAATATACCTATCACCCAATTAACATATCAATCCACTACAGAAGATTTATACCAAAATGGAAAAATCCCTTTGGGAGAAAGGCCTTTTCACAGGGGTGGCAGTATTTCAGTGTTGTGCATCATGCCAAAGATGAAGAATGAAGACCACTAAAGAATGTCAGAACAAGTGGCTCTTTAATCAGTGAGGTTTAGTGAAGAAAAGAACTACCAAGAGAATTGGAAACAGGAAGAACATCATCTGCAAAGATTCCGATTCTCTCCTAAGTTGGGACCCCAGAATGTGCATAAAAAGTTTTCCTGACGATTCTGGTGGAGGGAGCCTATGTACCAAAACAAACACCACTAGAGGGCATCTTTAGTTTTTTAATAGTTAATGTCATTTGTTCTAAATGCTTCATAAATTGTAGAGAATTACAAAAATTCTCTCTTGACCCTTATGTCGTTATTCTAGATCCTAAGATACACAGGCATTTTTATATCTGAAATTGGAAGGCAATTAATTTCAAGACACATCATAGATTATAACAAGATCCTCCATTGAGATATTTTAGTCCTCGAGCTTTCAGTGTGCCCTCAGGAAGGGAAATTTGGCCTTGTACTTTTTCTAGCTTATTTAAAAGATCCATAACCTGTCATATGTTTCACCTGCATTGGTCAGAGCCCTCGTGCTTAGACAGTGGGGGAAGACAAAATGCCATGACTGGAAGTCTTGGGGTTCTGTGATTTCAGACTGCTGTTCAAGAATACATTAGGTTCAGCAGGGCCTCTCCTTGCTGCTGTGTAATTGATGATCTGTCTCACTTCAATCTTACTATTATATTATATTAAGGTGACTATGACGCACTGAAGACTACATCAAATAAACTTGAAATTGAATATAACAGGTACTTCCAAAAGCTGTAAAAGGGTTGATGACACCCTTTGGTCTGAATGTCTTAGATTCCTCTAGTGCAAAAGCCAAGATGGCAAAAGTGAGGTGGTCTGAATCTGAAATGAGCTCTGAGTCATCAGCACCAATATAATCATTATCATTATGATCATTGCCCACATTATTATTCCTCAACAAATTTAATTAGAAGTGGTGTCCTTTAGCCTGTACTACAAACAGTTTCTAGTTAAATATTCTCTAGCTAGAGTCTGTGACATTTTCTTATTCTCTCAATGAAAGTCTGATTAAAAGTTTTGCACTACACAGTAAAAAAAAAAAGGCATTGGAGTTCTTGATCTAAATATTGTCTACAAAGCTCACTTATTTATCTTGGGCAGCTACTTGACTTCTCTGACCTTACATTGTTAATATGGAAATGATAATATTTGTCCCTATGATCATTGAAAAGTTACTTTAAAAAACCCAGAAGCATAGGATTTGGTATAGAACCCGGCACTGAATATGTCTTAGCTACCTGCCCCCTCACTTATCCAATGTGAGTATAACTGCATACCAGTTAATAAAGGATGCATGAATGGATGGAGGGGGTATGGAAGATTAGACTAGTAGGAAATTCAATAACTTCATTTATAATTTATCAACTACTTCTCCAGGAGACACAATTCTATCTCTTTTCCAAGTGGTTGCCTTCAAAAAGCAACGTGTTTTATTAAATCCAAATGCAGAAACTATTATTAGAAGGGTCTTTATATATCATCTATTTCAAACCAATCATTTTATAACTTGGGAAAAGGAGAGTAAATAATAAAGTCTCATAGAATATATCGACCAAACCAGGACATTTTGATCTTGAAACAAAGCACTATTGATTATTACACCAGTGCAACAGGTATAAATTGGAAGTATTCCAAGCAAGATAGGATTACTAATAAGCTTACCCATGGCCCATGACTTGCCAATGATTCTTTTAACCATCCTTTTTTTCTCAGTTCAGCACTTTTTCTGACAACATATCTTTTCTAATACCTTATCCTTGGATTACATTAATCAAATAATATATTAAAAATCATTGAAAATATTCAGAGCTTCCTTTGAGATCAGCATGAAGTTAGTCCTTAGTTTTCTTCTCAGGCTCTATCCTACTTCATTTATTCATCTCCCTGAGAGTACACCCATAGTAAAAAAACAAATTTCATTAGTATTTCATTTCGGGTTCTGCCTCCAGGGGACCAACCCAAGACAACAGAATTGATTGTGGATAGCAAGGAACAGAATGTTTGAGAAATAGAAAAACAGAGGTTTATTCCCTGGCATCTCCAAACAAGCATTATCTCTGCCTGGCCAGTGTGGCTTGAGGTTGAGCATAATCCAGGAAGTCACTGTTAGATTCCCTATTGGGGTTTGGTCCCCAGTAGGGGATGTGCAGGAGGCAGCTAATAAATGACTCCCTATAATTATTGATTTTTCTATGTTTTTCTCCCTTTCCCTTACTCTTTGAAATCAATAAAAACATATAAAGTTATTTTAAAAAAAATGAAAATAGAGGAATAGTTTTCAGGGCCCTTCTTTTTCTTGCCTATCACCTCAAACTTCAATGATAAATTTGGAAGCTTTTGTGGTACTGGTTTGGCTCAAGAATTCACCAACTCCTAAGATGGTAAATAACCCCTTAAAGGGAAGGGTACAAATTGTTGGTGTAAGTTCATGGGAAAAGTGGACTAAGCCTACAGTGGGTTTACTATCTTCCCCAAAAAGATATGTTGAAGTCCTACCCGGGAATATGAAAACATGACCTTATTTGGAAATAGGATATTTGCAGATATAATTACATAAGATAAGATTATATGGGAGGAGGGTAGGTTCCACATCTTATAGGAATAGGAGACACCATCTTATACAGGAAGGTGATGTGTAAACACAGAGAGAACCCCAATGTGACAACAAAAGCAGAAGTGGGGGTGTTCATAGAAGAGTCAAGGGCTGCTATAACCACCAGAAACTAGGAGAAGGCATGGAACAGATTCTCCCTGAGCCCCTAAGAAGGGACCAATCCACCAACACCTTTATTTTGTCCTTTTAGCCTCCAGAACTAGGAAAGAATGGATTTCTATACTTTTCAGCCATCAGAGTATATGGTTATTTGTTTCAGTAGCCCTAAGAATATACCTTAGGATACAATGGAAGTGAATTAGCCTGTGCTTTCCTTCATAAATCTGGCAGAACAGTATCTATACCAGGTGTTGCTTGCAGTCCTGCCCTCTGTCTCTCCCACTCCTCAGCTAGAGGGATCCAGGGAAAAGGAAACAGTGACCACAGTAGACTTCATTTTCTCCTACTCTGTATAGCATTTTGCTTCTGTTAAATTCTGCATTTGGGGGCTAAATAAATCTCACACTTGCAGAGGCTTTGCTGCTGTTGTCTTTACCATTATAAGCCAACCTACCTGAAATGCTTGACACTCTTGAAAACAACCCCAATTAATGAATAAAACATGATAAACTGATAATTAGCTTTTGCAAGTGAACTCCTTAACAGGAGGGTAATTCAGTAATGCCCTAATTGTTTTCCACAGCATCAGACCTTAGCTGACATTTGGCTTTAGCTTCAGCATAATAATTCTCAGGCTATGATTAGAAAGACCATGCACAATTTCCTAGGATGTGGCCAGAAATTATTCACAAGGCCTGAATTATACACTTTGAAAAATGTGAAATTGTGTTAGTCCAGATTCTAGATGCAAAAACTAGCTTTGGCTGAGGATCCTGGCTTGGAATACTCAACAAAAATTTTTGATCTACTTTGTTGTGTATTTTTAAAAAAATATTTCCAAGCAAAACAACATGAAAGAGATCTTTGCTAGTAGATAATTTGCAATTTAAAAATTGACCAGCCAGTGTGGCTCTAGTGGTTAAGCATCGACCTATGAACCAGGGCAGTGGTCGGCAAACTCATTAGTCAACAGAGCCAAATATCAACAGTACAATGATTGACATTTCTTTTGAGAGCCACATTTTTTAAACTTAAACTTCTTCTAACGCCACTTCTTCAAAACAGACTCACCCAGGCCATGGCATTTTGTGGAGGAGCCACACTCAAGGGGCCAAAGAGCTGCATGTGGCTCGCGAGCCACCGTTTGCTGACCACGGTTCAATTCCCAGTCATGACGCATATCCTGGTTGCGGGTATTCCCCATTGTGGCTCTGTCCCCAGTGTGAAGTAGCTGATCATTGGCACTCTCTCATCTTTTATGTTTCTATCTGTCTCCCTTCCACTTTCTTCCTCTCTTACATTAATATATATATATACCAACGTGTCCCTCTATTGCCCAGGCACTGAAGGGTAGCTATTTTGCATGCTATGGCTAATCCTACATTTTATATACTATTCCTACAAATGTGGGAATGGAAAGGAATTATTTCAAAAGTTAACAAAGATATTTTTGTATGAATTTTTTTCAAACTAATAATCTGACAGCTTACATTTATTTGTGGAAAAATTGTCAGTGGACCTAAAAAAAATAACCAAATGTTTTCAGCAAAGGTATGCTCAGAACCATTATTATTTCTGAAATTTTCATAAGAAATTAGGTATTGTTTCCATTTGAAACATGCTTTGTGTTTCTTCCTAAAATCCAATTTCTGCTAATAGCTGAAACCAAAGTCTCCTGTGGGGAAATACTGAGAAAATGCCAGAATCCCTTTCTTAAATGTAGTCCCCCACTGCCTGAATCAAATTATTTCCTGGATGTCAACCCTAAGAAACCCCACACACATTCTAGTCATTGGTCTGTCACAGGTCATAGTCTGGTGAAGGGAGCCTTAATGAAATTGATGTTTGCAAAACATTGCCCCTTGTAAACCAGCTCTTCAGAATGAAAATCAAAATCGTTACAAAAGGAACCCAGCAATAATGAATTGAGGGCGAAGGAAAAGGGAGGAAAAGAGCCCTGAAAGCTAGCTGGAAGAAAGAATGTGGTGGATGAGAACCAATATTCCATGCTGGGGTTTGCAAACCAAGTGATTACAGGGGCCTGGCAGGAAACAGTAACTGGAGCCGGAGTATAGTTCCTAATAAATTGCAAAACTCTGCTTTGTCCAAAGGGGGCAGTCACAGTTCAACTGCAGCTAGTAGTTACTTAGGAATGCAACACCAGGGCTCTCAGATTTTTTTTTTAATATTTCAAGAGATATCAGATTTTTCAATTAAAAAATAATTACATTTTAGATTTGGGGAGATGATTAGGTTTTGTTTAAAAAACACTGTTCAGGAAAAAACAAAACAAAACACACCTCACCTTTTTTCATTCCTATGAAAACATGGGCTTTAACCTATTAAACCTCTTATCCGTACTGACATTTTATTTCAGACAGGACTAACCACAAGTTTTTATTTATTTTAATTTTAGTTTTTGGTTATTACTGGAGGATACTTTTCCACTGATTTTTATTTATTTATTTATTTATTTATTTATTTATTTATTTAGAGAAAGAAAAATGTGACAAAATCAGGGGAGGAGGGTGAGCGATAGAGAATCATTGATGTGAGAGAGACACATCCATTGGTTGCCTCCCACACTGGGAATCAAACCTAAGACCCTACTACTTCTTAAGTAGTGCAGAGAGGATGCTCTAACCCAGCGTTTTTCAACCGCTGTCCCGCGGCACACTAGCGCGCCGCGAGATGTTGCCTGGTGTGCCGCAGGTGCAGACAAGACAAGAATTTTATAATTTTTCACTATTTTGTTTACTTAATATTTCATAATAAAGTAATTATAAAATACTTTCTTTGTGTTTATTTGATTCCTATTCAAGAGAATTACTTTATATATAGTCGATGTAGGCACAGAGTTAAATTTTTTAACATTCTCTAATGGTGGTGTGCCTCGTGATTTTTTTCATGAAACAAGTGTGCCTTTGCCCAAAAAAGGTTGAAAAACACTGCTCTAACCACTTAGTACACCATCCAGGGCCCAGCCCCCAAGATTTTAAAGTTATAAATAGTTGTTCTGCTTTACATGGAATTGAAATGGACTAGTAACCAGGGGAGAAGAGGACCCCTCCACTCTATTAACACTAAGTGGTCAGTTTAAAAATGAGAAGTCTTTTCTACCAAGGGAGAAAGAAGGGACAATGGTACAGGCATCATTTGGAGATAATAAAAGTGTTTTATATTTTTTCCTCCTTCAAACACATTTCTTTTCAGAAACATTCATGAGACACATTCTGTGAGTCACTAAAAATCTTAGTTGGCACTGGAACCATGGTATGTCGATTTTCTGTACTTTTGCTAAGTGGTAAAATATTGCAAACAAATAGAGAACATATAGAATACAAACTTAATTAATTTGTTAATATTTCCCTTCCAAAGAGCCTTAAAACTTAAACTGAAAAGGTAAAGGGGGATAAATGTTGATGGAAGGAGACTTGACTTGGGGTGGTGAACACACAACATAATATACAGATGATGTGTTGTAGAATTGTATACCTGAAACCTGTCATTTTATTAACCAATGTCAACCTAATACATTTATTAAAATGCTAAAAAAAAGAACATAAAAATAAGGAAACTATTTCCCAAATTGGATACCTTGCCTATAAATTATTTATGGATGAAACGAAAATAAGCAACTACTTTTATTTCATGACCCAAGTGAAGAATGGGGGCATAAATGTACCAATTTCCTGAAATCACAAGTAATGCTACATTTATCTGGGCAATTTTGATACTGTCATAGAGATGATGATGATGATGATGATAATGGCTACCGGTGTTTCTAGAGCTGCTGAAAGAACTAGGGAACTTTACCACATAGAAACATCACTAGTGTCTTTCTTTTACTGAAACTGAAAATTTCTTCTTAAAAAAATGTCTAATAAAAATAAGGATTAATTTGTTTACAGCTATAAGTTTAACTTAGTACAGAGCCAGAGGCAGGGTAACATGTGCTACATTTTACATGTCTGAGCTAATAAAATTGATAGCTTCATTTCACGTTTGGGAAATTATTGGCATATGGGGGACTTTTTATTACATGACTTAAAACATAAGAATAACATGATGCAAATAATCCAACTAGTCCTAAATCATATTTTACATGTTGAGCCTTACTGTCAAATGGCAGGTCTTTGGGTCTGCAATTAAAATAAATAACAACACAAATCATCATAATTCAAGTCTACCTAAAGACAATTAAACCTCTGACTAAAGGATTTTCAGCATGATCTGGCAAGTCAAAAAGCACAAAGTTACTGAACACAGGGTCTTCTAATAAGGTGGAACAAATTTGCATCCTAAGGATTTTGGCTTCTGCTACTCAAGTCAAGCTCCCAACTGTTCAAATAAGGATAGGCTATGCTAGTTCTACCATAATGTAGCATCGCTGTGTAGCTGATCAATGAAACAGAGATCCATGTGTGGCTACAGAAAAGTCAATTTCTTTAATCCTCGGTTTCTTTTCTTTCTTTCCTTCTTTTAAAAATCAAGAAAGTCATGTCTACTGCACTTTTTCAATGTATGTGGTAATGTTTGGCCAAATATGCGTTATTGTTATCAGGTAAAACTTTTAAAAAAACCTTTGGCTAAGTGGTTGATATTCATTGAAAATAAAGCCCTGCTAGTATTTTCTAAGCTATGAGATTTTAATGAGAGAAAAAGAAAAAAAAATTACATTTCCCCTCCTTAAGTAGTTTTTGCAGGGTTACCAAAATGTGGGACAGACCTTCGACTAATTTTTAAAATAGTATTCAATGTTTTTGAAGGTAAATGCCAAAGTTTCTAATCAGAAGCCTGGTTGTCAAAAACAAATACTGTCTTCAATTTGTGACACTAAATGCCTTGAGATTAAGCTAGTTTTCATCTTGAGACTAAGGCTCAAATTGGCTCAAGTCAGTAAATAAGTATAATCCACTCAATTCATTTGCTAGGGTCCATTTGTAGTTCAAAATACCCATTGAAAAATAGCCAAAACTCATGAGAGTTGAATATTTCATCAGACATTGGCAAATACTGCATTTTCCGTTGAAATTCCACTAAGTTAAATATTAGTAGCAGAAATGATTGCCTACAGATAAGAACAATTTAGTCGAATTGACATATGATTTCAACTGATAAAGTAAATTTTTAAAAATATGACTAAAATTTTCCCCAAGAAAAACAATGTTCTTATGTGGAGAGCTGTTACAGTGTTTGGGAAGGTTCAAGCCTTGGACTGATGAGAGGACACAGTCCTCTCATTGCCACATACCCAGCACAATTGGCCCTCCCAGCACAATTATAGCCAACAGCTGTAGTTGTAAGCTTGAATCTATGGTCTGAACACTGTAGCCACTCTCCACATCTTATTTAGTTCCATGTGTACAAGGAAACCCTTTTTTAAAAAATATAACATTGCATTGGTATCAGAACAGTCAGTCTAATTTCAAATATGTGGAAATATGAACACTGTAAATATAAGATGCGTTTTTAAAAAGCAATTCTATTGAAACTCTTTATAGAAAATTTTAGGTTTAAAATTTTGGAGTCAATTTTGAGACACAAATGTCTTATTTTTATTACCCTCAGCATTTTAAATAGTAACCTCATTATTGACCACCCCTCCCTTTATTTTTGTTGGTTTGTTTTGTTTTGTTTTTAGAAGAGAATCATTAAAATAACTAGTGAGTGGGCCCGGGTTCCTCACAGATAATAATTTGTGTTAAAGCCAGAAATCATGCCCCTTGTTCTATGATCAACCCTTTGCCCAGCCTGATCCCTTGGTCATAAGGCTTTTCCCCAATATTTATCACTATCACACATTTTCCAACAATTCCTTTAAGAAACAGATATCATCCCATGAAGCCTTCTGGACTCTTTCATGAAAGTTAAATTTTCCATAATCTCAAGAACTTGATTTCTATCCTTAATATTAGCTCACAGGCACAATAGACACAAACTATTAATTAATGGAGGGTCTTTTCCCAATATTAATCTCCCAACCCTATGGTCCTAAGCTGAAATTATACAATAATGTATTTTCAATTTAATTGACAAGCATCCAACCAATAAACCCACGTTATTTTTGGTTAATAAAATTCCATACACTCTCACCATGGATTAAAAACTCCATAACAGCATTGCTTCTCAATGGATTTCTCTAGAGAGTTGGACAAATAGGGGAGTGACTCAAACACACACACACACACACAAAAAAAAAACACACACACACACACACACACACACAAACACACACCCTTGTTTCCCGGAAGAGATGCAGTCTGGGTCCCCAACAAAGGATTCTCTCTTTACTAATTTTCTTTGGTCCTGTTTTACCATGTCCTACATACTACCTGAAGTTAAAGAGTTCAGCTTCTTTACTGGAAGTCAGTAGTTTGTGGGAAAAGTACAAAGCATTACCCAACTCAAACTGCTAGCATAATAATGTTTAAGTCACATGTGTCAAACACAAGGCCCGCGGGCCAAATCCAGCCCGCCAGGCCTTGCAATGTGGCCCGCACCGCGCTGTCATCACTGCACTCCGCTGTCAGTTTATGACATTGTCAGTTTATGACTGTTCAGTAAACCATTCGGCCCGCGATTTAGGCTGGATTTTAGATTTTGGCCCCTTCTCTGATTGAGTTCGACACCCCTAGTTTAAGTAGAGAGCATAGCATTTGGTATTGTATCTATTTATCAACCTCTCCAATGCCTACAGCTATCAAGATTCCTTAAAACTGGTCACATTGTACAATTTACTTATATTTAGTTATACCTTTTTTTTGCTCACAAATCATCTTAGCTTTATTCTGGAAATTACGTTTAGAGCTAACTTGTCAGTCATGAAAGGAACAGGAT
This sequence comes from Pipistrellus hanaki, assembly GCF_964339955.1. NCBI lineage: Eukaryota > Metazoa > Chordata > Mammalia > Chiroptera > Vespertilionidae > Pipistrellus > Pipistrellus hanaki. The sequence goes on from NC_140515.1 coordinate 41,920,326, forward strand.
CCCATTTTCTACTCTACAACACTCCACTTGCTCATACTTATTAATTAAGCACATTCAGGGACAGATTTGACTTCAAGTGCATTTTGGCAGTTTTTAGAGTCAACTCAGTATGCAAGAAAGATGGCTTTCCATCACGGGAAAAAAGGGAAAAGATGACACTCAGACTGAAGGTAACGCTTGCCCCTTTTACTCCTGAGTGGAATGAACCAACCAGTGGATTCTTTAAACTCTGTAACCTTTGTAACCTGCACGTACTTCTAATCAAGTTACACATAGGTTTTTCCAGTGCAGACCTGCCTTCCATCGCCATTCATAATTCTGGTAAGTTATAAATCCATTTCTGGAAATAAAAACCTTAGAGGCCTCCTGAGGATGATACATCAACATATCTGTCTTTCACTGGAAGCCCTAATATCATTCTCAGAAACAGTAAGTAGACAATGGAGATTTGCCATATAAATGATCCATTTCACCGACTGATAGTAGCCTCTGTAGTTACTGAAGCATACCTCAGAAAGATCAGCCGAGATGCTCAAAAAATAAGCCTGCCCTTTTAATGAAAACCAAAGGCAATCAATACGTAAAACACCCACTGTCAGTGCTGAATTCAAACACAGGCATACCTCAGAGACATGGCAGGTTTGGTTCCAGAACACCTCAAAGAAGCGCTTGCAGGAACACCTCGGAGTTGGAGTTTGGTATCAGACCCTCATAATAAAGCAAGTCTCGTGATAATGCAAGCCTTTATCCTGCTGCTGGGGGAGGGTCTTGCCTTCAATTTTTTTAAACACAAAACACCCAACACCTGTGGAGCTCAAGAACGTTAAGTGCAAACAAGAGGAGGCAGGCCTGGAATTCCTGCTGTAACAAAGAGAGGGCAATCCCTTTACCCTGGGAGAACGTGGTCTTAACAAGGTGGCCATTAGCTAAAGTACCTGCAAAGCCAGGTCAGCATTAGTGCGGGGCGGGGAGGGGTGTGTGCCCATTTGTACCATAGGGGGAAAGCATAAGGAAAGGAATAAGGAGGAGATGTTTAAATCTGTTGCTCCCTTCCACATCCCCACAGCCAACTTTCTATTGCTTTCATTGGGGTTTGTTTTGTTTAGAATTCCTTCTGTTCTAGACAGAGAAAAGAGATGCAGTGCAGCCTTCATGACTTGGTTGTAAGTCAACCCCTCCTCTGATCATTGTTGGTGAAGCCTACATTCTGATGAATCAGATCAATGGCCTACAGCGCGGTTGGCACTCAGGAGGGAAAGGAATACAGGAAACTTTTCTGGAAACATGCAAATATCTGAAGAGCTGTATGGTTCGCTACAAGAAAGCAGGTTTACTCCTGGGAGGAGGAGAGACGTGGCCCTTTAAATGCAAAAGTAGTAAGCCAGCTCAGGCTTTATTCACCTTGCCTATATATTACTGAGGAAGAAATTAAGGACAAAGCATTAGTTGACTCTTTGTTCCCCTATAGGTCAGAGATGAAGTTGACTTCTTCCAAGCTCACTGTCTTCCCCACCACGTTCTAATGCTTTACTGTACACAAGCGGTTATTAACACAATGCCATCCATGCTGTTGACCAGCAAGGCAGTTCTATGCACCAATTCAGGTTTGAAGGAAACTCCCAGAGTCATCTTTTAGTTTTGTGATCTGATTTCTTTAGGAAAGTCGAAACATGACATGGGTATGTAAACCAAGATCTGAGTTTAAAATGTAATTGTAAGTGAAATTTAATTCCCATCTCTACTAATTGGTTCTGTTCTTTAGAAACTTACATGAGAATATCTACAAAAACAAACTTTGAGAAATCCCATTTTTAAAACTGTATTGTCTTTTAATTTTTAATCATTTGTTTTGTGATTTACTGGTCTTTCAATTTTTTGAGTATAAACACTCTCTTGGCTAAGTAGTTCCTTGGCAGCAAATATGTAGCCCCCTTCAAAAACCAAATATATATATATATATATATATATATATATATATATATATGTACACACACACACACACACACACACACACACACACACACCTGGTGATAACAGCAGTGAGTTATTACAACAGACTAGGGGGAGCCCAAGAGTGCCTGAAGATCACAATCCTTTCAGATGAGGCAGTGATGACATAAATTGCCAAAAGCCAACTGTGTTTGCTTATGTGAATAGACCAACCACTCTTCAACATTTAGAACAAGTGAGAGGAGCAGTTTGTCATTTGTAATCACCTGTTTTCTTAAAAGAGAAAGAACGAACCTCCCCAACAACTGTTTCCCATTTGTCTGGATGATCTGGATGAGGTGCAACCCCGCTCCTTCCAGAGGCAATGTGACTCGCGCAATGCATTTATATTTGTTTCAAATGGAATCAGAGATGCTTTCTCTGTCCCTTCCTTGTCACGGGTGTGATGCATGGGAAGGGATACATATATATAACCATAAAGTTGACCACCCTTGGGGAGTTTCTGAGCACCGCTGCTGATCAATCTGAGTTATTGATCTTTATTCATGGAGAAAGTTCCCTCAGGGGAAGGGTATAGCTTTATAGCCGACTGCATGGCAATAGATGTTGATAAATACATGGAGTGCGGGAGTAAACAATTCACAGAGAATCTGCTTTGAGTTCTAAGGTTAGGCTTCATCCTTTATTAGGTAGTGAGTAAAAGACAACTGATGATTACAACGCCAATGTAAGAGACCATTTTCAACAAAAAATGGTTCCATAGCGAAGTGAGGCAGAAGGGATTTACGTATTTCTGAGTGTTCTCATATGGCTGATGGAGAAAATATGGCTGATTTGTTTGTTCCCAGCAAATCATTACAGTTAGTAACACCTTGGGATCCAGGACTCTTGCGACAGGCCCTGACTTTCCGTGGACTGGCTCCTTCGCTAGGATGAAACGGGGAGGAACAGCTAAAGCCCGTTGTAGCCAGATGGCATCAATGAACGCTAAGTCCTCCAACAGAAAGAGAGGCTTTCTCAGGTGTAGGTGGTTGGCTAAGAATTCAAGCTGACTTAACAGTGAAAACCCAAAATACTTGACAAAGCAGAAAAAAAGGAAACTCAAGTTCATATGGTGGGAAGATGGTCACACGAGATCTAGACAAAACCCCAAAGAAAAAATCTCACGAGGGACTCTCCACCTGATGTACTTCCGAGCTTGTGGGTGGAACAAACACACACCTGCTAAGACTGAAGAGGAGAGATATTGGTAAATGCCAACAATCACCAAAATGTCTCAATTGCAAATTTAAATGCTAATCAACATGTTTAACCAGGATGTACAGTGTCAAGTTTAAAATTCTTTTTAGCAAAGACGGATGAAATAGTTTCTTTCCTTCCTGCCTACCCTCCTACCTTCTTTACTTTTTCCTTTTCTTTTTTGGTTTAACAAAAGATATATAAAGCCAACTGCTTTAACGATATGTTTGTATGACAAAGGTCTATAGCTAGATGGTAGACAAGAACTCCAAAGACCATGTTTAATGTTGAGCACCAAGCACGCTTATGGGTGTTTCTTAAATATAAAATGACAAATGCTAAATACCTCTCTCTCAAAGGGTTTCATCTTGAATCTTTATACCTCTCAAAAGGCTACTACAGTTTAGATAAGAGCAGTTTCAGGAAGGCCGTACCTAGCCCTTCCGTATGTTTTTAAATAGTCTTTACAAAACCTTTTCAAAAATATTTTTTTTCTTTAAACTTAAATCACGTAGGGTTGATTTGTACATTTTAAAAAAAATCATTGATCTAACATTGACTGCCATTGTTCTTATCAACGCAACAGACTGGCTGCATCAAACCCCATCATCGTGATAGCTATATGTTAGCTTTCTATGGGAAAAAGCAAATAGCCTTTATCACAAATTAAAGGCACAGCTATTTTTATGCCATTTGTTACCAACTTAATGATAACATGTAACATGGGATGGTTATATATTTATTTTATATAGATTTTCTTTTTATAAGTTATTCTCTTAATCTTTCTAACATATATACAATTTACATATATATTTATATATACCCCTGATAAATCTTTCAGCCTTATGGTGAATATCAAAGGCTGTCGGCATTTTACAACTCCACTAGAGAAATGATGGTCAAGTGCATCTTACCAGTATTTTGTTTAACATTATATCCTTGATCTGCAATAAACTCCAATTCACTTTTCTTGTTTTTACTAACATTTAAATATATATTAATTGTTTATATCATGTCAGTAGGAAAGGTAGGAAACAAAAAACATAAACCCCACAATAATAGCTAATGTCTACCATCATATTCGAAGCAGAAATCTTTGCCTAAGAGACAACCCTACTGGTATGATATAAAAGGATATTGCAGAGGTACAGTATTCTGTGTGGTTTTTTTTTAAATTGGAAAATCTTTACTTTGTGATATCATCCTAGGTTATGATTGTCCCTTATCCATGAAGCAGAAGAGTTGCACTGATTTCTTTTTAAACTCCCAAAGATGCATGGTTTTACCTGTTCTCAGATATATAGCTTCTTTGTAAACACATCCCTACTTCCAGCGATACTGCTTCAGGGTGGGAAAATGGTACTTTGTAAGAAATTATCTTTATTGAGATCTCTTCCCACCTTTCTGCTTGGCTCAGTTCTATGGTTCTGAACTCAAAGTCATATCTGAGCTGGACAGAAGGGGAAGAATGTGGACTAGGGAGATCTCCACAAACACCATCAGGTGCTTATTTATGTTTTGACGGCTTACTGGCAGAAAATAGTTATTCGTTCTATCTTTTGCAGTTCTTTAAAACCTAGTGGCATAGACTGAGACACAGCACTATTGTTTTACAAGACATCTACTGTATCTAGTTTGTTTGGATAAATGCCCACTAATTGCTGTCATAGCAGAAGGACCAGCACGGGTACTACTATTCACAGTGTTGCTTTTGTTTTTTCTTTTGTTTTCTTTTTTTTGTATTGTTTTAACCTATAGAGTAAATTATTCTATATACATTGGAACCAGTTAATGCCCTTAGACAATATATAGTTGTTTCATAAAGCAGGAAAGACAATGCAGGGAGAAACAGGTGCCCAAAAGCACAGTCACATGGGCTTCGTAAGTCCTAGGTGCCACCACAAGTCAATGTTGGAGATCACTTCTGAAATAACCGGTGTTCAAGAGGAATGCTTGAATTTGGAGAAAATACCACCCATCCCTTCCCACCCCCCCAAACCTCCCTCCTTTTATTTTGAATAATCTTTTCGATTCACTATCAAAAGTCCTGGCTCTTCAGATAGACTTTAAACGATAAATAAACACTGCATAGTTCTCTTTTGTTTGTTTTGTTTTCTGTTTTTTGAAAAATTATTGCAGTACAATGACTCCCTTGTGGAATTCAGTAAGGAGCAAACAGTACAGGAGTGTGGGCGGTCCGAATGGGCCCTGGGGCGGGCCGCAGAAGCGCAGGTGGGAGTGCAGAAGTCTGGAACAGCGTTGCTGCTGGGGCAGTTCGGAGACTGAAGGGGGAATTCACTGCCACAGCAGCAGCAGCTGCAGCAGCTGCCAGCGGATTGGGTAGAATTCGTGGAGCCAATGGCTTTGACGGTTCTTTTGAAAATACTAATTTTACCTGCAAGGGAGAGAGAGAGGAAAAGAAGAATACAAGAACAAACTTTTTTAGAATCCAAAATGGGAAGCAGTTTTTCAAATATAGCAATAAACAATGAAAAAGATAAATTCCCAATTGTGAACTGACAATAAAGGTGATGGAAAGTGTAGTGAGTCTTTCCTTTAAAAGAGCTGGAAGATCCCTGAAAATGGCCCAGCCAAGATTTTGAAAAGTCCTTTAGAAAAGTACCCAGCAACCATATTTTATTATTCTTAATACATAGACTTCCTGAGGAAAATATTCATCTTGAGGAAAAATAGGGAATCTTTATTCCACCCTTTATTCCACTTAGTATCATGGAACAAACATTTTAAGAGAGATTCATTAATGCTGTCAGTTATTCAAGTGTGTTAACTGAGCAGCATAGAGAAGTGTGAGATACTAATTATAAAATTCCACCTTCCAAAAAAAGAAGTAAAGAAAAACTTAATTCCTCAAAAATTTGACATGATTTTCTTTGTCTTTGTGCAATGGTAACATCTCTCAATCTAGTTCATTTTCTAGCTAGTCACCCCAGTAAAATGGCTGTTCTCATGAAGGAAATGTTCCCATTTATGGAGAGAGCAACATAATGATAGCTAAGGATGTTTTGGATGCTAACATGATCACAATCTCACTGCTAATTAAGAACTATTCACTTGATTGTTGAAGGCTGCATCTATGCTGGTCAGAGATAGCTCTCAAGCTTACGACTAGTGATGCTGAAACATTAGCTCTGAGCAGACTTTTATATAAAAAGGCAGATTAAATTGCTTTTGCACAAAAGAGTAAAGTGACTTCATTTTTTATAAAAAATGGGCGATGCTACCGAATTAATTGGGTCAACTCATGCTTAGGTCTCACAGTAGATGAAATTTTCTTTTAACTATATTTTGATGTGTCAGCAGCACACAACAGCACCAATTATAGCTGACCCTTGAACATTGAAGATTCGGGGGTTAGGGTTGCCAACCTCCCACAGCACTGTTGAAAATCTCTGTGGAACTTTTGACTCCCCCAAAAGTTACCCACAGTGGGCCCTGCCCTTTACATCCAAAGGATTCCCAACTGTGGTTCAAAATTACTATTTTAAACTGAGGTTGGTTGAATCCATAAATGCAAAACCCTTGGATATGGAAAGCCAACTGTATTGATTGAAATTTGCATATAAGTGGACCTGCACAGTTCAAACCCCTGTTGTTCAAGGACCAACTGTATTAGTAAGGTCCATTTTTAAAGAAAACAGACTTCAAAATGCACAATTCAGTACATGTTATGTACCAGTTGTTCTTCACTTTTCATTGTGCCCTGGGTCTCTCTGATTATGAAAACTATGGCCAATTAACTAGAAAAAAGGGTACATGCTCATAAATATTAGCCTAAGATATCAGGAAGTTCACAGATTTCCCTTAAAATCTTACCAAAATTCCAGGTCAGGACATCAGTATTAGTATGTTTACTTATCTAAAAGGCACTTTTAGAGTAATGGGAAGTGAGCATTTCCTGTAGTATTTCCCAGGCATTATATGGAGACCTTGGGTAAATAATAACATATAATAAGCCATGCCTCTGAGACTGTGTCATCCAAATCCAAACTGCTTTGAGGGTATCAATAATACAAATGCTTTGGCTCTTGAAGATACTACACAAAAACTTGATTTTCACTGACACTTTTTCCTAAAAGTATCCACTAAGGTCAAGAGCAGATTTTTGGTGATTACTTATCTGACTCAGAAGAGTTTTCTCTCTTCCCCATGCTCTGTCATAAACCTTAGCCCAACTCAAGAAGATAAGATCCTGTGGCTAAAGGGGGCAAAACACCCCAACAACACATGAAACCAATAATTCTGTTTGTGACATAGGGGTTAGACTCTCAAGTCAATTGTTTGTCGTTACTGAGGTAGTACTTCCCCTTTATTTCATTTAGTAAGTGACCAAAATAACCCCAAGTTCGGGAAACTGGGAAGCAGAGATGACACTCACCCCCAGTGGATGTGCTGCCTTCTGGAGTTTGTTGTAAGGACTGTACTTGGGTTTCGGGGGCTTTCCAGCAGCTCTGTCTTTGTGCCTTCTACTGCTAATGTGCTATAAAAAGTAATTAAAAATGACAGCTTAAAAATTCATAGGAAAAAAAGAAACCCAACACATTACAAATATTGTTTAACTTGGGGAAGAATGTTAATTATTTCATGCAAGTTTCCAAAAGACAACAAAAATAAATAAATAAATAAATAAATAAATAAATAAATAAATAAATAAATAATAAAGCATGCACTTTTGTCCTTGGATTCTGAAGGCTAGAGTATATATATTTTTATGCTATTCATTCTACTACATATTGTAACAAGTAGAAAGATCTTCTTTCTCCCAGCCTTTTTTCTTTTCATTGCATAGATCTCCTTTTTAATAGAAGTTTACACAGGAAAGGATTGTCTGAAAGAATTTTATGTGCAGGTAAACAAAGATGCCCAGGTAGGCATGGATTTATCTCCATACTAATATTTATCTTCATATTTGTACAGCCAAGTGTTATCTCCTTCAATTCTAAAGATAAATAAACTAAAGTGCGTAAATCAGCTGAATATTGTACATATGCATGTGAAACACAGCACAATACAAGGGTTGGCTCCTCAATTGGAAACATAACTGATCTCTTTGTAAGGTTACTCGGAGTAAAAGTAAATACAACAGGATCAGTCATCTCTTTAGGAGTGGCTTCAGGATTTACATGGTGTTTATAATAACACCATGTAATAAAGCACATAAAGTCAAGGATAGCACAGGATAAAGTTATCTTGTAAATATCAAAGCAAATAAAAAAGGAACATTGTAATGTGAACTTTAAATAAAATCAACACTTTTTAGTGGGTAAACTGGTAGAAAAAATATCTGATATACCTTTCCTGCCACTCTTCTTTTATAAAAATAATGCAAACCCACTTCAGATAATTTCTAAAAGGTCTGAGAAGCCACTACATTTAAGTATCCCTTCAGCAACTAAATAAATAAACCTATTGATAAATAAGAACAGTGAATAGAAGGTAACTGGATGGGTGGATAGATGGACAGATGATAAAGGGACAGATGGGAGAAAAATATAGACAGAAAGGGAGTGCCCTAGCCGGTTTGGCTCAGTGGATAGAGCATTGGCCTGTGGGTTCAATTTCGGTCAAGGGCACATGCCTGGGTTGTGGGCTTGATTACCAGTGGGGGGTGTGCAGGAGGCAGCCAATCAACGATTCTCTCTCATCATTGATTTTTCTATCTCTCCCTTCCTCTCTGAAATCAATAAAAATATATATATTAAAAAAGGAGTGATGCAAGCACAGACATCCTGCTCATGAACATGTCCCCTACCTGTTTTCATTTCTAGAATATGGGCAGCCTACCTGTTTAAGTTGTGTTTCCGAGTTGACGTGCACATCACAGATTTCACAGTGAAACGTTTTGTTTTGCAGGCCTGTGTTTCCCTTATTAACTGGTCCTTTGCCTTTCACACCTGCCCTGGGAAAGGCTTTGATAGTCCCGCTTCCATTCCGGGCTTCTAGCATGGTTTTGTGCTTTGTACCTGCCAAGAACATTTAGAAAGAAAGAGAGAAAAGGAGAAAAATCTCACTGGTATATCCCTTCTAGAAACAAATACAATAATAAAATGTGATACCTAGTTTTAATGCAGTTCTCTAGTGTGGTTGAACCATGAATATAACACAGAAGACTATAAGGATGTGTTTGTACCACCTTATACAACATTATTTAATTACTCTTTGGTGGTGGTGGTGGTGGTTGTTGTTGTTGTGTGTGTATGTTTTAATAATGCTCCACATTACAAATAAGCACCAACAATGTAGTTAACTCCAGAGTCCTGAGATGAAATTAAAGGGGTGTGACTTCATTTCACTTCTTTTTGATGCTAATAAGACATAAATGATACCTGATAAGGAAGAGTGATTTAGCTGCTAAAGGTATAGTTGAAGTTTATATATAACTAATGTAACAGCTTTAAACAAGGTATATTTACAGAATCGGCACTAATTATATACTCACTTTGTAAACAGAATAGGAACAGGCATCCTGGTTATGTGTTTTAAGTTCAAAGAGGAAGAGTAATAGTACCAAGGTCTTAATGACAATGAAAAACACACACCCACCGCATTAGGATAGTTAAGCCCACACTGATTGGTTGATCGCCATTGTCTTAAATAAGAGCCAAGAAATGCACGGAACAAGTTTAGAGTCACATGCTTCTCTTTTCCAAAATTATTAAGACTTTACCAAGTTTAATAGAAAAATGTATATTACAACTTTGAATGCCATATTGCTATGCATAGCTATGGAAATGCTCCTATCTCAAAACTGGCAGAAAAGAGACAAACAGCAACATCTAGTGAGAAGACCAGGGGAATGGGAATATGGACCACAGAACTGTGCCGCGGTGGTAGCTGCAGGGCCCCACTGAGGCTGGCTTTCACTCATCTCCCTTGTGATGCAGCGACTCAAACACTTTTCCTTTGTAATGAAGAGAGCATAAGTGAGAGTGGTGTTCTTCTAGAGGGCAAGAAATATGTATATACATATACGTATATGTATGTGTATATACACTGAGTGGCCAGATTATTATGATCTCTGAACGCATAATAATCTGGCCACTCAGTGTATATCCTATATAATAAAAGGCTAATATGCAAATTGTCCCCTCCAAAAGAAGTTTGACCAGCAGGCAGGCTGGCCAATCACCCATGTCCCCTCCCACTGCCCAGGCTGCTGGCTGAACTCCAACCATGCACGAAGTTATGCACCAGGCCTCTAATACACACACACACACACACACACACACACACACACACACACACACTGAGTGGCAATATTATTATGCCTTCAGAGAACATAATTTGGCCACTATATATATATATATATATATATATATATATATATATATATATACACACACACACACACACACACACACACACACACACACAGACACACACACTATAGGCTCAATGCATGAAATTCATGCAAGGGGCTCAGCTGTCAGCTGTTGCTGCCCCGGCTTCATCTGGAAGGTTGTCTGGAAGGACGTTCAGTAGGTCATTTTGCTGTCTGGTCTAGCATGTTATGCTTTTATTATTATAGACTAGAGGTTTAGTGCACAAATTTGTGCATGGATGGGGTCTGGCCATTCTGTCCCCATCTGGGCTGATTGGGCCGGGCCAGCCAGGGGAAGGAGCCATGGGTGGTTGGCTGGCTGGCCCTGCCCCCTGTCAAACTCCAAGTTGAAGTCCTGGTTGAGGGGAAAATTTGCACATTAGCCTTTTATTATATAGGATAGTGTGCGTGTGTGTGTGTGTGTGTGTGTGTGTGTGTGAGTGTTTATGTGTAGAAAGTTGTTGATTATGTAATCTTTTTTTAAACAGGCGATTTTATCAAAGTATTTCTTTTCCATGAAGCTTTTACAGTCAAACTGAAAGTATTCCTGAGGCTGGTTTGGCTTATTTATGCTTAAAAGTAATCAGTAGGAGTCACTCTTATCCTGACTTCCTTGGGGGACTCTTGATGCACTTGTGACAGGAGTTGGTGTTTGCGGAGGTGGAACCTGAGTGTAACAGAAAAGTGTTTTAACCTGTTCAACAATATCCAGTAGTTTATCTGGCCAGATGTAGAGGGTTTGCCTCAGGAATGAGTGTCAGGTGAGTTAGGGAGACAAGAGGACATTTAAAGGAGTTGGCCACAATAGTAGGGGATCAGAAACAGTAGGTTAAGGTCCAAAAAGTAAAATTCTCCCCATAATATCCTTGGCAAGTTAAGCCTCACCTATGCCATGCCTCTAGAGAAAGAGGAGAAATGGGATATATGTGAACATTTGAGAAATACTCATTCTCTCAGAAAATCATTGGATTTTTAGCATCATTCCAGCATTAGTTTCTCCACAGAAGCTAGCAAAGATAAGAAGTTAAATATACCTACCCATGCAAGCACTAGCACATATGAGCGAGCATGCACACACATACACACACACACACAGAGTTAAAAATGTGGTAAGAGAGGGAAAGATAATAGGTATGACTCTGGGCTTACTATTCACTGTTAGTATAGTGAAACTTTTGTGACATATAACCTCCTGCATTTTGTAGCAGATTGTCTATCATAATTAAATAGTTATTAGATAGTTCTATAAGACTTTAAAGCTTGAATAAGCTGTAAGGGTAGTTGTATTTCCTCTGAAGAGAGCTAAAATTAAGGAAAGGTGTCCTCTTAATTTTAAAGCTCTTATATTTTTGAGAGATTGAATGTGTATTAATATAAAAATAGTGATTCTTAGGAGACTTCATACCCACTTTATTTCTGAAACATTGCATGTATTGTGCTAAATTATTCATCTGCTCACAGCTGCCCTGTGAGTTAGGTGCTATTACTCTATCCATTTTAGAGATAACAACCTGTGAATCAGAAAGGTTGTTTGCCTGGCTCCCAAAGCAAGCAATTCTTGACTTCTGACCAGTAGAAAGTGGATTTCTACATCCCTACAGTTGCAAGCACTTAGTTAGGAATCCACTAAAAATTTCTGAGCCAGTTATACCCGAATGTCATAGCACCTTTACTTTTCTCCATTGTTCAGAGAAACTTGGATTTGAATCTTTCAAATCCTAATCCCTCGGCTTCCCTCACCCCCCCTTCTTTTTGCAAGGTTCCTTTCTGCTCAGCACAGCACCATGGAACATGATGCTTCAAAAGGCTGTGGCTCCATGAGGGCTAGTTTGATCACCTCTTGATCACTTTGGTTCAACATTGTGTAAACATCTTGCAAGGCTTGTGCTTTCCTCTGTGATTGCACAGCAGGTCAGTCACCAATCTGCTTCTGTAGTTTGTTCCTTCCTCGGGCAGAATCTGCAAGAAGCTAAATGGACTATTTTCTCCCCATCACTTTTAAAAGGCTGACACTAGCTCTGACCTTCATTGGAAACTTCATGATGCCTAAAATGGGAAACAATATTCCAGCCACAGTTTAAATTCAGCAATTTGTAATGCTCCAATTAATACTATTTTGTTTGTTTGTTTTTGATGACATGGGGTCAAGATATCTACTTATATCTGCAAAAATAAAAATCTCATGTGGAGAGGAGGTGAAAAAAGGGCTAGATTTCCACTTAGTTCCCTATCATCTTCACAACTACCCTTTTTTAGATGGCTCTCAAGTTAGGTACAAAGGAAAGGCAGTTGAGCAAGAAAATTGGCCAATAACTTTTAAAATTAAATAAATAGTTCATTAGGTCATAGAACACTCGAGGAAAAAAAATAAAATGAATAAGATACATGATTCCATCAAGGATAGATATATCAAAAATAATAACAGGTTATCCTGTTCCATTCTTATTTTCTATTTGCATATATGTATTTCAAAAAAGTTTGGGTAACTTGTTAATGTGACTTTGTATAGAATTTTCCATGGAATTATATATACTTTTAGAAATGCACACAATTTTTAATGACAACGTGATGTATTTGCTCACTAATCTTAGACATTTGTATTGCTTCTATTTTCCCCTCTATAATTAGGTTGTACTGAACATCCTAATCATTGAATCTTTTATCCCATATTTGGTTGTTTTCCTTAGAATAGAATCTCATAAGGAATATTATAGGGACAACGAATATGACTATTTTCAAGTCTTGATTCAAGCTACCAAACAACTTTCTAAACAGTACAAAAGATGTTTCAGTGGGATCCATTTTATAGAAAAATGTATCTGGGGATAGTTGGCAAAATTTGCCCCTGTAAAAAATAAATTTCAATACTTTACAATTCAATGTTCCAGAGTGCCCATGAAGTGATATTTAGTAGTGTAAAGCTAGACTAGTGATTTTCAACCTTTTCATCTTATGATACACATAAACTAATTACTTAAATTCTGGGCACACACACACAAAAATATTAAAAATATGTTTGCTAATCTGACAGAAAAAAATAGGTATTTTTATTTATTCACATCATTCAGTTACTGTTGTGTTATCTATTATTTAAAATTTTATTTTATTAAAAGAGGTCAGTGCCCCTGACTAAACAGTCAAATATTACATGTTTTAAAAATTCTTGCATCCTGGCTGGTATTGCTCAGTTGATTGCGCCAAGTAGTTGCTGGTGGACTCCAGGTCAGGGCACATGACTGGGTAGCATGCTTGATCCCCAGTAGGGGATGTGCAGGAGGCAGCAGATTGATGTTCCTTTCTCACATACATGTTTCTGTCCTTCCCTCCCTCTGTTGTCATCTCTCTAATTAATAAAAATAAAAATTATTGTGCCACTACAGTTGAAAATCGTTGGACTAGAGTCTTAACAAACCCATGCAACTGCCAGTGATAATTTAGTTATCTTCTCATTGACAGATTCAGATGATTCAGCTTATAGGTAAATGGGCGGAAAAGTGATCTGTCTCCATATGAACAGTGAGTGCAAGGTTTTTTTCTGATGTGCTTATCTATGATATTAGGTATAATGGCAGCATAGTCCAACTCTTGTTTGTCTCAAGAAAGAAAAATTCTCTTGAATCTATACACCTAAACTGTTTAAAAGCCTCCATGTTCTGTTTCTTTTTATTCTGTAAATGTAAAATTAGCCTTTTCTCACTCTGACCTCCTATGTAACATGTACTTTTCATATTTATACTTTGTCTTAGAGATAAAAGCTTTGGTTTACTTTATCAGCATATCAACAAACAGTAAACACCCAGAATCACACCCAGGGTATCAAGTAACCAAGTAATGCCCCCAATGAGTACAAAATTGTATTAGTTTTGTTAGCTTCCTGGTTGAAAGTAATGTGCTTATTCACCAGTAATTTATCTGAAGTCTGATTTGCAGAGATAAAAGAAGGGACAAAGGAAACAAGAAGTCTAAGACAGATGGAAGGAGAACTTTGCTTTCAGCATGAGATGAAGAGCCATCAAGGCGAGAGGAGATGAGAGACAAGCCACACACAGTATTACCAGAGGGATAGACTTAGTAAACAACTAAACCCCAGAGAAGAGCACTAGGCCAGGGACCCAGTGGGCTGGGCTCTGGCTGGGTCTGTGAGGAAGATAAATGCGCAGACTCGATATAGCAATACCTCTTGAGGTCACAGCATGTGAAGAGAAACGTCAGGCAGCAAGAAACACTTTTGTCCATAATCACTGACTACAGCTGAGGCTTCCCCCTGCTTCCTTAGACATGCATTTAACGCATTTTATGTGCCTTGGTCTCATCTCCTTAAAACAATGCCCTTCAGAGCATGGAAAAATGCCACATTGCTTTTATATCCATTACCCAAGAGAGCCTAGAAAAAAAGTCTTCGCACAATAAACAGTGAAGTGGACAAATTAGACACACTTACTTAATAAAACAGATATGATATTGTATTAGATATTTATAAAAGCAATGCTTTGTTTATTTTGTGTGTGTAAATAGTCTTATTTTTATTTTTTTAAATATATTTGTATTGATTCAGACAAGAAGGAAGAGGTAGAGTTAGAAACATGAGTGAGGAGAGAGAATCACTAATTGGCTGTTTCTTGCACAACTCCCACTGGGGACCAACCCCACAACCTGGGCATGTGCCCTGACCAGGAATCCAACTGGTGACCTCAACCACTGACCCACACCGGCTGAGTAGACTAGTCTTGTTTTTCATTCTTAAAATTATTTTCTATGGAAGTAAAACTTAGTAGGAAATTCAAAGCACATTTAAAGTGAAAATCAAAAGCCTGCCCACCTCTCATCTGCAAGCTGCATGTCCTCGGGTGTGGCACATTTTCAGGTGCAAACTTCCTGAAATGTTCTAAACGTCAATGACTTTATATTAGGTATGAGTAGCAAAAAGAATATGGGTTGAACATTCCACCTGGTCTGCCCATGAACAGGCATAGAAAAGTACACAGCTAGACAGTTTCGGCGTAGACAGTTCATCTTGACACAACTCTGAAGCCATCCTTTCTGGTTCTTAATCAGAGAGATGTCACCAGGTGGTAATAATTAAACCCTGGATACTCAAAAGTATGCAAAAAATTATTTTCATTAGGAAATAGACTGCATATCACAATCCCCCAAACATAATATTTGTGACTTATAGCTACTGCAACTGTCTGATTGAAATGCTGTGGTAATGGAAATGTTCCATATCTGCACAGTCCAATATGGAGGCCATTAGTCATCTGTGGCTTTTGAGCACTTGAAATGAGAGGCATTGTGAAAGTGAATTTGCAATGAATTTTAATTGAAATAGCCATCTGAGGCTGTTTATTAGATAGTATAGCTATAGTACTCAAAATATGCCCTGCATGGATATGGAACACGTAGGAGGTATGAGGCTGAATTTCTGATGTTTCTTTTTTTATCATTTGTATAAAAGTAAAAGAAGGCAGGATTGTGATAGGAGAGTTTCTATCTTTATTTTCAATCAAACAGAAGTCTTACCAGTATCGTAGAAGATGCTGAATAAGATTGGAAGATGCTCTTTGGGCCTTAATAATAATAATGAGATGTACATTGGCCACAGCTGACTGGCTTAAATGAGTTTTTTACTTGAAACATGAAATGATAGATTTCCTGATGAAAGGAGTCTTTCCATATTTTGTTCTGAATACAGAGGCATAAACTAGACATGAGCTTCTTGAAAGTCTGGTTTTGCTCATATTCTTATTCTCAGTGCCTGGCACATAGTTGATGATCAGTGAAGGTGAACTGAAGTATTAGATATTATTAAAGTCCAACAAACAAATATTTTAAAAGAGAGTTATGAGCTCAGGCTCTGGAATGGTATAAATCATTAGCTGTATGGTTAAATTTCTTTGTGCCTCAATGTACTCAGCTCTAAAAAGGAAAAAAAAAGGCATTATATGCTCTCCTGACATGCTTTAAGTGCATTTATTATTTTACAGGCTATTTTTGGCACTACTATATACTCAATAAATTAGAACTGTGACCTCCTGGTTCATGGGTCAATACTCAACCATTTAGCCATAGATTATGAATAAACAATGATAGCACCATGATTGTGAAGATAAAGAAACAATATTTGAATTACTTCAGTTATATCATTCTATGTGACTAGTTCAAGTTGTTATATTTAAAACAGCTGTGCAGTGTATGGATATTGGTTGCCCAGTTCCAGTTGCCCATGTTTATAGCTGTCTATGCGATGTGCCCTCCAGTGGCCAACTTCCCTTCCCTGGTTTCTTTTCTCACTCCCCTAAACCTGCTTCCTTCACCTCCCTTAAAAACTATCTGCCCTCAAGTCCTTGTCTCAGAGTCTGATGGAACCCAAATTGACATACATCACAATAATCCTAAACTAAGTCCTACAACTACTACTCCCATTCCTAGCAGGAGAGTGCCACTCATAGAACCTCTCTTCTTCCCACTCACTCAATGGGTTCCCCATATCAGACCTCATGGGAAACATGCAGGACACCAGGATGATAGCAGCACTTGTCTCAATACACGAAAGACTGCATTCACCTTTGTCTTCATTTGGAGGAAGTCCCAGAGCCTCCCCAAACTGTTGCAGGTAGAAATAACAGAGCTGAATCTGGAGTGCAAAAATGGTACCCAAAACAGGATCAAAGAGCATCTAACAGTATGTCCTTCTTCCTTTGCCACATCCAGTCTTTCACAGCTGGCTCATCCAAGTCTAGGGAGAACTTTAGGCCTGGACCATGGAAGAAGCTCCCTGACTTTAAGGAAATTCTAGGGTACAAAAGCTCATGCTGAGCCTGGAGGGAAGGGGAGTGGCTATAGTCCCCTGACGAGGCTGAAGGTGGAGGAGACACCCCAATAAAGGGAGTCAGGTAGGGGCAACAACCACCTTAAATTTTCAGATGAGATCGTTTTAGTGCTTCCCAGCTCTGATTACACAACATTTTTTTTTCTTTTTCAAATCACTATACCTTATAGGCCCTGAATATATTATAGATCAAGATCCCTGTATATGAATGTATATATCATATATAATAAAAGCCTAGGAGGTGTCATGCCCTAGCCAGACACCCTCATATGACGTCATCACAAGATAGCTGCACACAAGGTGGAGGCGGGGCCCAGCAGCTGCTCCATGTGGTGAGGCTTGGAGGAGGTGGGTCTTGGTTGAGGAGGTGGGTCATAGCAGGGGAGGGCAATTGTGGGCGATGGGTCCAGCATGGCAGTGGTTAGGGGGCAATCAGGCAGCCAGGCAGTGAGCAGTTAGGAGCCAGCAGTCCTGGATTGTGAGAGGGATGCCGATTTAGGCCAGCAGTGGGACATCCTCCAAGGGGTCCCAGATTGGAAAGGGTGCAGGTGGAGCTGAGGGACACACTCCCCTCCATGCATTAATTACATGCACTGGGCCTCTAGTCTACATATATTAAAAGCATCACAAATGAATGTGTTTTAAAAGCTCCACAGGTAATTTTGCCACACAAAGCAGAGATGAGGGCCATAAAATTGTAATATGAAAAATGTTGACCTGATGTGATATAATCAAAGAAATAATTCCCGTTTACTTCATAATCACATGTTTCTGAGAAGAATTCAGAAAGGATATCCAAATTCTTGATGAATTAACTCCAGACTCAAAGAATATGGTTTGTGCCCCTCCTCAAAATGAATGCTTCTCTGTTACTATGCAAAATGATCGAAAGTAATTGAGAAATGCAGTTTATGCTCTGAGGTTTATGCTCTCCCAATTACCTTGCATCCAGGAAGAATGTATTTGTAAAGCAAACAGGTGATAAATCTAATGGTATAGATTCCAGCTTGGCAGGGGACAGATGCTTTCCTGTGTTTCTCAGCCCTTGAACTCATGAACTCTTCTTGACTACAGCTGATGTGGTATGCAGGAGGAAGGGAAGTGCTGAAGGAATTGTTCTCCATCTGCAATTACTCCCTTAGAGTCTCGAAGTCAATACTTGACTATTACCAGTGCAGCACAATGACCGGTCAATGACTCAGTCAAATACAGCTGCAATATTAACTCAGGGTATAATTCAAGAGTGATTCTTTTTCTACTGTAATTGCTGACAGAGTCCTGGCAATGAACCCAGTCTTTTAAAGAAAAGTTGATCTTGGGCCAAAGGGCTGGCTAAAATTTCAGGCAGGACATAACTAAGTAACTAAATAAATAAACACACTACTGTCTATATCTAGATAGATAGATCCTACATAAATATATATCTTGATAGATAAGTATAGATATAGATATGTAATCTTTTGATATGGATATATTAAAGATGGATGATATAAAAGTATATTAAGAAAGCATTTCATCCTGACTTATCAATATTTCCTATTATGATACATGAGAGTTAGAGTTTATGTTAGCGAGACCACGGTTTAAATCATAGTTCTACCACTTAAGTCATCGTGTACCTTCTCTGGGCCTCAAATAAGATGATTAGTATCTTTAGGTTGTCGGAAAGAGTAAATAAAATATTACATGTAAAGATCATGCCTCAATGGTTGCCCATAATAGACACTTTCTTAAGTTTAATTGCCCGGGGTCATATAGATTTATCCCAAGCAACATTACTTGTCATAAAACTGTAATAACCAAATATACAGACATGCATTTATCCAACCCAAATTTACAACTCTGTTAATGGTACAACCTTAGAAAACTTCATTTGGAAGCAAATGCGTGGAGGTACTTAGCAAGCTAGAAATCAAATAAATGTAAAACTATGCTTTAGAATTATATTTTCCTTTATCCCCTATGTTTACACACACACACACACACACACACACACACACACACACACACAAACACATGTACAACACAGCACAGGAGCCTTGGAAACCCTCCCTTGACCCCATGTACATGACACTGTTGCGTGTCATTTTTATTTTTTAACGGTTATTGAATTGCACGTAGTAATTGTCAGTTTTCTGCCACCTCTCCATCCCCTGCTGCAAAAGATCTCATCTATTCCGAGGAAGATAATTGCCAAGCTGTGGAGACAGAAAAAGAATAGCTGCATCTCACCACTGTTGTGCGCCTCCAGCTGTGAGGCTGAGTTGACAGCAACCTTGCATAGTGAACAGTAAAGAAGCCGTTTTGCCTTCTCTTCCTCGGTCTCCGTAGTAGAAGGACATGAGCTATTGCCAGGGGCGGTGGGGCTCTTTTCCACTTTAGAGGTTATCTCAGTTGTCATAACACTGTTTTTGGGAATTTCCACAGTTGTCGTCGTTGATATTGCTGGTGTCCCTGTGGTACTGTCTGCATTCAAAATAGCACAGAGGGGAAAAAAAAAAAAGAGGGGAAAAAACACAGTGGTATTATCTTTCCTTATTTGGAAATGTGTCGCTAATATTACATTCTGCTAATACTGATAAGAGCAGCTAGCAAGTGCTGCGTGTCTGCTGTATGTTAGTCACTGCATTGGGAAATTTACATACGTAAATTTTGTATGACCACACGTCCTTTTGTACATTGCTACACAACGTTCTGGTGATTCTTCAATATATACAAATGCACTTTACATTTTTCCTAGGGTGTCAATAAATATACCCACAACTTTCTGTGGTTCCCATATAGCCTTAGTGAAATAATCTTTACAATGTATTATACTTTGTATTCATATATTTCTATACAGATGGCTTTTTTTGAAAAGGGGATCAATATTTAAAAGATATCTGTATTTTGACTTACTATTTGTCTTTCTATTTTCCTTTCACATTTCTTTCTTTAATTAAAAAAATAAGCACTGATCCCTTTGTACATGCTTGTACAAAAGAAATGTTACAAAAATGGAACCTTGATGATATATTTTTTGTCAGGAACAATAGTTTAGAAAAAGCATCACCTTATTTACAAAGAGTTAACACCAAGTACAAAAATCATCAATATACAAGTAAGTGGGATTCTAGTATGGCCTCTTTATGAAACTCAGACCCTGTACCAGGCTTTGCTTGGGAAGTCTGTGGCACAGCATTCAAGCATTAATGGCCACTCCTTATAAGGAATTCACGGACTGGTCACACCATGTTAAGGTCAAATAGTTTCCTGAGTTTGATGACGACTGTAACCCTACAACCCTGTGACTTCAAAGGTTGATTCTTAATCCCCAAGAGATCAAGCTCTAAGGTAAAACTATCTTGTCCTAACATCAATTGGGCACACACAGCTCTCATTCCAAATAAGCCAAGTACCGAGGTGTTGGCAGCATTTGCATATTCAACATCACCCTGCAAATGAGCTCTATGCTTATAGCCTTTCTATGCTTATGCGACTTACTCTGCTTTCCTGCTGGCTGGTTCACAACCTCCTACTTAAAACATTCCCAGGCTGTCTCTCCAGTTACAGCTGCTCTTGCAACTGTTGCTCATTCCATATGCTGCTGTGGTCACCACCTAATGCTACGCTGAGAAGTCCACGATAAATGGGTTGGATGGTGGCTAATAAAGGACAGTGATATGCCTGCATTGAAATGTCCTCAGACAGGTTTACTTCTTGTTAGCTCACACCATCAAGAATGGAGTAGTTATGGGATGCATTTTAACTTGGAGACCTCTCTGATCCAGATACAGAGGTGGGAATGTAGGTGAAATTAATTATGGCTTCTTGGCGTCAGAAACAGTAGTCAATAAGAAGATAAATGAGGTCTTGGTTGAGGGCTGTTTTGTAAAACAATTCATCTGGATCTTATTTCCTTTGCCTGACGCATCACATACTTTTAATCACTTATTTTAGCTGCTAAGATCATCAAGTAAGCCTCCTTCAGTGTCCTGGAGATTATCCACCAACTGTGTGAAAAAAAAAATCAGTCTCCCATGGCTAGAGAAGAAGAAATAAAATTACTATGGCACCACATTTTGCCACCAGACTTCATTTATTCCTTTAAACATGAAGAGGTCAATTTCCTGATTAGTTTTTACTTGCCTAATAAGGTACCTGATTAAAATTACAATATCAGGTAACAGCCAGAAAATAATTCTGAGGACCTAGATATGGCATAAAATACAATGACTACTTTAAGATAGCCAAGTAGCTGTTCATTGCTTCCAATAAACCAGAAATGATTGTTTGACAGCATATGCATATGTCTGTAAATAACTAACAAACGGCCAGTTAATTTTCTAAGTGTTTTCTATACATAATTTCACTTAATCTTCAAACTTGTGCAAGCAAGGACATCTGGGAGTTAAGGAAATTTCCCAGGGTTATGCAGTAGTATATAGTGAAACCAGGGTAAAGTGTTTCAAGAAACAAAGAAATCAGTGCTTTTGAAAAAAGAAAAGGTGAGTGATAGATAACCTTGGCCATGATAGTGAGTCTCCACAGTAAGATCACAAACGCCAAATTTTTCTTACATTCAGCTCTATAGGGAGTGACAACTGTAAGTGCAGATATATTTAAAATTTGGAGCCAGAATATGATACTATTGTTATCTATTTCATTTAAATCTAGGTAAAGATATTCCTATTAATATCCTACTTCTAATGAATTTTCCTTTGACTTGACTAAGTTTATTTTACTCTTGACCTGAAATTTTACATATCATAGGTAATAGCAATCCTAAGCCGACTTCCCTATTTAGAGTGAAATTCATAACAGAAGTATAGAATAAACAAAACCATGGATCTTCCAGCCCTTGTGACAGCTACACTATTGTCTTGCCTAACCGCAGAGGATAATGTACATTTATATCAAAGACCCCATAAAATAGAGACACCAGATTCTCTATGCCTAGGGCTTAGTGAAGCATTAACATTCCCTAAGGCAAGACCCTTGCTTGAGACAGGCTTAGGGGAATTAGTATCAAAAAGCTTAACTTCTGGCATTTTTACTTTGTTGCATTCTTTACACCACATAGCTGAGCCCAGATCTGTTCCTATTAGTTTGCAATAAATTGGAAAGAAACACAAACAGTTATAACAAGATGGATTTTTCACTCACTTTTCATTTATAAGTGGTGAGGGGGACTTTTTGAATAACCAAAAAGAAATTAAGGTAAATATATTTTTAAGATTATGCTGAATTCAAAGAGAACTAAGTATTTTTTAAATTGAATAGAAAAATTACATATAGCAAAGAGGTTTTCCTTAATATAGTATAATATGTTAAATTAATAATTATTAATAATCCTAAGCTACTCATTGTCAAATTCACCATAGTAATGTAACATATTAACATGAAGGGAAACTGAGTGCAGGGAATACTGGAACCTGAGTATTCTTCTTGCATTATTTTCTATAATACTAAAGCTATTAAGTGGTTTATTAAATTTAAGAAAATGGTATTACAACCAATCAATAATGTATCATTGTTATTTTGTAGAATCACAGTCAGAAGGGATCTTAGATCATACTCAGAAGCTGTAGCATAGGTTTCTTGGTTTTTGGATTAGTACATTTCTCAAGGTCACAGAGTACTCTGGGGGAGAAAATGGGGTTTGACACTACATCTTCCAGTTCCTAGTGCCTGTTGTCCTACACTGCAATGATTTATGTATTCAAACTTCACTCCATAAACATTTATTAAGCAGGTATTTTGTGCTAGGTTCTATATTAAGTCACTAAGAATGAGAAGGCCAATAAATGTCCATTCCTTATTAATGGGGTTTATGAGACATCTCATTATGATTTTAAATAATAACAATAAACTCAATCCTTAATCAGCATGAAAAGGAATTCAATACATATGTATTGAATGAAAACAGTAAATGACTTATAGAGAATAACTGTGGAAGAAATTTTAAAGCATTTACAATTATTTACTCATTCAATCCTCACAAATACCTGAAAGAGGCATGCCATTTGTATTCTGATCTGAAAGAAGAAATTGAGGTACAGAGAAATTCTGGAACTTCCCAAAGCCAGAGCTTCCATCTATGGCACAATGATACAAATTCAGAATGTCTGGCTCAGAATCACATGGTCTTCATTTTTTTTTTTTTTTTTACTGATACATTTTTTATTTTTATCATAAAAAGTATAAACTGCCTTCCCTTCAGTTAATTCACATTGGCCATGACTTGCTATGCATGTTTGAAGACAAAATCTGACTTTCAAAGAAACTAAACATGGTCTGAGCTAGAGTTGATCACATATGTCCAAACATCCATGTATGTTAAAGTATTTAAGTTGCTGGAATCCATTTAGGAGGAGGAAAGAGAAGAAAAACCTACAGTCCTCAAAAAACCTCTTGTGAGAAATGATAAAGTGCAAACCACAGGCCTTCCTTATTGAACCTTTTTCTTTTCTTTTAAGATCAGAAAAGAGAAAAATAATTTCACTTTTCTGAATGTTTCCTAAAGGCTGATTCAGATTTCTCTGCACTAGTCAACCAGTGAGGCTCTAGGAACAACCTGTGTGACAGGGAGTTGAAAATAATGGGTGCAGTTCAGGGGGAAGAGAAAGGTTTAAGATGTCTTGGGTTAGCATTTCTGGGTTATTTTTCTGCCAATGCCCAGGAGCAAATACTCATTATTGCAACTGTCACAAACTGGCTTTGGCATCAAAATAGACGGCTAATACTTTGTGGAATGGGGCCTTAGTTGAGAATGAAAGGGAACTTGACTGTATGCAGAGTGACCCAGTTATAGTTCTCATCTTTATAAGAAAACACTATAAAGACCTTCAAAAAATATACAAAGCATAGGACAGGATTCCAGAAATTACCAACAACTTGAATTCCAGATAATAAAATAGATAAGCCAAGTCACATGGTCTCGATAAGAAATTTACTCTGTTAGTTACAGGCCTCATAACCTATGTGGGAGAACCAGACATTAGTTTTTTCCTATTTAATAAGAATTAATATTATAGCCCCAAGATGCTCATCATGTTTTCCTAGAGATCGAAGACTCAGAATTATATATGATTTATGTCCTTCTCCCCTGTGTGAATTGAAGTCTCACCCATGTTTGCTAGAAAGTGAGCAAAACAGCTGATTCCCCTCGAATATGCTGACATTTTGAAGGATAAAAAGGTGCTTTTTGACCAAAAAAAAAAAAAATCACAAACTTTTAAAAATTATTACTGGCAGTATCTTTCCTATGGATTTCATTTAATTTAACTGGCATTTATTCAGCACAGTAACACATGCATAGGCTCAGGCTGAGGTGACCCCTGCTTTGGGCTCTGTACTTATGAGGGCTCCACATATCAATCACAAATCACTGGAACAAAAATCTGTAGTGCTTTTTTTTTTTTTTTTTAATCTTGTAAAAGGTTTTTAGAAAGTTCAATAACTAACTGAGGAAATAGGAATTACAGGAAAGGAAAGTGAGGGCTGAGCTGGGTGCCCCAAAGGCCAGAGTTCACATAGTTGAGAATGTTTGTATGCATATGTTTTTGATAGTGTGTGTGCCTGCCTGGCTTTGTGTGTACTGAGAGGTGGGAGGAGTCACAGCTTCTAGAGCAGTGGTTCTCAACCTTCCTAATGCTGCAACCCTTTAATACAGTTCCTCATGTTGTGGTGACCCCCAACTATAAAATCATTTTCTTTGCTACTTCATAACTGTAATTTTGCTACTGTTAATGAATCGTAATGTAAATATCTGTGTTTTCCGATGGTCTTAGGGGACCCTGTTAGCTGCTGTAGAGCTGAAGACCATCAGAAAACACAGCTATTTACATTGTGGGCTTGATCCTCAGTGGGGGACTTGCAGGAGGCAGCGGATCCATGATTCTCATTGTGGATGTTTCTATCACTCTTTCCCTCTTCCTTCCTCTCTGAAATTAATAAAAATATATTTAAAAAAAGAAAAATAATTGTACTGATTTATCACATCTTCGAGCCAAGCAAAAAGTGAACCACTGTACTTTTTAAATCAAGTTGGCATATTCTGCACTACAGTGACCTGAATAAAACTTTTAATGTCCTAAGGGATCAGGCAAGTAATTCTTTCTTCTTTTACATCATGTGAACTAGATTTCTCACATCTTGCATATATTAGAAATTATAGAAAGGCAAGAGATTGTGAAAAACTTAGACAACAAGAATATCGAACTGCAACTTTTGAGATGCTTTCTAAAGCTGCCCAATCCATGGTGTGTTCCAGGCAATTACGGCAGGTGTGGACTCATACACAGTGATAACAGGTATCTCCAGTGCTCACTTTTGCCATGTACACCACACACAGATTAGAAAACAAATTATTCCAATAAAAAATATTTGAGACAGAGCTTATTTTTTTTTTAAAGGGAGATTCAACTTTCGGATTTCCCGCTTGAAGCCAGGACCGATTAGTTTCATTGGGAATGGCCATTTTTAGGAGGATCATGTGACTTGACAAGTCAGGACGGTACCTGTCCTTGTAGACATGCAGGTCTAGCTTTGCCATATGTTTTGATTATCACCTTGAGAAAAGCCACAAAGTTTTATAGAAACTTTCCAAACGTTAAGTGTTAGCATCTGCTTGTATGTATGTGTGTATGATATCCTGTGTGGGCCACAATCTCTGTGTTCTGCATGGGCTGTGGGCGGCCAGTTTTGAAAGGTTCTCTAGGGACACAGAGCCTGGGCTCCCAAACACTGCTCACTTCCACCATGGTTCAGGAACACAGGTCACACGACTCGACAGAGCTTATCCCTCAGAAGGCCAGGCTTCTATTTTAAGGAGAAATACGATGATCACAGCTAGTCTTCTTTTTTCCTTTAGCAGATAGCTTGCCCTTGTTCCTTTCTTTAAAGTCCACCAGAAGAGCCTCGCTCTAGGGCAGAAGTCTTGTCAGCTATGCGTAAGGGTTCATACTTCATGCCCCAGTGGCGTTCTCAGTTGGTAACAGTCACCTCAGCAATCTCTAATATCTTACCCCGGGGGAGCTTTAGTTCCTGAAAGTCAATAGGGATGACGCTCCCTAATCCGACAGCATACTTATCCTCCATAACACAACTAGAACCGACCTTGCTAGTTATTTGCTAACTGGTAAATACGGAGCCTGCTGTCAACACATTTGTTCTGTTGGCATTTGCCTTCCTTTGAAAAGTTGAGATTATATCCCCATAAGACACTGAGCTGAAAACTGGCATGGCTATATAAATAGCAAATCTCTAACCTGCTACCCTACGTTTTCAACCTTACTCATTTTTGTCTCATAATTTTTAAAACTCTGCTTCTCTCCCTGTAGTCTCACGGTGTTCTTTTGGCTCTCATAATACCCAACACTGATGTGGGCCCAAGACATTGGAAAATTTTGTGAATCAGAAAATACTGCCATTACTGTACACTTCACTATCACCTTGGGGTTTACGAAATGCAGATTGTTGATTCCTGCTTGTAGAGTTTGTGATTCCTAGGTCTGGGTGGGGACCTGCATATATGCATCTCCAACAAGTGCCCAGTTGATGCTTCTGCTGCTGTGCACTGGCAGGTCTGCCTATTTATTTCTGGTTTACTGTAACAGGTCTCAGCTTTACAACTATAATGTCACACAGAGAGAAAGTCAGGAAAGTCAAAATGGGAAATGAGGGGCTCTTGTTTTTCCTGTAACTGATTGACTTCCTGAGACATGGAACTTTTAGTACTAAAACAGAGGAAGTGCCTGGCAAGGCAGGTCAAGTTGCTTACCATTGGTAGGAGTTTGGAATAAATGAGAAAACAACTCTCTAAAACATATTTTCATTGCTACCCAAGTATACAATGAACCATTTCTATTGAAAGATGCATTTTTGAGATACATGTAATAATGAGGAAGGATGAAGACACATTCAGATCCTAAAAACGCACGTAAATAGCTACTTATTTAATTTTCCATTTAGCAGTTAAACCAGGAGTTCTTTTGTGAGAATATAGTCTTCTCTCTATATCTTGGAGTACATGTTTCTAAGAGAATTTGTTTCCTATATCACTCAAAGAATGTATTCTTTATCCCCTCTGAACGTAAATTAATTCAAAGCAGATTAGTTCAAAATTAAGTTAATCAGAAGGAAAGACCACTAGGCTTTGAGAATTAATTGAGTGGGTCAGGCCCCTGGACATATCATTGAGAAGTACCAAGGGGTTAGTTTTGTCAGAATTTGAGAACTTGCTGATAAACTGCACAAAGGGAAAGAAAGGGGAAGACAAAAAGAATATCAGTGTATTCCAAAGCTATTTTAAGTGATTTGAATGCCCCTAGATTAGGAAACTAATTTCCTTTTTAAGCAGCTAATAGGGATTTTTTTTTTTTTTGTAAGGCAGAAGAAGAAAAAAAGTCTATTTGAATCTATAAATGGTAATTCCCTTGTTCCAAGAGCTTTCAGAGGAAATAAAGTGTTGCATGCTGCAGTAACATCTGCCATTTCATCAATGAGAAGACCTGTATACTGAAAGCTAGATTAGAAATCTGGCAAAAGTCATGGCATGGTTTTTCAGGGATTGCCTTTGGTAGTTTATTTCTTTATATTATAGTAACAGTCTCCTTCCTTTTGGCTGTGTGTTTAAGCAAGGGTTTGCCTTGTGCCCTGAACTTCCATAATATCTAACTACTAACAGTTATGCCATGATAGATCATGAATCTTGAAAGCTTTTACTAATTGAACTTGAGCACAAAGTGAGAGAGAACATGCCTTCTGAATAATAGTGAATTTAGGTTATGTGAAGAGAATTAAGAAGGCGGAGGTATTCATGCTACACCATTTAGGATACAAATCCTTGCTGTAGCAGCCTGTGAAGCAGCTCATATAACAAATTTTTAAAAAGTAATAATTGTCAATTCTTCAATTTTGTTGTACCTTAGAGCTCTCTTGAAGATAAGAAAACAAGCGTCTATAATACAATAGATGGCACAATGATGAAATATTTATTGTGGATACAGTATAGAGCGTTATTCCATCTGGACCCAGGCATTTTATTGTATGTGTAAGAGTTCCTTAGCAATTTTCATTACAATGTTGGTGTTCTACAGATTAACTATGCAAGGAATTTTTAAAGCAATAGAAAGGAACCAGGATGTAACTGACAGGCCCTTGTCACATTCAGACATTCAGAATTTTTTAAAAAAATTTTTTTTTTTAATTTTCAGGTGACCAAGAAAGGTATTTTCAGGGAGTTAGTTCTACTGGACAAATTCTGTGAAATGGCTGGCAAAGACTAGAGAAATAATGAAAAAGAAAGGGCTCTTAAAAAAGTAAAAAAACATAAAATATATATTTTAAATGACAACCCTTCAACAACGTCTAAGTATTCCACTTAAACTAGAAACTGCATAGTCTCAAGAATCCAACTATTAGTCATTTCACCCAAACAGCAACTTATTATTATTTTCCCTCTTTAGAATGGAGAACAAGAGGCAAGTCATCATATAATCATTTTTGATAAAAAATTTTCTCCTCAAACTGGTTGTTTCCATATAATGTTAATATACTCCAACCAAGGAGATTAAGAGCTGGAGGACATGTAAGACTAAGGAAGTATGTCCATATCAAAAATAGAACAGGAGAAATCAGAATTCTACTTATTATTTCCTTAAAGGCTGGCTGCTTAAAAATTAATAGAATTGCTTGGAAACTAGTAGTAACATTCTGGAGCAGATGCCTCCCAGTGAAACCAAAAGACCAATTTCTAAAATGGTAGGATTCCCTTCTTACATGCGGAAACCATGTAAGCCAGAGTTCCATGAAATTCAAGATTTAAAATGATCTCTCTGATTATTTCCATGAATCATCACACCTCCAGAAATTCCAAGCCACAGCAGACTGCCTCCTGCACAAAGTCACCGCACTGAGTATTTTTCTTTTTCCTCTCGAGAATACATTCATTGTAAGTATATCACCATTTCATCAAAATATGAATTAAAACATTAAAAATAATGTCAATCTCTCTTTTATGTAAATGATGCAGAATAAGCATTTTGATTTTCCTTTGGCCTCATTTAAGAGACTAGTTATTTTGACATTATTTTAAAAACTTTTAAAAAAATATATATTTTATTGATTTTTTACAGAGAGGAAGGGAGAGAGAGAGAGCTAGAAACATCGATGAGAGAGAGAGTCATCGATCAGCTGCCTCTTGCACACCCCCCACCGGGGATATGCCCGCAACCAAGGCACATGCCCCTGTCCAGAATCGAACCCGGGAACCTTCAGTCCGCAGGCCGAAGCTCTATCCACTGAGCCAAACCAGTTTCGGCTATTTTAAAAACTTTAAATTTAATTATTTGTTCTGTGTATATACTCAGGGGAAAAAAAAACCAAAAAAAACAAAACAAAAACAAACAAACAAAAACAAACAACTTGGTTAGCTCTACCACCCACAATTTAACTCAATGCTTGAAGATATGTATCTTTCAAGATAGATCTATGCTGAAGAATAAACCGTCTGTGCCCGGCTGGTGTGGTTCAGTTGGCTGGGCTTTGCCTCTTTACCAGGAGGTTTCGGTTGATTCCAAGTCAGAGCACATGCCTGGGTTATGAGCTCAATCCTCAGTAAGAAGCATGCACGAGAGCAGCTAATTGATGTTTCTCTCTCCCAGATGTTTCTCTCTCTCTCTCCTTCTCCCTTCCTCTCTCTGACATCAATAAAAAATACTTTAACTTCTAAAAATATATCCCAAAAAACTAGAAACACCAATCAGAAAGAAATGCACTCCTATGCTCATAGCAGCACAATTTACCATAGCTAAGATTTGGAAACAGCCCAAGTGCCTATCAGCAGATGAATGAATTAAAAAACTGTGGTACATCTACACAATGGAATACCACACTGTGGTACAAAAGAAGGAATTCTTAACATTTGCAACAGCATGGATAAAATGGGAGAGCATTATGCTAAGCGAAATAAGCCAGGCAGAGAAAGATAAATATCACATGAGCTCACACATTTGTGGAATATAATGAACAACATAAACTGCTGAACAAAAACAGATTCAGAGACAGAGAAGCATCGATCAGACTATCAAACCTCAGAGGGAAGGTAGGTGAGGGTGGGGGGAAGGAGTAGAGAGTAACCAAAGGACTAGTATGCATGCATATAAGCCTAAACAATGGACACAGACATCAGGGGGTGTTCAGGGCAGGAGCGGGAGGATAAGGGCACATATATAATACCTTAATCAAGAATGAAAGGAAGAAAAAAGAGTAAACCATCTAAGAATTAATTTAAAAATAAATTTGTATTATCTTCGATGGTCAATACTGAACATTCCATTCCTATAGAATGCCAAATATTTTTATGACTACAAAAGGATATATATCTAGTCCCATGACCTCACCTACCAAAGGATGATGGGCATTTCTATTCCATTTCACCCTGTGGTATATTATTTCATGAATCAAATCATAACACTATGTTAGAGACCATTTGATATGAATAGAAGTTCTGAAATTGTATCACTATTTTAGTTAAAATAATTAAAGAGTAATATTTAGTTAAGCTTTAGAAAACAGTCATTTTTTTAGGACACATACCGAGTGGGGCAAAATTAAGTTGGCAGTTCTTATGGAAAATAACACAATAATTAATAAATAACAAGAAAAAAAATGTGTTTTCCGTACTCACAAGTGTAAACCTAATTTTGACCCACACTGTATCTGTATAGCTGATTTTAATTATCACCATTTCTACTTTTCACCAAAACCCAACTGTGAAACTAAAATGAAGAGCCAGCACTTTGATTTATGGGTCACTTTAGAAAGTTTAATATTTTTGGAATTTTTATGTTATCCTGTTTTCGGTAAACCTGGTTTACATCAACATTCAGTTCTTCTGATGATGCCTGTCTGGAAACGGAGAAGCCGTCTTACAATGTGTGACTGGTTTTGTTCAAATCCTTCCTGGCGGCTCTGGCTCAGGGAGGAAGCCAGGACTAACCTGCTAGCAGCCCAGCCCTGCCTGTGTACAGCGAATAGTCTGAGTGGACAGGGAGTGTACGAGGCAGACCACATCCAAGCCTGGCACTTGGAAGGCTATTGCCAAGATCACAGCCAGATCATGACAGCCGATTCACAGGGTTGGGGAGAGAAGTCAGAGCCAGAAGGCAAGCTGGGCGAGAAGAGCAAGCCCTGGGGTACTTGAGGACGTGGCAGGCAGGCAGGCTGCTGACCTTGGCAGGGTATTTTTAGCAGGAAGGCCTCACCAACACTTTCATGGTTATATTGAGAGAAAAAAAGTATTCTGGCCACTATCTGCACTGCCCACAGAAGGGGAGAGGAGGCAATGGAGGAGATGGTCGCTGTGTGTCTAGATACTTCGGGCTTTCTGCCCCCCGGTCCCACTATAGGAAACTGGGCTAAGAGGCAGGCGAGGCAAGCACAGGACTCATGCTCCTTTCTTTCCTCCTCTCTGTTCAACTTGGCTGCTCCCTACTTCACCGAAAGTAAAATCACAATATAAATAATTATGTAGATGCGTTCTCCTTTGGAGATTTCAATTTGCTCCCACAAGCCACCCTTCATTGAGGACATTTCTAGATAAAAAAAAATTTAAAACTTTCCAGATTGGCTACGCAGGGGAGGGGTGGAGGGGTGGAGGGGAGATAGGAAGGGAGAAAAAAACACAAAAACAATTGGCCAAGGATTGGGTAGGTCGGCTAATAGAGTGGAGTTGCATGTTTTGGTTCAATGAAGTCATCTTTTCTCAGAAGTTCATCTAGAGAATATTGATGCTTAGGCCTAGTTTTGTAAAAATACAACACTTATTTTAAAAATATCAAAACTGAAGCAAAAAATAAATTCACTTGCATAATTTAAATGTACAGATAATTCTGGTTGGGAAATTTTTGAAAAACAATTAGCTATTGAAAAAAAATAATGCATTTTATTTTCACCCAACATAGGACATAATGCATCTTCAGCATTGTGATGCCACAGTTTCAGTGCCATTTGCTTTTACTTCACACTCCAGAAAAATTCCATTATGGCTTAACCTTCAAACTATAATTTCAAAATCGGTAGAAATCTCTTCTCTGTCTGACGTGTCAGTCCAGATTAATAAACGTCTCCTCAGGCTTGAAGTCTAATTAAAATTGAATAGATCTGAATGAGATACAAATTATTTGTGTTTGCTTATTAGCTCTGCTTTTTGCAAGATAGGAGAGAACTGGAAAAAAGAGAAGAGGGGCGCGTTAGCGAGAAATGTGTCTTATTTGCCCTTCAAATTCCAGACTTCACAGGAAGAGAACTCCTTTTAAAAGACATTTTATCAGCTGGCCCAGATGGGTCAATGTGATGAACCATCCACAGAATTGGGATGGATTTCTTCTCTTTCGATCTTTGAAGATCCCATCATCACAGATGCTCCGTTTCTATTGAGGGATATGTCCTATTAAGGTGCCAAGGAGATGATGATTTATGAGCGCTGATGTGAGTATCACTGACACACCAAAGGAAATGCCAAACCAGTCTGCAGCTGATTGTGCAAGATACATGGCGTGCAATATACTCAAAATGACAGATAAGGCATCACTCAAACGAGATAAAGACTGATTCTTCAACTACTTTTCCGCCTCTTTTTCTTTAAATTTTGAATTTTGCATGATACAGAGCGGCTCACTAGTTAGTCCAACAACCTAGCTGCTGTCTAGCGTTATAGGTCCTTATTCTAACTGTCACTATTGTGTGAAGCAGCTGTAGGGTAAAACAATGCACTCCCTTGAAAGGTAAATCTAAACAAATATAAAATTAAACACATGTATAACAAAGAAATTTTAAGAGATGCCGGTGACAGTCCTTTTTAGTTTTCAAATAAATTTGTGGATATTTCTCTCTAGATACTAGAGTTCTTATTTTATAAAAGAGAAAATTGGCTTATTAATATAAAGTCACTTGCTAGAATCATATAGCTATTAAGTAAGAAAGCCATTACAAGTACCAAAATATTTTAGAGTTTATTGTTGCTGGCTGGTAGAAATACTTAATCATTAAGAACTAAGTGTAAAAATAACTCACATAATATCAATACAGACATTGCAGACTCATATGTTAATCTATATTTCTACAAAAATGCAGGATGGGGAAAACATGGGTTTACAGTCCTGAGTACATTTAATACAGTTTATTTTTATATTATTATTTAATTATTGTATTATCTTCCATACTAACAACTATGATGTACTTTTGCCTCACCGTGTAGCATTGCTAACACAAGCTATATGACTAAAACACATTCTATATTTAGTTTTGAAGTAATTTTATAGCACTGATAATGAAGACATATATGTTAACATTACTATGTTATTTAAACATAATGCCAGATATTTAATACCTCTATTATTTACTAAGGTTTCTAGCTTTACTCTTAGAAATTGCAATAATTTAAAACAAAAATAAAAAATATAAAGGTTTCCTTTTAAAATAGGGATTAATTCACATTGCTCTTTTCCTCAAACTATTTGGCTCCATATTTCACCCCAAGTGAAGGCCAATGTCTAACAGAAAGTCTTCCCCCTCAAATCAGGAACAAGACAAGGATGCCCCTCTCATCATTGCTACGCAACATTATATGAAAAGCTTTAGCCAGGACTATTAAGTAATAAAATAAAAATAAAAGTTATACCAATTAGAAAGGAAGAAGTAAAACTATCTCTATTCACAAATGACATGATCTCATATATAGAAAACCCTAAAGAATCTTCCTGTTTTTGTTTTTGTTTTTGAAGCTGATGTCCTGCCATGGCCAAAAGGCCCCGTGTGGTCTGGTCCTGCATTAGTTAGCTGACTTTATTATTTCCAACCCTCCCTTTTGTTCACCCTGTAACTACCACACTATACTGCTGGCCTTCTTGCTCTTCTTCAGGCCTCCGCGCAAGCTCCCACCTTAGAAATGTTGAGTTTGCTGATCCATGGAAGAGGAGGTCTCTTCCCCAGACAGTCATGCTACATGCCCCACTCCACCTGCTGGTCTGTCTAACTTATTTAGTGAGGCCTTACTTTACCACGCTGGGTAAAATTTTACCCCCCACCCATTTCCTCTCTCTCTCCCCCACTTCCTTTTTCTCCATAAAATTTATCGCATTCAAATACGCTATGAAATATATAATAACCAAAGGGTGTTGATTATCAGTCTCCCACAGAGTGGGATGTACACCCTACAAGGGCAGGGGTTTTAGCTGTTTTGTTCTCTCCTGATCTTCAGCATCTAGATAGAATTGTGCCTCAAACACAACAGATTCCCAATAAGTATTTCTTAATGAATTAATAGACAAACAAAACAATCCCAAAATAAAATGATGCTTGGAAAAGCAGAAAAAATATCAGGAGAAGACAGAGAAAGGCCCAATATCAGGGTGATTGCATTTATGTAAAAATCTTATTCCCCCCCCTTTGTCTGCTGACTTTTGTTCAAATGTGATTTAATTAGGTGATTTAAGAAAAGTGGTTGTGATTTTTTTTTTTTTAAATGAGGAAATCGTGTTACATGATTTCTGAAGTCCCTCCCAGCTCGACCATAAAGGATGCTTTGAAAACCAGCATGTTTATAAAAACTCAGCTGTAAGATTCAAAGACTTCTAAAAGAGTGCTTAATAAGTTAATTTGACAATTACACACAAGTAATTCTTCACTAGCTCTTCCATTACCAAAGGCCAATAGGTAAATTAGATAGGGTATATGTGGAAAATTGTTTTCTGCACGTGGGAAGTTATGCCATGAATCATATCAAGGCATTATCACCATGCTTAATTTTTTTTTCCTTTCCCATTCTGCTAGGTCAGGGAGAAAGGGGTGATACAATTCAATAAAGAAAAGTTTCTGAGACACTTGGGGGGTGAGGGGTAACCAAATGACTAACCTTTAAGCAGCTGAAAAAGAGATTAAGCTAAAATCTAGTAATGCAAGAACAAAGACCTTAAGAAATTTGAAATCTCAAGCATCAAGTAGCTGTGCAAAACTTAGAAAATGTGTCTCAACATTAAGAAAAAGATTTAGGTTCTCTCTTTAAAAGCAAAGGTAAAAATATGTAAAAGGTTACTTGTACTAAACATAATAGTTCTTTAAATCTTGTTCTAAACCTAAACAAATTGTATTCATATTATTAGGACTAGTTAATAGTTATACTTATGCCAGAAGTAATTCCAGCATGTCATAACTGCAAGAATTTCATCACAAGGTTGATGGAACTTTGGGACTCAACAAGGGCTGAATCATATATGTCAGCGGTCATCAAACTGCAGCTCGTGAGCCACATCCAGCTCTTTGACCCCTTGAGTGTGGCTCTTCCACAAAATACCACATATAATGTGATTGAAACTTCATGGCCCATGTGCAGAAGTCGGTTTTTGGCCTGGGCGAGTCTATTTTGAAGAAGTGGCATTAGAACACTCAAAGAGGCCAAAGAGCTGCATGTGGCTTGCAAGCTTCATTGGTTTGCAGATCACTGACATATGTTATTGCCTTTTGGCTAAGGGCATTTCCCCTAATCTGAAAAGGAAGCATAAATGATTGCTTGCTGTCAGATAACTGAGGGCATTTCAATCTATTTGTTATTGCCTCCTTCTGGCCAATCACCTGAATAGCCAAAGGCAGTTCCTCCAATCTGACAATGGATTCTGTATATTAAACCTTGCCTTTTGATATGTATGTCTACCTTTCTTTAGGAGAACTTGTGATAATAAAAAGCAAGGGATACAGAGAGATAAGAGAACTTGGTTTCTTTAGCTAAGTCTACTCTGGACCCCCAAAATGCCTTCCAAAATTATGTTTTATCTTTGGACTTTTTATTAATTTACACATAGCACCTTCTCCAGAAACCCTTCAAGATGCTGGATTAAGACCCCTGACATACTTTGTTTATACATTTTTTTTTTCAAACAGGAATACCATTATTGAGTAAAAACTAACACTGAATATATATATATTGATAGTTAGTTAGTTATTTCTATGATGAGGGTATATAAGAGTATCAACTTCTGGAAACTTTACAAGCAGTTTTTGACCTGTAACTGTGAATAAATATTCTCAAACCTAATAGTCAACAAGCTGGGGCAGCCTCTTTGGAAAACATTTTGACACAGCTCCTCTAAAGTTTAAGTCTAGAATTACTACATGACCCAGAAATTCTCATCCTATCCAATTTCAAACACACCTAAGAGAAGCAAAACATATGCCCACACAAAAACTCGCACACAAATGTTCTCAGCAACGTTATATTATCCCTAAAGTGGAAAATCCAAAGGTCCATCGGCTGATGAAAGGGGAAGCATTAAATCTGACATAGCCAAACAATGAATATTTTGTCCTGAAGAGAAATGAAGTGGTGATACAGGACATACTGTGAATGAACTTGAAAAACGCTATCTATATATATAAAAGCCCGAGTGACTTCAGACTATTTGACCATATGACCAGTAGTTATGATGCGTACTGATGACCAGGGGGCAGATGCTCAATACAGGAGCTGTGGAGAGGCTGTGTCTTGGCAGTTGCAGTTGGTCCAAACCCTGCAGGCCAAGCCGAGGGACCCCACCAGTGCATGAATCCATGCACCAGGCCTGTAGTGTTAAATAAAATAAGTCATAAAATGCCAGATATTTTTATGACATACCCAGCACAGGCAAATCTATAGAAAGTGTATTAATGGTTGCCAAGGGGGAGGGGGTTTCAGGAATAAGGAAGAGTGACCGCTTTAATGGGTATGAGGTTTATTTTGGGGGTTCTAACATTGATTGTGGTGATGAATGCAAAACTGTGGATATACCAAACATCACTGAATTATATACTTTAAACAGGCGCATGGTATGGTGTATGAATTATATCTCAATGAAGCAGTTCTTTTAAATAAGTAATAAGCTGTGAAAGCACCTCTTAAAGTCTAGCTCAATTTCTGGTTGACCATGAAAAAACAGGACCACCTGCTGACCATACTGTCCCCAGGATGGACAAGAGAGAAGGGCGTGCAGGTTATATGGACTGTTAGGCTGGTGCAGTGATAGTCTTCAGAAGCACCAAGAAGGGGGCAGGGCCTCTGTGGTACTAATGACCTCAGGTTACTCTGTGTTGGGGGTTGAGCCTTATATTAATTTATATGCAAATGGGATGGTGGTTATCATATACCTCAGACCATAAAAGGTCCTCCTAAAAAACAACAATAACCACTCCTCTGCTAAAAACCTTGTAGAACAAAATTGAAGCTAATGTGTCAAATACACCTGTCTGGCCCTTGCCAGTTTTTGAGCTTCAATGCCAGCTCCTCACCCACACACTGCATTTTAATCTTGTCATGCTACCCAAGTCGCCCCAAATGCTATGACCTTTCCTAACTTAGTTTGCGCCCCTTGGTCAAATCTTAGCACAGATGTCACCGTTAAAATGCGGTGGTTCCCTCTCCATGTGCTTATGCATCTTGTCCGCATTCCTATTTGGGTACTAATCATTTTATTGCAATGACTTCTTCAATTAGTAATCTTTTCCCCAGACTATGAGTCTCCCAAGGCCAATATCTGGCACATGGTAAGTGCTTAAGTGAAGTACTTATTACTTGGCTGGCTGGCCGGATGATTGAATCTAGTGTTGCAGTTAACTTTCTCTGCTTGTCATCTCTGCTCTACAGGGAAGGAGAAGGAGGGTGGAGTCAAACAATACTTTATAAATAAAAGTTGTAAGTTTAAAATTATTTAAATGGTATGAGCAATCACAAATTTAAGGGATGAGCAATAGTGTGGAATAAGCACAAGATTTACAGTTAGGGTATGTTTTCATCCTAATGAGTTCTCAATCCCTGACAAGAAAGCATTCTACCATGCTAAGTATATTATTATTAGTATTCCATAATTTAAATCCTCATCCAAGGATATTATTTCCATTGCTTTTAGATGGGAAGGGTGGGGGTGCAGGGGAGAAACAGAGAAACATCCATATGAGTGAGAGAGACACATTGATTGGCTGCCTCCCACACACACCCCCAGCAGGCCAGTGATCTAGCCTGCAATTGAGCTAAGTGCCCTTGTCCAGGAATGGAACCCTCTAAACTTAGGTGCTCAGGCCAATGCTCCAACCACTGAGTCAAACCAGCCAGAGTTGGTTGTATATTATTTATTTTTAAAATATATTTTATTGATTTTTTTTTGACAGAGAGGAGAGGAGAGGGGAAGAGAGTTAAAAACATCAATCAGCTGCCTCTTACATACCTCCTTTTGGGGATGTGCCCACAACCAAGGTACATGCCCTTGAACCTAGGACTCTTGAGTCCGCAGGCGGACGCTCTATCCACCGATTAGGGTATATATTTTTAAACAATATGTTCCATAAGCACAAGCCAAGTATCTCATCTAGTGCTCACCCAATGTACCATATTCTAAAGTATGGCCCAATGAAAATGGAAGAGATTAGGCATTTAAGACAGATGAAATGTCTCCACCAAACTGCGACCTTTCTAAGGTATGTGCAAAGGTAACTATGACAATGCCCAATTTTCACTTTAGATAAAGATGAGAATCCATCCTCCATATAAGATAGAACTCCACTCCCTCAGTCTGGGAATACAAGATTCTGTCCCAACAGCTTACAACCTCCCACAGTGGCACTTTACAATCTAGGCTGCAGTCATGATGTTACAATTTTTTAAAAAGAGCTATTAATTAGAAATTGGACTTCTGATCTAGTTCCCAAAAGCACAGAATCACACTGCTAGGAACTATTGGCTGCTGCTCAATCACCTGTCAAATTTTCTGAATTCCCAGCCAATTTACTCTGGATGTTAAGCTTGATCTTTTGTGTCCATATTCCCGTTGATGCTGCTTACATAAGGACTCCTAAGAGGCACAGGCTTGACCTCAGTTTCACGCTCAGAGATTCTGTCAGTAACATCATCTGCTTCCTCTCCAGTGCTGGGCAAAATTAAATTCAAATACTGGCTTGCATGAAGGACTGATACAGATCTGTACCCAAATGCCTTTGGTTTCTACATCTGCCTGAAATTCAGAGGCTAATGCCTAATGCTCTGTGTAACTATTTCATAGGCCTCCAATCATGTGAGAAATAGTGTTGAGAGGCATAGAGCAGTTGGTGGATATTGGGTATTTATCATTTATCGCTGATGATATCTGATTATATTCTATATGAAGCTTTAACAACATGCTTTTCAATTGTGTACTTCAACGGGGATAAAGCAATAAAGCAATTGCATTTTCTTTAAATACTACCTTGCATTTAACTTCGAAATTAAATCTTGGTATGTCATCTTGTGGTGAAGCTACAAAAACAAATTGGTCTTTTAATAGACACACACATGTGGTCTTTGTGCTGTGTGTGTGTGTGTGTGTAAGAAAATATTGTTTTCTATTGACTACAAAGTTACTTATTAAAGCAATTGTAACCTCTAAAACTAAAGGTTTCTCTTTCCTAACTTGATCTACAGTCATGATGTAGGAAAACATTTTAAGAGCTATTCACTAGAGCAATTGCATTTCTGATCTAGTTCCCAAAAGACTCAAGACTCACCTTTCTGTCATGAAAAAAAAAATTAAGTTGATTGGCTTATGAACATCAAAGATTTGTTTAGCCCTGTCCAATTTGCAAAATGCTTTACACCCATTCTTTCTCACTGAATTCTTTAAAATCAGAGTGGGAGCTATTTTGCAACTTAAAAATAAATGTGACTATAGTGCAAGACACCATATTGTATAATTTAAAATTGGTAAAAGAGTGATCTCACCAAAACAAACAAACAAACAAACAAACAAACAAACAAAGTGATGGGTATGATTCTCAACTTTGTGGTAGAAATCCTTTCACTATGTACATATCAAAGCACCACCAGGTACACTTTAAATATCTTGTAACTTGATATGCCAATTATATCTCAATAAAACTGAAGTAAAAA
The DNA here is from genome assembly GCF_964339955.1 of Pipistrellus hanaki. NCBI lineage: Eukaryota > Metazoa > Chordata > Mammalia > Chiroptera > Vespertilionidae > Pipistrellus > Pipistrellus hanaki. The sequence continues at coordinate 41,960,610 of NC_140515.1, forward strand.
AAACTAAAACTAAAATGCAGGGACAAAAGTTGAGAGATTGGAATAACTCACTTAAAGACACACCCTGCATGGTGTCACCCAGACCAGGGTGTCCTTCTCTGGCCCCACGGGGTATCTTAGGGAGATAAGGTGAGGGAACGGTGCACAATGAAAATAAGACTCTCTGCCTTTCATTCTCTAAAACCATTTTCACTGTTTCATGATTCCTCTTTGGTCTTTGCATTTTAAATATGCCACTTTTTTAAAACAATTAAAAAATTCCTCTTTGAAATTAAGTTTTAATTTTGAAGGAGACAATTTAAGAGAGCAAGTCTAGTACAGATGTTGTAAATTCAAATTATTCATGTTGGGCCAAATGTTAAATAGTCACTTAATTGCCTTCAAATTTGCACAGCCACTAATTAGGCCTCTAGCCAGTTGAAATCACACACCCTCCGCTTGTAGCTGTACATTTCCAATGTTCACAGGACAGAGCATGCTCCCTGAATAGCTGCACATGTCCAGTAAAACTGCTTGCTGGTGCAAACTGGGACAAAAATACATCTGCAGCCGTATTAAAGTATTTTTAACTTCTGAGCACTTTATTATCTGGCTTAGATTACTCCCGGTGACTGTCTAGCTCTTAGCGTCATAGATAAAAGTAGGTGCCTGGCAAATAGTAGTTGCTTAATATATATTTTATAAGTGAGCTAATTTTGGGGGCCCTTATTACATTTTCATGGCTGAAATTTAACAGTCCTGCATGCTATTTGCATGTATAATGGCAACAACCATCAACAGCAAAGCCTTTAGACTGGAAACTCCAGGCGCCTCACAGTGGCTTTTGGAGGGTGGAAATGATACCACTGTAATGAACTAGCTGTTAATAAAGGAAATGGAGCAAAGGGAAGGCTGGACATTATAAGCATGTTCCCTGCAAAACACTGGGGGGAGGGGTCTGGACAAAGGGAAGATAGACGCATGCCCAGTAAAGTTGGGATGACATAGATACTTGCCTGTCAATCACACATGGGAACAGAGGTCATTGGCCAGAATAGGGGTGGCCACTGTAAGGGCATGAAGATTTGAAATAAATCATCCCTTAAATAAAAGAATTCTCTCTCTCCTACTCTCTTGGCTCCTCTTGGCGCACTGTGCTTAACTTCTGTGCTTCACTTTGGGCTGGGCTTGCAGGGCCCTTTTGTTCCTGCTTCCTTGCATTCTTCTGTGTGGCCAATGCCATGTGGACCACTCCCATTCCCCTACCCCCATTGCCACAGGGGATAGGGGACGAATGCATTGCAACTAGCCTAATGCTGTCCTGGACCCTGATCCAACATGGAGCAGAAACTCTGGACACTGACTCTGATTTTAGCTATGGAAACCCCAGCTACACTTCTTCTATAAATGAACTAAGGGAAATAGGACTTTGGGGATGCAGGGATTTAATTCTATGCAAATACAAATCTTTGTGTGAGTCTCAGAAATTTCCTTTTCTTAGGATATCGCAAGGACTCCATCCCCAGCAGCACCAAGTTGGGAAAAGAACCCCTCCCCTCCCTTTCATCAAGTATAAGAATTATTATGTTCAAAGCTAAATGTAATCTTTTCTCTTTTTAATTTAATCTCCTTCTACTCTTGTTCCACCCCATCCTCAAGAGAGAGGATGTAAGAATTCTCAGGTACTTAAGATTTCTCAGACTATAATGTTGAGCCAGGATTTACTCTTTAGAAGAAAAGTTATATAATGAGTACCCAGAGCAACTCTGATGGCATTAACTGGAAGGGAAAGAGCGAGACCATTCAGAACTGATCCTGACACCAGTGATGCTTGCTTAATTAAGTCAAGAGAAGAAATATGTTATAAGTGGAGAGATAAAGATATATAGATAAGTAGCAAAAATAGTTTTAATTTGTGTTTTTTTTTCTAAATATTTTATTAAGGTATAAGTTGACATTAAAATGTGTGCAACACTATGCTAGAAGTAAATAGCAATTTGGGGGAGGCTAAGGATAAAACATAATGGAAGTAAAAGATAAAATAGGCCCTGGCCAGGTACCTTAGTTGGTTAGAGCAGCATTCCAATAAGGTAAAATTGCAGATTCCAACCCAAGTCATACAAGAATCAACCAATGAGTGCATAAATAAGTGGAACAACAAATCACCATTTCTCTCTCTCCATCCCCATCTCTCTCTCTCTCTCTCTCTCTCTCTCTCTCTCTCTCTCTCTCTTTCTCCCTCTTTCTTCCTTTCTTTTTCTCTAAAATAAAATTTAAAAAATAAAGGCAAAATGAATTCAAATAAAGTTTAAATGCTACAAAATTTGAATTATATAAATCTAACTAATAGTTACATATTACAATAATTATATTTTATAAAATATTATATAATTTATATATTAGATGTAACTACATATAATTGCATATGCAATATATAATAATTATTATATAACTAGAGGTCTGGTGCATGAGATTAGTACACTCGGGGGCGGAGGTGGTCCCTCAGCTCAGCTTGTGCTCTTTCGCAGTCCAGTAGCCCTTGAGGGATGTCCAACTAACAGCTTAGGCCTACTCCTTGCAGGCGTAAGTCAGCCTCTCCCACATCCTGGCAATGCTTAGCACTGCCAGGATGTGGGAGAGGCTCCTGCCACCACTGTTGGGCTCTCCAGCCATGGGCTCGGCTTCTGGCTGAGTGGTACTCCCCCTGTGGGAGCGCACTGACTAGCAGTGGGCAGTTCCTGCATTGAGCGTCTGCCCCCTGATGGTCAGTGCACATCATAGCGACCAGTTGTTCTGCTGTTTGGTTGATTTGCATATTAGGTTTTTATTATATAGGATGCTTTACTTGGTAAGCCTTTAAAAAGCTAAGCGGGAAGCACCAAGTAAAACAATGTTTAAAATATCATTTGATGAAAATAGTATACAGACTTGAAATATTTAAAAAGTAAATAGCCACAAAGATATTAAGGGCAATACATATACTTTTACTAATCTAGGTGATTAAAATAGAAAGTATCCCAGAATAACATACTTTAAGAGGAAAAATAAGGCCGAACAGAAAATATCCATCCACTTAATATTACAAAACATTTTGTGCAATGGGATTCCATTTTCACAAAAGTTACATCCCAGATATTTTTAAAGGGAGACTAGTTGGATAGACAAGTGATTACTAGAATCTATTTTTCTGTATTAAAATATATACACAATTCATTGTTTCACAGCTAAAAAAAAACAAAAGAACACCAATTACTTAAAATAATTCACAGACAGAGAGTAAGGCAGCAGTACAGCCAGTCACATGGCAGGGCCACTGAGACCCACACAGAATCCCACCCTGGAGCCTGAACAGTCCTGATGCCTCCTCAAAGCTGAATGCCATGGGAGGCGGACAGTGAGGAGCAACTAAGTTCCTTTTAGATCTGGCCATAGAGAGAGATCTCTACAGCAGCTTCTTAGTTTTTTCTTTCTCAGGATTCCAGACTCACTAGCCTTCTCCACTGATGCTTACCAATATGGAAAGAAAAAACACAAAACACTTATTTATAGATGGTTCCATTACAGCCCAACTATCTGAGAATCGGGAGAAACCTCTTCAGATCTGAGGTCCCTCATTTGGTCAGTGACAGAATTGACCCAATGATATGAAAAATTGTGTATAGGGTTAACTGTTTACAAGTTTTAGAGGCACATTTTTTTCTTCCTAGATTGGGACTATCAGACAGTGCTCTCTTGGGAGACCCCCTTGGCCTAAGTTCCTTCATATGCAATAGGACTAAGAATATATGTCCCATAATTACCTTACGTATGGGAAGAACAGCACCCATAAAGTGGAAACTATGAAAACATGGCCAAAACTGAATGGAGTTCAGCTGAGGTATGCTTCATACAACTCCTGATTTAACCATAGTAAGTGAAGGTTATAATACAACTTATACTCATTTAAATCCCTACCTAAAACGGATATTTTAGATTACAATATTCTCAGGCTATGTGAGAAAGCAATGCTTCAAACCAGACTTTTTGATAAAGTAATCATAGAGATTTCAAAATAATGTTACTGACTGCAAGTTTGCTGTTGAAGGACACATCATATACATACGCTGATTTGCTAACCATGTAATCTTGTGCTCTTAGGTGGAAAACCAAAAGCTTTCTTTCCAAAGGATCTACTAATTTGAAACAAATAAATCTTAATGCTAATAAATGCATGTTTGTATTAAAAAGTAAACCAAGAATATATTCTCATGCTGTCTCTCTGTCTTCCCGCCCTCTGTCTCTCCCTCTCTTTGGCACAGGCACACACCACAGTGCCCACGCATGCCTGCTTGGAGACCCTCCTCAAATGCTTTCTGTTTTTTGTTCTCTCCATAACATTATAATAGTTTCACAAACAACAGCAGTCAACTCCTCTCCAAATGGAGTAGGCTCTATCTAGAATGCAGTTGTAAAACCACAGCTGTTAGGAGCGGCAGTCCAACGTTTATATGTTTATGCCGTGTTTTTCAACTCCTAGTCTCCAAACATCCCTTTTTGTGAAAAAACAAAAAAACAAATAAAAACAAAACAAAAAACAAAAAACAAAAACATGGATACTCAATTATTTACAGCTACTGGAAAATAACACACCCATGCATGCACGTGCTCACACACACACACACACACACACACACACACACCACACACCACACCACACAAAGCTCATGGACACCATTTCTACAGTAATTTCTGAATTAAGGGGAACAATAATCACAGCAGATGTGTAACACAGTAAAATGATTACAGAGATAGAACCCATGGGAAAAACGAGCCAGGACCCTGCTTACCACACATTACTCGCTACTCCCTGCTTCTCAGTGGGCCCAGGCAGAGGCATCCAGGCTAATTTATGAGGCCGTCATGTGATGCCACTGCCGGCCAAAGTCTCGACTTCAAAGTAAGATGCTATAAATTTCTTTCTCATTCAATCCTTAGTCATCTTCACAGGAAGATTGTATATCCAAGTACTTTATATCCTGTGCTTAAAAGATTTCCATCCATCTCTCTCTGTACGGGACGTTTTCTGTTAAATATTGCTTTGCACGCATGTTTTTCACTGTCCCCGTGACCACTTGGAAAACCTTAAATTTGTTCCATGTAAGCAACTACAAATATATCTAGAGTCTTCCCGATTTCTTTTGCTTTTAGATGCTGTCTTTCTGCAACCCATTAAGTGTTTAAAAACACACCACTTTTTAAAGCTTGTTCTCTTTACTGAATATTTTTCTTCAGAACCGTGGTAACACAGGTGCTATAAATTGGCCTGGCAATGCCATATATAATCCCAGTTACTTTGAAGTACTTTCTCTCTTACTGGGAACAATGACGTATTGAAATAGTTCATGCGGAGCTTGGATCTAACGGGCTTATCTTGTCCGATCCATATGTCTGCAGGCCCACTCTCCCCACACCTCAACACTGGAAAGGGTAGATAACACAAGGCAAAGCATTTTAAAGTCCAGGAAGAGCCAAAAAAGAAGCATAAATCAGAAATCTAACCTGTCAGTGATCATCAGGGCTTAAGCCTAAATTCTCAAAAAATTCCTCCAAGAATGAATTAGAATTCTTTCTTTTTATTGGAGCTCCTGTCACACACATCTGTCTCAATGCATCTTCTTGTCTGTCTTGACCCTGCCTCTCCTTTTACTGTGGAAACTAAGCCATTCAGCGTCCACCTGGATGAATTTTAGAACATTTCCAGCAGCTGTTTCTTTATCGCCCATTTTGTGTTTCCGATGAATAGCATAGGAGACCTAAACGGGGCGGCGGGGATAGGATCTGGCACGCGAGCAGACTCATTGCCTGCAGGCTGACCCACTCTCTCAGGCTGTTTCACACTCATGATCCACCGGAAGGCAGACCACAGAGACTGCTGTGAGCATGAAGAGAGATGATCTTCTGCGTGAATCCGTGCCAGCCTCCTCTGCTCCTGTTTGCAAGGATCTCGGAAAGGGGTTTCCGAGATAATAGTAGTAATAATAGTACTCTGTTTCCATAACAAAGGTCAGAGTACTGTTATTTCTCACCTACTCCAGTGAAACAGCTCTGTAAACGATGCCTGCACATCTTCTATTACTCTGCCCCGATCCACTCTCATAGGCAAACCTATTAAAATGTTACTTTATACTCTGGTCATTTGTTCAACATTTAGGGGCTCAAAATACAACAAGCCGACCTTAATATGACTTGTAAGGTCCTTCAGGATCCGGTCCCTGCTAAACATTCTAGGCCCATCTTTCACCTCGCCTGCTCCTCCGTATATCCACTGTGCTCTAGTCATATCGAACTTCTCTCATTTCCTAGGAAACCACTCTTCCCTCAATGCTCCAAACATTATGTAACTGTGCCTTTAACATCATCCCTCCTCACCATCTGGGAGCTGCCTGCTTATCTCTCAGCAAAGAGAGTTCTTTCCCCAGGAAGCCTTCAAGGATCCCCTCCTGCAAACTGTGACTAACATCATGGTTTTCAACTTTTCTACCTCAACATCCTGTCTCCTGCTTGCATTCCTTACTAGCCTGAAAGCTCTGTAAGAAATGGCAACCTACTCCTCTTCTTTTCCATTAGGACTGGTGATGCCTTTTAGGCACAAAAAGTTGCTAAGTGGATGAAGAACTGTTTGCATATCCTTGAACTTCATGTTCTTTTCCAATTACACACGCACTCTTTCCCCCTTGCCTTAGGCCTCCAGGAGTTATTGGCCTTGATAAATAAATACAGAAAATATCAGGGGGCTGGAAAGTTAAGAGAGTATCAACTAATGCTACACCATTTGAAAAGTGAAAGCATATGAGCCCGAAGAGATTAGAGAAGCCTTCCCAGACACTGAGCTGGAGAGAAGCAGACTCTGGATCTGAATCCAAATCTCCTAAATCCCTGGTTTATGTTCTCTCAACCACACTTGCAATAACCAAGAATTTCTCTTCGACTCCCTCCACAGGTTCTCGTGCCACGGGCCTAGCATTGACTCTCTCATCCACACCAAATACTGATGGGGGTTGGTAGCTTATTTCAGCACTGTCTCTTCATCAGTAGTATGTGAAAGCAACATGAAGAAGGAAACAGTGGAATTCTGCATTAAACTTGAACATGTTATACTTCCTTTCCTATTGCATGAACTTGACAGCTTTTTCAGAATATGAAAACCACAGGACAGTTATATATGGCACCTATAAATAAGAATTATTTATCGGGTGCCATAATTCTTGTCTTTAGAGGCTTTACAAATGATCATAGGTATCATGCATTTCCCCCCAAAGAATAATCTGTTTCTAAATGAACATAAATAGAAAGCTTAAGTAAGACAGTATATTTGAGACATTATGGATGCATGCAGACTTTATAGTATTTGGGGCAGAAAACAATTTTCAAAAGAGTTTAAGGCACTTTTGTCCAAGAGTAAGCATGTCCCATTGAGTCTAATCTGAGGAACAAGAAGAGAGGGTGATGATAGCAAATATGCTGATTCCAGTTTTTTTTCCATGGCTGGAGCTTCCCCCTGGCCTCAGATGCCTGGTGTCAATGACATGTTTCTGTGAGAGTTCCCTAGTCCTTCACAATGCCCTATTTCTGTTCCAGCAAACCTGCGCCCCCCCTCAAAGACCACTTGAGGCTCACTTGGGTGCCACATGCTTCAGCACTCAGAAATTCCACGTGTGAGAATATGCACAGCAATAAAAGCGTACATTGGGCATGCTGCTTCTGCCACTTGTACATGGTATAAATCTGAACAAGTTAACTTTTCTAAACTAAGTTTCAGTGTCTATTGAGTGGGGTATTAACCACGACGTGATATCTACTACCTCACACCCACTTAGAAAACCTAAAGTTTAAAAGACTAAGCACTCCATATGTTGGCAAAGATATGGGCCAAACAAGCTTTGCCTATTGTCGATGAAATGTAAAATGGCACAATCTCTGTGGATAAAAAGTTTGACAGGTGTTATGACTTTTTTTTTTCATAAAGTGAAACATACTTCAGTCTTAGAATATAGCAATTCTATTTTCTTTGTACTTACAAAGAAAAATTAAAATATCTCACCAAAAATTATACACAAATGTTCAGAGCAGCTTTGTACATAAAAGCATTATAACAACTCAAATAGCCATCATCAGGAAAACAGATAACTTGCAGTATATTTATAAAATGTGATACTATTCAGCAATAAAACCCAAATTAGTTGATATAAAAACAACGGGAGGAAGAGGGTATGGGGGAATACCTGGTGATAGAAAAAAATAAATAAAATAAAGGAAAAAGAACTCCTAGGACATGGGAAAAAATGTATCAACCTAAAAAACCCTGTTGTGAAAATGACACTAAGCACATAAGAATACGCAGTATGATTCAATTTCTAGCACATTCTAGAAAGTAGTCTCCCATGGGAGGAACCTGCTCTGTGCTTGCCTCTGAGTCGGAGGGTGATTGACGGGACTGGAGTATTAGTGAACTTTCTGGGGCCATGGAAAGGTCCTATTTCTTGACTAGAGTGATGGCTCTACTGCTGAACGTAACTGTCTAAACTCACTGAAAATCTGTGCATTTGATAGTATATAAGATATGCCTCAAGAAAACAGTAAAGTACCTGAAATTTGTTCACCCAAACTGATTCTTTAGCATTATAAACAGAATAAGGTCACAGTCTTTTGTGCTGTGATAATCACAGTCACACTGTGATTTCACCAAGGTATATGCCAACCGCAGCCCTCCCCCATAAACTGCCAAATCTGAGTTCACCTCCGGCTGACCCCATCATGCTTCACAGAGAACAGTTGAGTACATGTTGCTCTCTTTTTGAGGACAAAATAGCAACACATTATACTAGTCCTTTTAAAATAGCTTTTTTTTTTTTTTTTTTTTTTTTTTTTTTTTTAAAGAAAGCTTAAGTACTGAGGGAGTTTGTAAATGAGTGGAATTTTTTTCAATTATAATAATCTACATTATACAAATATCTGATAAAAGAGTAGACTCAGGTTTACAAATGGGAAAATTTATTTGTCTTACAAGTTATTCCATGATGTTCTTTTAAAAGAAGTTACTTTCTATGTTTTTTGTTTTTTTTAAATAACTACATAGACTGATGGAAGTTCAAATATTTGAGAAGAGTCTTAAAGTTTTCTTTTCCTTGCTTTATTGCAATGAATAATTTGGCATAGGCATGGCCACTTAAAGCTCAGGAAAGAATTATTAAAATGGAACTCAAGATATTAAACAACCACACAAAGAAGACTTAGAGAGAGAAGAAGAAAGTCAGTAATTGTGTTGTGGTTTAGAAGTTTAATACTGGATATCCAAAGCAATCTCTCTTCTCTGGCAAAGTACTCCACAAAGCAGGTGCATTAAGACAAAATTGATGGGTGAGAGGACTGTGACTATAGCTACTAATGGAATGTGTTGATTTTAAAGATGGATAAAATGGAAGTCCTATCAACCTAGTGTAACTGTTTTTCTCTCCGCACGTTGCTTGCTGCATGTCATATTAGGCACTTACAGAATGTTTCCCTCCTTGAAAATACAAGTTCATTGCATAATCATGGTAAGGAAACGTATAATGAACTTCTTTTCTACTTTTTTGCTTTGCCTTGTACAGTGCTGCACAGACCAACTCTCCGATAAACACATGCTGATAGAACGAAACACCTAACAGAAAATGATGGAAGGCCTTTATCTTTAAAAAGTCCTGGATACTAAGTCATTCTCAAGATAGTCTGAGGAAAGTAGGCAGCTGCCCAGCTTTTTGGGTTCTCAGCTCAGAGTCACTAGCATTATTCTGAAATGTGATGGGGTGGGTGAATTCTGCCTACATTATCTTCAGATTTCTATAAAGCTGTCAGAGGACAAAATGACTGAGAAAACACAATAGACGTTTTCCATGTAAACCTTTCTACATTTTAAAAATATTGTTTCTCGAATTAGCATCAGAGAGACATTACTCAAAACAAATTGATGTCATGAAAATATATTTTGAAAAGGATAAATGAAGTGTGATATGCATATAATATGATTTATAGCTTTAATTTTTTTTTTTTTTGGGGGGGGGCGAAGTTAACTTGTTTTACACTGAGGCAGTGATTGTTCTTTGCTGTCACAGCACAGATCCTAAGTGATCCAGACCCACAATTTGGAAAATGCTCCTGCAGACAGAAGACGTGTCCTCTGGGACTGAGGAGGGAGGAGAGAAAATACAGGACACAGCAAAGTGCAATTGCTCTTGAAAGGTTGTTCCTAACTTTCAGTCACCATGGGGCCCCAGATTCGTTCATCTACATGGAACGCACTTTGAGAAAGTTTGCAATTGCTTTCCAACACAATGCAGTTATCAGCATCAGGCAGTAAACTAAAGCAAGTTATGGGACTCCAAATTCATATTCTATACTCAGTTTTTAAGACAGTATAAGCTAGTGATTCATAAATTTATTGAATTTTAGAGATAGAGGGTGGGTATCGTATTATAATTCTATTTGATATGAAAAAAAAAAAAATAGGGGTCCAAAAAAAGATGGATGACTTGCCAGAGAAAACACACATCATAGGCAAAATCATTGCCAAATTCTCCTGAGTTCTGAGCATGGGCTTTTTAAAATACACACACACACACACACACACCGTATTTTCCGGTGTATAAGATGACCCCCTAATTTTACAGTTAAAACATAGGTTTAGGCCTATATTCGCTGTATAAGACTACCCCCCACTTCAAAGAAAAGACTTACTTTGCCGTCAAGATCTGCAGGTAATTTTTGTGCAATTTTGGTCTTTTGCCCCTGATTTTCGGTTGACTTTTTCGTTTCAAAAGTCGTCCTATACACCGGAAAATATGGTGTGTGTGTGTGTGTGTATAAATAAATAAATATATATATATATATATATATATATATATATATATATATATACACACACACACACACACACACATATATATATATATATATATATATATATATATATACACACACACATTGATTTTTACAATGAGGAAGGGAAAGAGATAGAAAGCTAGAAATATCAATGAGAGAGAAACATCAATCAGCTGCCTCCTACACTCCTCCCGCAACCAAGGTTCATGCCCTCGACCTGAATCGAACATGGGACCCTTCAGTCTGGAGGCCGATGCTCTCTCCATTGAGCCAAGTCAGTTAGGACATGGGCTTGTTTTTACTGCCCCATTTACTGGGTTGTTTTTTTATCATTACTTGATAGGATCTAGTCATACAAGGACATTATTTTCAGGGATAATGTTCAAAGCCATTGTCTTCTGAGCATACAAGGGTCCCACTACCACATAAACCCTAAAGCAGCTCTAAAAATTCACCCTAAAGACCCCAAAGCAAATGAGCAAAATCAATTCTCTGTAATAAAGTACCAGCCTCTTATATTTGATGAAAATATTTTCCCACTAATTAATCTATTATAACAAGTTTTGAACGATTGAAAATTCCCAGAGGATGGAGTACAGAGAACAGTGCTCAACCCCTTCCAGTTAAAACATCAAAATATGTTTATGATCATTAGTTTTTGTTTACTGGAAATAGCCTGCAGTGTGTAGGGTTACATTTCTCTAAAGATTCTTTAGTTTTGACACAATTGGAATAATGATTTCTGAGTATATTTACAAGGTCTTTCTGAATATCTTTGTGCATGAAAAACACAGTGACAAAGGAGATCAATTATTATTTGGTGGTTAAATTTTTCCTCCTCCCTTTTGGAAGGCTCAGAAAACAAAATGCTAAATTTGCTAAATCACTTTGCTTAATTTAGGGTAAAACTGTGTTTCTGTGATCACTGGTTAGTATTGTTGTTATCTTGAAATTTGTTCAAGACAACCTGACCTGAATATTTAAACCTTATCTCATATTACACTCTGGTGATTTCTCAAGATTCAACGTGTCTCATAAGCCTTTAAAGTGATAACTCTTTATGTTATAATCAAGCCATGTTGCAAAGGTTTGCAGGTGTCAAAGGAAGAAAACATTTAATTCCATTTTAGCATTTCTTGACGTAAGGAACCGTGCTAGGCATTTCAGCGGGATACCAAAATATGTTTTTAAAAAATAGGACAAGAAATCTCTACTCTTGAAGAGCTTAAGAGTAAGAAAAAGGGGCAGACAAGAACTTTGTCCAATGGCACGTGAAAGAGAAGTAAGAAGAGCCAGCAATGCATTATGGGACTCTGAAGAGGAAGTGATACCTCCCATTTAGAAAATATGCTCCTTAGCCACAAATGGCACCACCATGCAGCCAACTGCTTCACCTGAACCTTCTTTATCCTTGTCTCTTACCTCTCACCTCTGATCCATCAGCCACTTCTCTTGCTTCTGTATCACAATGTACTTTAAACCCACCCACCATTTCTGGGGTCATACTGTTCCCCGTCACCATCACTTCTTGCCTAGACTGGTCTATCACCTTCAATCAGTCTCCCTGATTCCACTCCTAATTTTTAAAAAAATATATTTTATTGATTTTTTACAGAAAGGAAGAGAGAGGGATAGAGGGCTAGAAACATTGATGAGAGAGAAACATCGATCAGCTGCTTCCTGCACATCCCCCACCAGGGATGTGCCCGCATACAATGTACATGCCCTTGACAGGAATCGAATCAGGGACCCTTTAGTCCGCAGGCCTATGTATGCTCTATCTACTGAGCCAAACCTGTTTCATCTCAACTCCTAATTTTGAATCTACTTCCTGAAGTATGATCTGAAAGGGCAGGGTGGGGCGGGGCTAACTCCTGACTCCATTTTGTACTATGGGGCAGGGCAGAGCTATCCTCCATTTTGTGTAACTGGACCCTACCCCTCCCACAAACAATCGGGGTTAGCCAAAGCAGTGACATCACCACCCCTATACAACCACTTGACCTGTTGAAGCTTGTCCTCTTCCGCCACTCTGTCGGCATGAGTGGGACAGAGCCCATGCTAGCATGGAAGAGGCTCTTTTGTTTATTGCATCGGACTCGGCTCCCTGGTGGTCCTTGGGGATTACAAAATCTGGGCATAACGGATCAAAGTAACTATTTCCAGAACATGAAAAGATGGTGCCTACTTAAAACCCTCAAATAGCTTCTCACTGTTCTTACAGTACAAGCCCAACTGCATGCCACAGCTCCCAGGATTTTAGCATGACATTTCCCGCCTCAGGGCACAGCCTCCTCTTTGCTTCTGTGTTGGATGTGGTAGCTGCGCATCCACCCCAGAGGTGGAAGAGTGACAAGCTCCTCCTCCCAGATACACTCCCACCAAGACCCTGGCCATAATTTAGTTTCTACCAATTTGATTGCATGAGATTAGAAGATGGGGTTTAGACTATATTTCTGTCTCTGTTTTCTCCCTTTTTTCTCTGGCAAGCTCTGTGGAGGAAGAGTCCTGTTTTTCTGGGGATCTGTCCCATGTGTGGCTGTTTCCTGATTACAGTGTCTGCCTGAAGCTGGATGTGGCCCCTTGCTGGCCCAATTCCATAGCTCGCTTTACAGTTGGTTTCTTTCCTTAGTGTTTTTAATGAATCTGTGATCCATTTCATCCTTCCTAGTGAAACTAGCTCAGGGGAAACCGAAATCCCGCTGTTCAATCCTGAATGATATATTTATTTTCAGTTTCACTAATTTACCAAACTACTTTTGCTGTTAATTTAAGATCTTGGCACGTACTTTCTTCCTTGCCTGGGCTGGCCTTCTCTGGAATCCTTCTCACATTTCACTTCTTAGTGTAAATTTTATCAGCTCAGAAATATTTTGCTTGGTTAATGAACACAATGTAAATACTTCCCAATTTTCTCCTATGAAATGCCCTGCTTTGTAATTTAATAATAGTTATATAAGCTGTGATATATAAACATATATCATCAAATATCTGATATTTTTCATCCTGTATATGAGATATATCCATAATCTATCTATATGTAATCTATATTTATGTGCTGGGGTGGGCAAAAGTAGGGTTACAGTTGTTCATATGGAAAATGATACATTAATAGTACAAATAATAATACAGAAATACATTGGTGCACGCACTCACAACTGTGAAATTACTTTTGCCCACCCTTGCATATAACCTTGTTTATCATGGTCAGTCACTAAATTGTAAGTTCTTCCACTTGCTTAGCAATGTATATCCAATACCTTGGAGACTGCCTGGTACAACCATTTTTAGAATAAATCTAAGTTGCTTCTAGGAGTTTTCTCACTTTTCAACAAGCCCCTTCTTCTTTCATAGCTTTTCATTGACCTTGGCTTAGCCAGGAAACTAAGAAGGGGGGATTCTTTATCCAGAGCTGCTGGGGAAGTTTCCTTAGAGCCCAGCATGGAGGCAAACCACAGTTCTGCTGTCACAGAGGGTGAGGATCACAGGTGTAGGGATGTGTCCTGTTTCCCTAGCACTTAGCAAGGTCTCTGGACTTTGAATAGGTGCCCAAGAAGTAATTGTTTGGTAAATCAACTGATTTTATTCAGTTCTTTCATCTGAGAGTAATACAAGGTCAGGGAAGGTTAAATCACTCTCTCAATTTCAAATACTTTGACTCTAGCTCCAGGGCCACCAGACACACAGAAATCATCCTTTTCCTTATACCATTCTCTTTTCTTAAAAAATCTAAAGCCATTATTTAAGCTGATCTCAGTAACATATATAAAAATCCAATGAGAAAGACCTCCCAAGATCCAACATTCTGAAATTTTATGACATTTCAACATATCTCTCTTTTTCTTATTAGCTAAAGAGCTCTATTCTGCTTAAAATATACAGATTAAAATGCCAGACCCATTAACTCTTTCAATCTCCCAAAGAAACAATCTATGCCTACCTGTATTAGTACAAATCAAAGTTAAGACAAGAAAAAAAGGGTACATTTTACAGATATTTTAAATTTTGAGTTCATAGTAGACCCCATTGGCACTTTTAAAAAAATCTTTCTTTCCTCTTGTTATTTTACAGCCTGATATAAAATCATTTCCAGTATATTGTGTATGGAAAAGACCTCATCCTTTAAATAGACCTCATGTGTGTATATGTGTATTGCATAACCAGTTCATCATCAACAGACAGAAAAGCATGTTGCTTTCTCAGCAATAACTTGTCATGTGGATTAAGGGCACAGTTAATATTTCTGATTATTTGAGCATAGCTCTGTGAACCTTGCTCAAATCAGAATGTAAGTGTTAGACATGTAAACAACTGACATGTGTTTGGGCAGAGAAACTGTAGCTATGACAGTGTGCATGTGGGAGCTTCATTCTTTTAAACCATAACATTTTAAACAAGAGTTAAGTCCACTTCGTTTGTGGTTTGAGGCTGGAATTAAACATTGTCTCCGTGAAGGAAGGTAACTCTTTAATTCACCAATCACTCAGCTCCGAAAATAGACTGGACAAAGTGACCATCAAAGGGGCTGCTGAAAGGAATAATTGCCAAATTATTATTTACCCAATAATTCTGAAAATCAGACCCTCTATTGCTCTCACATACAAATTAGAATATTTTTAATGACGCTGAACTCAATTTTCTCCTTCTCACATATAGACAGGGTAGTGCAAAGTATGTTTATGGCTATGAATACTTGAAATGCAGTGTTTATTGTTGTACTATTATTGATTAATCATTGTATTCTTTTCCATGTGAACCTACTTTTGCCCCACAATGTATTTGTTTGAATGATGTCTTTAAGACACTTATTCTCAGAGCAGGGACTGTGTGCATGTATACGTGTGTGTGTGTTGGAAGGAGACTTATGTTCTTTTACATTGCATTTGTAACCTATTAACTGTAACAGATTTTATCTGGGAGTGGCTACCCTGTTCTGCTCACAGAACCTGGACAAAGATCAGAAATAAAATAGAAGGCTTGTCCTGGCTGGGTGGCTCAGTTGGTCGGAGCATTGTTCCCATACACCAAAATGTTGCAGGTTTGAGTCCAGGTCAGGACACTTATCTATCTTGCAAGTTTGATACCCGATTGGGGCATGTAGAGAAGGCAATCTCCCACATCAGTGTTTCGCTCTTTCCCACACACACGCCTTCCTTTCTCTCAAAAAACAAATAAAAACACATCATTGGATGAGTATAAATCTACACTAATAAAAGAGAAAATGCTAATTGACTATACCTTTGCTATGCCCACAGCCAATCAGAGTGAATCTGCAAATTAACCCAACAAAGATGGCGGTTAATTTGCATATGTTGAGGAGTGAAGACTGAAGACAGCATAGAAGGAAGAGGGAGGGAAAGTGGAAAGCAAGGGGGCTGTAGGAAGGAAAGGGTGGGCAGGGCGGGCAGGGCAGGAGGAAAAGCATGGGGTGGGGGTAGGGGGCAGAAGTGGCGGGGAAAGCATGGGGGATGGGTGAAAAAGGTGGAGGTGGTAGGAGGAAAGCCTGTTGGAAGCCCTGTTCTTACAGGAATCTTCCTGCAACAGGCCCCTAGTATATAAATAAATTAATTAATGCATAATTAAATAGAAGACTTCTTTTGAAGACTTCTTTTGTATTGAAGAAAAATTTCCCTTACTCCAAATCTATTTCTTATCTCTTCTCATCCTTCACTTTGGCCAGACCCAATTCTTCCCCAAAATCTAGCCCCAGGAAGCTCTCATTCATTCCCACCCATCGAAGAGATATCAGGATGATAGTATTCTGGGATGCAGAGTCTCATTCATATCCACACTCCTCTCTGTTTCCATAACTTGTAAGGGCCATGGTTACTCTCCTGAATCATTCAATGTTTCAGGTAATCGTGTCCATTTTTGTAACTGCCCATAATTCTTCCATTTTTGTAACTGCCCATAATTCTTCCAAGACCGTCAAACTCACAGTCTTTCTGGCATTGTTATTTTCTCCTCTGCTGAGTCTCATAGACCAAACCCATCAGACTTCACTCCAGCTCACCTCTTCCTTTACTTTCCTATTAACACTCCCATGTTCTGGGTAGTGATTGCATCATATTTATAATTCAGCAAAGATTTCTCCAACACTCCTTCTTCTTCATGTCACTGCTGGCTCCCCAATATCCACCGAACTGTCAGATCGGTCTCTCTAATGCCAAGCCCTGAGTCCTTAACCTACTGTGTCTGCCTTTTCTTCCTAGAGTTCCACTCTCCTTATCCAATCCTAGCACTTGAACTCCCTATCAACCAACACAGTGCTCATTCCTGTATCAGTGTTTCTGTTCTTGGTTACTTCCACCAGACTTGCTTTATCTCTGACATTCTCAATACACATGCCCAGGAAAAAGTTTCCTTTAAATTTTACATCTCTTGTCTATGGCCATACCACCCTGAACGCGCCCGATCTCCTCTAAATTTTACATCTCTCATGGAGCCTCACTTCCAGAAACTAAAACCAGTAAACACACAGGAATGGCCACCAATTTTCTGGCCTATATGTTACCAACCCACATTTAAAGATATAAATCTAAGAGTAACAATGACTTTCACTGCTGTTACAATAAAGTTGGAGGAAGCATCTTCCAGAATTACTCAGATCTCCAAGGATGTGTACGAAAAGTCCTTGGTTCCTTACTTGCTCCCTAAACCTTAAATAAATTTCTTTTGGAATGGAATATTTTCAACCTCTATGAAAGTAGCATAACATTTCAGTGAAGACAAATCCATGGGAGAAAAAGTATGTATAGGTTATTCATTACTCTAGTCTAAACCCTAGTACAGACCTTAGGACATATTAGATATTCCAAAATATCTATTATATAAATAGATATTGAATGTGTGGATGATAGCATCATTGTTCAAAACCTTTTCTCTACAGAGCCCTTCCCTACCAGAGGATTGTATATGCCTGTGGTCCACTGACATCAGGACTCACCAAGTGACAGACTTGGCCCGCCCCCTAACCCCTAATAACAACATGTGTGAAAGTGACTTCCCAGAAGATAGTTTAACAGGTAATGTATAGCTTACCTGTATCATAATACAAGCAATGCCCAGATACACCCGCTCCATCAGACTATGTTCAGAATTAAGGGCATATTCAGCCAAGTCATAACAAACAACACACCTTTGTTTTTATAAGCCATTGAGATTTGGTGATCATTTATTACCATAACATAACTTAGCCTAAACTCTCTGATACAGAGATAATAAAATATTTGCAGTCGAATAATTATGTCTTAGTACTGGTTATTGTCTCTCAAAGAAATGAGAGTCCCTTTTATTCAAAATTGTGAATATCTTCAATACAGATATTAACTATTTCAGATCCAAAACATAAATTATCAAGTTAGTAATTTTATACTTGAACTTGTAGCCTAGAAGTATCAGTATTATTCCCTGTATGGGAAAACTTGAAAGATTCTAGAACTGTAAGTTAATTTAGTTCAATATTCAGACAGGAAATGCATATTTCTCTGTATAATTTCATCTAGGATACCACTTGAGAAATTTATCTTTGGTTTATGTAACTTTTGTGGAAATTTTCCTTCTCAGATCTGATCCATAATTTAACATGTGTAATTAACACATGTAATGATGTGTTAATGATCTCTTATTTATACAGCATCCAGCTTCAATGAACACAAAGTACTCTATTTACTTAATTTATTCTCTAAATATATGCATCTGCAACTAACTTTGGAGTTAAAATAAATTAACTCCACTAAATAGTAGATTTCTACAAAAGGGTATTTATTTAAAGGCAAGAATAAAAAATTAAGACATGCAAATATTCATTTGCATGACAGACTATTTAAAGCTTTGGATTTAGAATGAAGAGTACCAAAAAGTATTTCCTACTTCCTATCAGTGTTCAGCAGCTCCTGATGACTACCTAAAAACTTTCATTTTTATTAAAAACGTAAGAACTTAATTTGTAATGAAAGGCTACATTGCAATTGCAGCTAATTCTACATTTATACCTGCCTCTATAATTTGCTTTACTTGTGGCTGTCTCTTACATTAATATTCATCACAAAATCCCCCTTCCAATATTACTTGATTTGACAGAAATGCATTAGCTATGACAAATGCTTCATAATGTACTCAGTATTAATGCAAGCAGAATCTATGGTAATTATTGCTATTTAAACACACTGATTATTCCTTCTGGTCTTCTTTAAGAAATGGAAATAAAATCTACAGCCATCAGAAATTAGAAATATCTGTTTTTAAAATGTACTTTATATTAATACAATTACCCTAAAACTTCTATCTAAAGAGGTAGTGGCATATCATAATCATGGTGGCTGCATATATTTATTTGAAGAAGGGAAGAAAATAAAAAAGAATAAACTTTCACTTGTATAGGGAAAAAAGGGTCTCAGGAGGATGAGTAACTTGGTATAATAGTAAGACTAAGCCTTTGATCACTCCATATCAATTCATCTTCCTTTCTTTATCAATTCCCTCATTCTCATCACATGCAACCAGGTCACCAGCACCTTTCAATAAGCAAAGATCTAGAAGATGGAGAGGATTTCTTTTCCACTTTAGCAATACTAAAATTCATAACACATATGACCTGACTCACTAGTAAGTTATTTGACTGGTGGTATTACATTTGACTTGTTCAATTTTGTAAGGTCATCCCACAAACGTAGTCCACTTATTTCGGGGGTTATGAATCATTTCAACTTATTTCAGGGGGAATGAATCATTTCAAAGTAGCAATTAATTTAAAGCTACCTCACAATTCAAATGTATTCAGATGGCTCTCTGGACATAGATGGTGTTCTCAAGGATTTTAACCAAATAGCAGCATCACTAACTGCCATTTCATTAGGTACATAAATCACTAAGTGTCACTTTCAAAAAGCACATTTCAAGTTTACTTATCACATAAGGCAATCCTTCACTACTTATTTAATCTTCTAAGCTTTCCAGATTTGTGAATTGATTTATTGAGGCTGACTCTAATGCTAGGCAGTGTGAGTGTGAAAGGAAGCGCAAAGCTGTCTAAGACACTGGCTGAGAAATCACCAAGTGACTGAGTTACCTGGTAGGCTTACGAGTAAGATTTCTACCATCATAAAAATGGGGTTCCAGATAGACTTTGTTGCATTATAGTAACATAATAACATTCTATATTAAAATGTACAGACTGGGGAAAAAAATGAACACAAAAGGGATAAGATGCAATAAATGAGGTAAATACTTATTTAGAAATAAAAGGCAACCCCTTCTCCCCCCCCCCCCAAAAAAAAAGTAAAATGAAGACATTATCAAGAATATGTATTATTTCCAACAGAGAACATAACCTTTGGGATTCCCATACATTCCATTCAAATCTATAGATTCAGCTCATGTATTATAATTTTGAAGGGCACCACTTGCTACTGCCTACTTTATAAAATATAAAAACTCAAAATTTAGAAGAGCTGGATCTCACAGGGCATTTGATTAAAATCATTATCTCGGTGATTTTCAGATATATTTTTAGCTGAGGTAAAAAGACTATGCAGAAGCTCAACTATTAATAAATACAGAGATTAAAGTTGGAGTGAGGAATCCAGAGTTCTGACCTGGAAACCTCTGTGGAGCTCAGCATAAGCCCTGGGGTTGAGAGAGCAGATGTATTCTTCTTCCCTACTGAAGTGCCCAGGACAGCTTATTCTATTTGTTACATGGCTTTTGCACAACTCCAAAGACAGAACTCCATGTCTTCCAAGGTAGCCCTGTTTATTTTCAGAAAGCTTTTAAATTTTTAGGGAAACCTCTCTTATGGAACCGAAATCCACCTTTCTACAGTTTCCTTTCACTGTCTGGTTTGCTAGTGTATCTCTGGGGCCTAGAAGAGCACAGGAATGTAGTAAGTGTTCAGTACAGAGTCATTGGATAAATGAGTGAACAAACAACCCTCTTTTTATTTTTTTAAAATGTCCTTAATGTCATAATTTCTTTTCCAAATATCCAAGTATCTGAACACTGTTCTCAAATGTTTTTCCAGGTTCAATCCTAATTGCTTCAAATACTTTCCCTGCGGTGTGATTTCCAGACTCTTTGCTGTCTTCAGAGTTTGAACTAGCCTTGAATAATTTCATTAACTTTTTTGAAGTGAGGAGGCCAAAACTAAGCTCAACACAGAAAGATGGTGTGAGAAGAGCAAAGTAGAGCCGTTGCTTTTGAAAATCCGAACTCATTTGTTTATTAATTATAAGTAGGATTGCAATAGTTCATGGCCTAGGATCATCATTAGTTGACTCCCACTTTAAATCAGTGGTCAATGAATTGTGATCTGCAGGCCAACTCTGTTTCAATGTCTGTTTTTTATAAGTAAAATTTTATTGGGATATGGACACATCCATTCATTTGTGCACTATCAATGGCTGCTTTCACAATATAAGAACTGAGTATGCATGACAGGGACTATTTGGCCAGTAAAGCCTATTCCCATTGCGTACTTTACAGGGAAAAAATAAATTTTGACCTTGCTGTAAATCATTCTTTCCCGGAATCAATGAAAGTTCAAGCCAAGATAAATAGTGTCACAAAAAACCATAAACCCAGGGAACCTGGAAAAATACTCCCTTCAAGGCAAAGCTATCTTTTGCCTTAGAATTCCTTTAAATCAGAATTTCCCCAACCTTTGTAATCGGTAGAATTATCTGTGAAAAATTTATGAGGTGCCAATTCCTGGGCCTCGAACTAGGTCAACTGACTCAGAAACTCAAAGGTGTGGCTTTGACTAATCCTTGGCCTCTGCAGCCCTGCCCTAGTTCTATCCTTCCACCATGGTGCCCTTCAGCTTACTTCTGTTTTTGTTGTTGTTGTTATTTGCTTGCTTAATTATTACTTTAAAATAATTTTACATCTACAGAGAAGTTGTAAAAATAGCACAGAAAGTGTTCTCCTGCAGTTTTCATCCAGATCCCTGCCATGATAATATCTTATATACCGTAGCAAAGTGATCAAGATCAGAAAACCGATGCTGGACCTTACCATTAACTGAACTACAGATTTTATTCAGCTTTTATCAGTTTTGTCATGATAAATATTAAATATTTTAAGATACACATTTCATTGAGTTTTTTCATGTAAAGATTCTTGTAATCACAGCCACACCAGGAAATAGACTGGTAAATCATTCCAAAGAAACTTGCTTGCGCTACCACTGTACGCTCTCTCCAACTCTTAAACCTTGAAAACTACTGCACATTATAATTTGGAGAATGCAACATAATGGAACAATGAAGTATGGAACCTTTTGAGACTGGGTTTGTTCATTCACCACAATGTCCTTGAGATCTGCCCAAGTTGTTACAGGTAACAATAGTTTATTCCTTTCTGTTGTTGAGTAGCAATCCATTGTATTGATATATCTCAGTTTATTAATCCATTTGCCCAGTGAAGGTCATTTGGGCTATTTCAAGTATTTGCTAAGTATTAACGGAACTGCTATAACAAATTGTATCCAGATTTCAAGTGAACATAAGTTTTCAATTCTCTGGGCAAATCCCCAGGAGTAAGGTTGCTGGGTCACCTTGCAGGTATACATTTACCTTTACAAGAAACAGCCAAATGTTTTCCTCAGTGTCTGTTCCAGTTTGCATTCCCATCAGCAATGTGTTCCAGCTGCTCAGTATCCTGATCAGTACTTGGCATTGGATTTATCTTATTTTAGCGATTCTAGTTGGTGGGCAGTAGACTCTTATCATAGCTTTCATTTGCACTTTCCTAAAAGCTCATGAGGTGACTATGTTCTCATGTGCTTACTTTCCACAAATGCATTCTTTGGTGAAATATCTGGTCAAGGCTTTGCCTATTTTTCTAATTGGAATGTCTGTCTTCTTAGAGTTTAATGTGTTCTTTATATATTCTGGGTATAAGATCCTTGTCAGCTATGTGAATTGAAAATGTTTTCTCCCAGATTGTGGTACATCAAATGTTTTGATTTTGATAAAGTCTAATTTGTCTCTCCCCCACCCCTTCTTTTATGGATCATGCTTTTGGTGTCATTCTTTATCGCCTAGGGTCCAATCAGTAGGGAGAAACTACAATACATAATAATGTGAACAAGGAAAGTTTACTGTTAACTGTAACAGGGGATTGCTTGATGATGATTGGCTACTAATAAGTAGAGATCTAAGTAATATGGTTCTACTAGATGTAGGAGCAGACTACACCCATAGGGCTGAGATCCTGTGCCTCAAGAAGAGCTTGTGGTAGAGGGTATGGCGATGGCTCACGGAACGGTTGAGAGGTTGCCATGGGACCTTACTGGAAATCTATCCTCTAGGTACCAGGGAATGCTGTCCATGGGCAGGTATCTCTCTGGAGGCACAATGCTAACCAAATTGTCACAGGGGTGTGTTGGGAGAAGCTGCTGACTTGTGGATGCCTCTAGATTTACACCAGGAATTTGGTATTTATGGAAGAAGCTGTCCACACTGCAAAAACCTGGCCAGTGAGTACTTAAGACCAGGAAGACAGACCACTTCTTCCTCCTGCAATGTCTCTCCAGTGCCCTCTACTGACAAAGCTTAAAATCATGCCAGTTGGTAAAGGGATGATAGTAAAAGGATCCATTTTCATAGGCTGGGACTAGTCCCCAGGGCTCCACTGGACAGTTTAGCCTGTTGAGAGGGGCACTGCCTTGCTTCCAGTATCATTGAGCTCAATGGTCAACAGGACACTCGCCCTCAGTTTTTGAAGTGTCCAGGTATGTTCTCCTGGAGAAGGGTGTGTGTGGCCACTAAGGTCCTATCTATGCTTCTACTGTCTTCTAGGTCTAGAAGAGGACTAGAAACAGCAGACTTTCCTTGGGACTGTTGGCTCTGCAACCATTTCTAGTTCCAGGTTGCAGGCTGCTCTGGCACCCAGGCTTGGATATAAAAAGGGCAAAACAACAATAATAATAACAATAAAAATAAACAAAATAAAAACAAAGTAAAGAAACACAAAAAATAGGGTACTTCTCACTGGGTCATACTGAGATCCTTAGTCTCTCCAACCTTAAAAGTCTTCTGATTGTTTCCTTAGGTGTTCTTTCCAGGGTTTATACTTGTAATTTGGAGGAGGATAGGATGGAATGAGCTTTCTTCATCTTCTCTGGAACCAGATACCCTCAAGACATATGACTTATTTCCTTAGACCACACGTCAAGGCTTGTTCCACATGTAGGTGGTTCTGAGTCTGGCTCAGGGAGATTCCTTCCAAAATGCTTATCCTGACCCAAGGTTTCCTTATTGCTAAAAACGGACCATAATATGGACAATAAAGACATACCCACACCATTAAGAAGGGAAAGATCTATTAAATACTGGAGGAGATATGAAGAAAAAACTAAAATTGTCCTAACCTGTCAGCTGGTGGTAACTAATGTTCATTTGGCATCATTGCTTCTCACCTTTGTGTTATATCAAAGGTCC
Organism: Pipistrellus hanaki; assembly: GCF_964339955.1. NCBI lineage: Eukaryota > Metazoa > Chordata > Mammalia > Chiroptera > Vespertilionidae > Pipistrellus > Pipistrellus hanaki. The sequence continues at coordinate 41,984,927 of NC_140515.1, forward strand.
CAGAATACCTTGGCACTCTACCACCATATCTGACTTTGCTAAATATCAGCTTCTTCCATGGGGTTTCCTTTTCCCTTGATTTGTGTAGACCTCAGAAGAGTGGGAAAATCTGCTCCTATCTCAAAATTACACACAAATCGAATAATTCTGATCATGATAATGATTACAACGGTAAATAGTAACAATGATCTCTCTACCATTTCATAGTACCTACTATGGGTCAGACATTAAGATAGATGCCTTAACTAAATTATTGATCACCCTCACTACACTTGATTATTTTACAAATGAAAAAAGTTAAATGGTACAACAGAGATTAGAAACCTGGAGTCTGATTCCAAATCTTATCTATTTCCCAATGTAATACCTCACCTTTACCCCCTTCACACACCCTCTCACATGTACTGCCCTTTTTGCCTGTACCTTTGGGCATATATTGTAACATTCAGATTTTGGTTTTATCCATAAAATACAAATAAAAGCTCCCTGGAGGCAGTAAATTATCCTAAGTCTTGGAATACCTACCTGACAAAGAATCCTGTTTTAGGCACTGAGTGGATACTGATTTTCACAGCTGCTATTCAAAGAGTTTATCTAGAATCACAAATCCATTCAATGACCAGCTGAGTGGATGGGATGCTCAGTGATTAATGAGGCTAATCTGACTGATGATCAAAATTGGACCATGCATACATATGAGCACCCAACTTGAGATGAGGAGTCGCTGTAGGCATTATTTTATAGCTACATATGAAGAAATGGAGAAAAGTGTCCTAAATGCAAGTACAGGTCTTCGAATGCACATTTCAGACACACGTACTTTACGATGATACCTGATGAAGGCTCCCATCAGTCATGCCACAGCCTCCTGTCCTGATTACAAAGTACATGCTGTCCATTTCTCTGAACATGATGGCATGCTATCAAAAGATGATAAATATCCTCACAAACAGGTAGCTAGAGCATATGCTTGCAATATTTCTCTGTGGTTTTGCAATAGCAAACATCTTGACTTTTGTTGGGGAATAAAAATCAAAAGGCTTCAACTCTCAGGAAAGCTCAAATGTAAAGAGATAAAAATCAGAGGATCTGGGTGCTGGAATAGACATTACATTACATATAACATAACCACAATCCAGTGCTAGCATTTGTTCCAAAAATTCTTAGCAATTTTTGCAGCTAGTTACATGTTCTGCACCAGAATTCTTCCACAGAAAGTGAAATCTCTGGAGTGCTCTATTTGATGGAGAGTTCTTTTGTTTGCTCGTTTGTTCATTCATTCATTCATTTGATACCTAACTACATCATGGTTTTTTAAAAAATAAGCTAAGAGTGTATGCAAGGCACTAGGAAAACAGTCAGGACCAAGATAGACATATTTTTTATCTTAAAAACTTCTCTAGACACTGGAAGTGACAAACAAAATTGTACAATAAATAAATAATTTACATGTGTAATGGGGAGGCCATATGTAGTATTAAAAATAAGGGTTTTTTTTACATTGAACCTAGTGAGCTCCTCTGCATTTTTCACCAAATAGCCCAGGTTGTAATCTTTTGTGCCATACAGAATGAGGCTTCATTCATTCTTCTACATGGAGACATACCAGATATTTAAGAATAGCTAGTATTGTATCTTCCAACAGTTCTCCAGGACAATTTCTTCCAGAAATTTTAAATCTTTCCCATTTGACAAAAAATTGTGGTTCTTAATTCAGAACTCTGGTCTTACATAATGTGTTGTTGTTTTTTTCCTTTCTATAAGTGTAGTGGTTCACAATCTATTGCATCTACTTATATACTCAAATTCACATTTGCTAAAATGAATTACAAGGCTCCAATATATATGCAAGAAGGGCTTAAACATGGCGGGGAGTACAGGGATATTTGGCGGACACTACAAATTATACATTTTAGCTAACATCCTGATAGTACATCTAACAACACAATTATCATCCTCATTGTCTATACTTTACCTTTACTATATCACTTCCAACTGTAATTACACATACAATATGTAACACATACACACACAACATGGATATACTGTTAGAATAGAGGAAACTTGATTGAAGAATGAGAATAAAATAATATGCTTACTAAAAATATAAGACATAAACAGTAGTTGGATCCCAACCTTGCATCACAGAGCAATAAGATTATGGTCCAAGATCAGGCCTCTGAATCAGATTTGCTAGATTTCACTCTGGTTCGGTCATTACCAGTTGTGTGGCTCTGGGCAAGTACTTAACCTCTCTGTTCCTTATAATAATGGCATTTGATGACCTGTTGTACAAATTAAGGAAATAAATATATGTAATTTATTAGCATGCTTTATTCATAGTATATGTTATAGATATGTGCACTATTGTTATTATTACAAATAAATGTGCAATAAAAATGTAATTTTTTGTTTGTTTTTCCATGGTTTATTAATAATATTCGAGCATAGCAGAAGGATTCAAATGGCTCCATGTGGTGTTTGAAATTCATTCCAAATACAGGCTGAATGACCTGCAGGTTTGACATAATGCCAAAGTCCAAGAGCTTCAGCATGTCTTTAGTGTCAGGATCAACTTTAAAAATTTGATCCAGGCTGAGCCCTCAGGAACATAATCCTCTCTCCTTTCTCTCTTCTTCCTGCAGCTAGATGGAGACACTTCTCATGGGGCCTCTCTGAATCCACTTTGTTAGACGTGTAACATAACCCACTATTTTGTTTCAAAGCTTCTAGCTGGGAATAATGGCAATTTCCTTGCACGCCTGCTTGTTGGTGTGGAAGTTGTTGCTCAGGTGCTTGTAGTATTTCTCAGTGATGACCTGGGCTGCCTCCTTCATGATCTTGGTGTGAACATAGCCCACCTTGGTGGGTCCTGGTGAAAGCTGAAAATGTAATATCCTTATTTGCTAAAACCAAGTCATTCTTCCTTACTAGCTTTTATCATGCTAAATTGGAAGTGGGTGGGAAGATGTAATTTTCACATTAAATTTATGAAAATCATCACAATTTTTCCAGGTTGAGTAGTCTCCTTTGGATTTTTTTTTTTTAACTCTATGGCACAGAGATAACAATATCTCTCTTCTTCTCTTAAAAAATGATATATGGCCTTTTGATTTTTCTTAATAACAGTTTTTTTCATGCTAATTATGTTCCAGGCATAATTAGCATTATGACCTCTGAGGAGGCCTGTTTGTCTTACAAAAAGAGATAAATATAAGACAGACATTGCAAGGGAAGGGTTGCCTGTCCTTGATGACCTCTTTCTCTTCGTGTGCTTGATCTTCTTCCCCTTCAGAATTTTAATTGTTCATAACATTTGTTCTAATCTACCTTAAAGTTAAGGCAAGAAGAACACAATTCTTATTATGAGAAAGGAGACAGCACTCCAGTTCTACAAAGGGCTAATATAAGTTAGCCTTGCTTTGCCTGCAGGTAACCTCAATATCTAGAATAGAATATGTTACGATACTGCAACCAAGGCAAAGCTTATAATCTTATCCTAGTGCATCTGTAAAAGACTTGAAATGCATTGCTCCAATTTACCTAGTCCTCCACCTTCTGTCCATCCAAAGTCAGAGCTCTAAAGAAACAGGACAGAAATGACATTAAGGAGATTGCATTGGAAAAAGACTTGTGCCTACTGGGCAGTTTGTTGCCTAAGTCTTAGCTGTTTTCTTAGGCCAGAGGTTTTAGAGGATGAATAAATCCAGCTCTCTGGAAGGAAAGTTTTAGCATTTATTTGTTTAATCTTTCCAAGCAGTCCAAAAGCATTACCTGGAGGTAGAACTTACAATTGGATTTCTAGTCCCAGAGGACACGGCTGTTGCTGCTAGAATCGGCCTAAAGCCCTAGCATGTAACAAGCACATTTGCAGTGAAAGTCTATTAATAAACTGATGAAAGCTCACCAGTTAAAAGCTAAAGAATGCTATTAAATGCTCTCTTTTGCTTTTAATGGACTGAAACCTGTTAAAACACTGCTAAATAATAAGGAAAATTTTTCTTGTGGTTGATAGGTTGATAGAGGGACAAGAACACACACACACACACACACACACACACACACACACACACACACAATTGAAATATTAATTCCAATAGGCTTTATATCAAAAGGAGCTGGAATGGAGCAAAACCTAAAGTCTTGAGGGTCCACGGAACCCCACAGAATGGCTGGAGATAAAACTGGAGACATTTCACTCAGACAGAACTCTATGATCACATTATCAACTTTTCCTGGGGCTATTAAATCAGTGGAGCAAAAAATAGGCACATTTGGTCCGCAGACGGAGAGAGCTGGGTAGAGCAGAGAGAGAACTGAAATGACACAACAGATGTCTCAGGGCTCTCATATCAAGGTGCACGCTCGGAAGGGCTCTTCCGGGGGCTCTACTGCAGATAGTGGTTTATTGAGTGCAAAAATGAGAGAAGTTAGGGGATGGAGTTTTAAAGACTTTCCTTTTTCTTTAAGTTCCCAGATCGGCTGTTTCATCTATTTTTGGATTCGTGATGTCAAACCAGCCAGTCGATGCAGCTCTTGCAGTGAGATTTTTGCTTCTGTGACACCTGTCAGGTTTCGGCTTCACAATCAACATTTGCTTCTTCCTTTGTAGCTAGGAACACGCATCTGTCTGCCCCACTCTATGCTCTGGGTTGTGCTTGACTTGCAGTGCGTTTTCAGACCTCTAGACGATGTTGAAGTTCCTGGTCAGAACATGGCTTCAAGGCCAAAGACACCTCACTGTTCTAGTGATGAAGGCCTCTTTCTGCTTTCCTGTCGTGTTTGTCTGAGTTTGGATTCAGAATCTTCCTGTGAAAAGTGGAGGCTACCTATTCATCTTTTATATATACAGCATCCCTAAAATTCTTTTCTTGAATCTATGGCTCTGGGGTTTTGAACCTTATACTAACCTGAATTCAGCTCCTGCTTACCTTTGCTAGCACAATCAATGTAGTCTTTCCCTGTTACTGACCCGATTTCTCCCTTGCTTTTTAAATCATGCCATCTTGCTTTTTCTATTAGAATAAAATGGAAGCTCACTGTGGCAGATTTTATTTTACAAAGATGACCACAGCAACAGTTCCCATCTTACATGACCATCTTATACTGCAACTGACCCTCCGCTCTGAGGCCTGTCTCAACCAATACGATAAAATGGAAGGCCGTTATTATGACTTTAGGTCAAAAGAAAATATATCATCAGCCTGGCTGTCTTTTTGGAACCCAGGTGCCATCCTGTGAGAAGCCCAGGACATAGAGAGGCCACCAGTAGTTGCTTTGGCAGACAGCCCACCGGAGGTTCCAGCCAGCAGGCAAAGCCTAACATGTGAGTGAAGAAGGTTTAGTGAAGACTCCAATACAACTGCCATTTCACCGTAAATACATAGGAGACAGTCCACCTCCTCCCTCACCCAAATAAAAACTTTGGCTTAATCACATAATTATGAGAGATATTAATAGTAGTAATAATATACTAAGATACTAAAAATTACTAAAATAAATAATTGTGGTATTAAAATAAGTATTTTTTCCCACTGTCACACTCATAGTGGTTGGATTTTCATATGCAAATAATTGAAAAATAATTAAATAGCTGAATATCTGTAGCCCTCTAGACATGGTATACACAAAGTAGAGCCCTAGGGCCAAATCCAGCCTGCTGCATGTTTTAATAAAGTTTTATTGAAACTCAGATTATTCACTTACATATCGCCAGTGGCTGCTTTCAGGTGACAGTGTCAGAGTTGAGTAGTGTGACAGAGACAGTGTGATTTATAAAATATAAAGTATTTAACGCCAGGCTCCCTTACAGAAATACCTTTTCTGAACTATAATCTAGATTCTAGACAAATGGCTGATTTTTTTTTATTGTAACTTTTGGCAGTGTATATTTACCATATTGCCACATGATATATGTGTATGTTACCCAGCTATGAAAAGTTTTATTTTAATTTTCACACCAAAGATAAAGCTACACATATACACTCATATATTTGTGGGAAGCTTTCATTATATTTCATATTTACTGAAATATACTACAGATATCCAAAATAGCCTATTTTGGATATCTGTAGTATATTTCAGTAAATATGTGATTTTCATAATTTTTCGTGTACTTGATCTTCTCCATGAAAATGTGATTTTCATAATTTTTCTGTTGAATTGAGTGTGAATTGAGGTACCAAAAATTCAATATGTTCATTGCCCAAACCCAGGGGTGTGACACAATATAGTGAATGTTTTATTTTCCCTTCTGGAATAGAATACAGCTGAGAAAACCAGAAACTCCTAACAGTTCAGAAATTTACACTGGGTGGGATTGTGATGAATATAAAATAAAGGCAGATTTCTTACTGTTTTAAGGAAAGATAAGTAACATCTCAAATGCATTAACCTGACCACAAAGTACCGGCAAATTGAATGCATTTGCTTTATATTTGCTTTATGCATTATAAATGTATTCTTTAAAAAAAAAAAAAAAAAAAAAACCGAAAAAAATTTTTTCAGTTAAGGCCCACTTGATTTCTTCATTACTTTCTGCACTATAAAAAAATAAATGTCTGCACTATACGATTTAGGAAAACTATCTTACTTCCCCTCATTAATTGCAAGGATGATGAAAGATGCTACCTTTACCCTTTTGAATAAAGGGAATGTTAGTGGACAGAAACACTCAATGGTTTGACAGCCATGTAAAGTAAATTACTCTATCACTGCTCCAACCATAGCTCTTAGATCAGTGATTTTACACAAAGATGCATAATCTGGATAGAATCTTGGATTATTTTGAAGTAAGATACTGTTTCCAAAGCCGTTTTAAGATAAAATTATCCTTCAGGGTGATGAGTAATCCCCCCATTTCCCGGAAACAAAAGTTAACACATGTGGGAACTTGGAAATAACTAAAAGAAGGATAGTACATTACAGATATATATTTCCATAATATTTGCTAATGAGGTATTTTACAAATAGGGAGATAACTGTTATTTCTGTTCAATTTCTCATACTCATATTCTTCTGTGGGAAATATTCTTTAAAATGGGGATATCAATAATTAGAAATAATACCTCTACAACATTTTTTAAAAAGTTCTGTATGAGGCTGGAGTGCAATTACTTATATAATGACATATTGAAATTTTAAAAGCTATAAAAATAAAAACCACACCGTTTTTCCTGTTTAGGAAATTGTCAACCTTATAGGGAAAACGATTTATAACCTTGAACTCTAGACTATATTACCTTATTTTAAAATACCACTGTATACTGATCTAAAATGTCTTCTAACATAGGAGGAAGCTTATATTTGTGAGCTCTGAAGCAATCCTTTCTAGGTTATTGGATTTTCAATTACTAAAATTACCGCACTAAATATTGACTTCGTTGCCTGAAAGAATTAAAGCACTTTTCCAAAGCAGAAATTTTTAAGAGTTAATATACATCCTGTAAGACTTTAATCTCTTCTAATGTAGTTAATATCTTATCTTTATTTGTTAATTTTTCTATGCTCATTTAGAAAAAATATTTAATCCCCCCCCCCAAAAAAAAAGACTTTTCTTTTGTATTTAAGACTTGGGTCTTGTTCTTCCAGAAAATTTTTTCACTGTCTAGAGAGTATTACAAAATCAACATACATATAAAAACTAAGGTGAAATAGCTTCACGTGCAACTCGCTATAAATTTTATACAGAGAGATAGAAGATTTTGTTTTCCAATACACATGAAGCTTTCCTGCTTGGCAACATAATAAAAAAACAACAATGCAGTTTTCATTAACAAAATGTAGACTAGCAAAATGCATTGGCCTTTAACCTTATCTTCTCTTACCAGCTTCCATGCAGGCAAAAAGTAAAATAAAGACATAAAGAGCATAAATGTGGTCAGACACCCATCTGAAAAGTCCAAGGGCTGGTATGAAAAGGCAACTATTTACAGCAGCACCTTTGGATATCAGAGGTTTTGCAAAACAAAAGGGCTACCCTGAGTAATCCAACAGATATGGTGATATCAATTAGCAACCAGGGGCTAGGGCTAGCAAGAAAAAATGGGAGGAGTAAGCATTTTGCTACCTAAGAGGAAACAGAAAGGCAAAAGCCTTGGGAGGAAGGAAAACTCAGTTCAAATTCCAGCTGTGCCACTTACAAACTTGTTGGCCTCAGTCAAGTTACTTAGTGTTTGAATGGGCTTTCCTTTCTCTGGATGCCAGCACCACCTTTCCTCTCTGGCCCAGTCCCTTTCTGCTCTGGCCCCGCCTTCCTATGCTGCCTAGAGACCCAGAAAGGGGTGGAGAGGAGCAGAATGCCTGTGTAGTCACTAAGGCTATGAGACAAGCATCCCATCCCCCATCACTCAACACCTGTGTATGCAAATTAACCACCATCTTTGTTGGGTTAATTTGCATATCACTCCTGATTGGCTGGTGGCATAGCAGAGGTACGGTCAATTTACATGTTTGTCTAATATTAGGTAAGATTAAGAATGTCTTCTTCCCAGAATTAGGTACTCCCATAATTTTCACAAACCTCTAGCACAGAATTTCTAAACCACTTGGTTACTAAAGCCTTTTGTTCTCTGTCTCCTCCACGAAAGTGAGTCACTGGAGGGCAGGAGCCACATCTATAATAAAACCAAGCAAATACTTAGTACTCATTAAAGTAACATTTCATCCAAGGAGTTAATCCAGGGATTAAGCACCCTCGATGTTAAGCTTAGCACATGCCAGTTAATAATATCTGTGCCTCCTTCTTCCTCCCAATATGAGAGGGTTATTCCAATTGCTGTAGGTTTACATGGCACCAGATCTGCTGTTTTCTCCTGACAAATCATTTCCTATCCTGTATTATAGTTTGGGTTTATTTCCTGTCTTCCCAATCCTGAAGATAGAACTTGTGTTCTGCCTCTTAGTTTTCATCTCTGCATCATCTGAAATATTGCAAAAGTACATATAGATAAATGCGTGAGTATGAATAAATGGATAAAAGAATAAATAAATAAACCTAAAGTTCATGATTCAGACTTAAATCGCTGACCATTTCAGAAGGATGGAAAATATATTCTTTTTCATAAGTTCTTATACTTCTTGAGCAGCATGAAAGAAATACCTTTTTTTTTTTTTTTCTGGTTTTATTTAACTCTACTAGAGAACTCCCAGGGAAACAGAAAACTGGGGGGAAAAAGAACAAAATGAAGTCTAAATGGGCATCATTCCTGCTACACATTCTGCATCTTGACCTTCACCTTGGAGTTTGGCCAGGCACCAACTGTGGGTCTGAGCATGATTGATTTGAGAAGTCACATAAGTGTAAAGTGTTGTCAAGGCTGCCTCCAAACTGAGTCATAACAAAGGCGAGCTAGAGCCCTGGCTGTGCAGGGTCCGAGTGCCACAGACTCTGCCCCATGGAGTTAAATATGCTTGCTGCCCTCAGATTTAACCCGATACCAATGTCACAAGTTGAAGTTAGTACATAGTCAATCTGACTCAATAGAGCTTTTTAAAATGTTCTTAACTCTCATTAGAAACTGAAGTAGCACAGTAATTTAATGATGAATCTGAATGCAATTATGATAATTAAAATAGCAACTTAATTTTATGCTGTCTCTGAAAAATGCTCAACCCAAGAGTTGCATATTCAAAGTCTGACTTACACTGGTTAATGACTTTGATTTGTATTATAAACTGGCAAATGTGATAAAGTTCAATTAGTAAAATTTATGGACTGTATGCCCTCAAACTACTACTGTGTTTCCCTGAAAATAAGACCTAGCACAACTTTGGGAGAAAAAATTAATATAAGACACTGTCTTATTTTCGGGGAAACAGGGTACTACATATATTAGACTGTGTTAGTTTTTGCTGTTAAAAGAATTCTTAGGATGGTCTTATATTAGACTGTGTTAGTTTTTGCTGTTAAAAGAATTCTTAGGATGGTCTTCCAGAAAATAAAAGTAATATTTTGCCCTGGCCAGTTCTCTAAGTTGTTAGAGCACTCAGTGGTTAGTACCCCTCTGACTGAAGGGTCTTGGGTTCCATTCCCAGTCAAGGGCAGGTATCTTGGTTGTAGGTTTGATCCCCAGCTCTGGTCAGGGGCATGTGAGAGGCAACCAATCAATCTGCCTTTCTCACACTGGTGTTTCACTCTCCTTCCTCCCCCACCAATGCACACCTTCTTTCCATTGTCTCTAGCAAAAACAAACAAACAAAATCAGTGGGAAAAATATCTTGGAGGAGTATTAAAAAAAAGTCTATTATTATTCTTTGATTTTTTTAAATGTATTTTTATTGATTTTTTACAGAAGAAGAAAGAGGGATAGAAAGTTAGAAACATCGATGGGAGAGAATCATTGATCATCTGCCTCTTGCACACTCCCTACTGGGGATGTGCCAGCAACCAAGGTACATGCCCTTGGCCGAATCGAACCCGGGACCTTTCAGTCCGCTGGCTGATGCTCTATCCACTGAGCCAAACTGGTTTCAGCTATTCTTTGATTGTTTTTTATGTAAAATTTCCAATTGCTGGGATAAAGATATATAGGACAGAGGTGTATGATCCACCAAGGAAGTGAAACTTTGGTGGGGTTGACAAGTAGGCAGATATACCATTTCAAAGGTGCTGGGAGACAAAGCATATACTGAAGCCTGGAAATAGAAATCAGCCAGGCAAAGAGTGTGAATGCATATGTACATGTTTATGTACAGCCATGTGTGTATGCACCAGCATATAACATATGTACCATCTGTTCATAAGCACCTGATGCATGCAATGGAGTGAAGTATAACAGAGGACTCTGCCAGGCAAAAGAATGTCTATGCCTGGCTTGCAACCCTCATGTGATTTTGTTGGGTTAGGGTTAAGGAGAGATGTGAAAACCTGCCGGAAATTGCAGGCAAGGGCTAGATGACAAAAAATGTTCTGATGCCAGATTAAGAGTTTGGAATTCATAGAGCATAAATGGAATTGTAATTCTTAATTTAACTAGAGGATTCAGTTTGGTTTACTAAGACTGCAGTACAAGCTTTCTGTCTCCTAACTACAAGAAATATGCTGTGAACATGTTTTGTTTCATACTCCGTGTCTACTACTAGTAGATATCAAACCCTTCCCTTTCCAGCTTTGGAGACAAAGGTCTCTAACTCTCCCATGATTTTATAGGTGCTCATTTCACATTCTGTCATATCTTATTCTTGTCCAAAAATGTTGTGTTAGTTAAGGTCGTACCTTTAAGAATTATTTTGCAGTTGAAATTTTTTATCATTAATGTCTACTTAATCCCTAAGAACAGCCAAAAAATGGGGGGGGAGGGACACCCCTTCAAAAATAAAAAATAAAAAATACAAAAAACCCCATACATACAAAGGCACAGACAGACACAGATGTTTCCATAAATATGACATCTGTAGACTAAACCATTGGGAGTTTAATTTAATTTTAAAAATTCATCCAGATGTCTAGTATTTCACAGATGCTGATTAGGTGGCTAGCTCATAATTTATTTTAGAGATTTGATGTTTATGGCAAAGAAAGACAGTCACATACATAGTGTATACACACATGTGCATGTATGCACACATACATACACAAGTAAGGGATCGGTTGCTTTGGACAGTAAGATAAAATGACCACTAGCTGGTTATTTTAATTTTAATTCCCCTCTTATCATACAGGCCATATACCAGCTACGTGAACAAGGCTGCCTGGCAGGTTCTTTAAGCACTTACATCCTTACTTCCTACCTCAGCCATTATGCTGAAGGAGATATCATGTTCTTGTCCGCATGAAAATTCACTGTGAAATTCTTCTGTGATTCAAGGAGGGGTTCATATGTAATGTATCTAGTTCAAAATTGTTATCAGCCTGATGGAACCCACAAAATAACATGCATCTTGATTTCCTCATGCACAAAAAAAACATGACGGGATTTTTTTTGTTATCCCACGTCGCCCCTAATTCGCAATGTGTCATCACTGATTCATATGCAAAGAGCCTGGAACCATGATATTCCACTGAGCATTGAGTGCCCCCACATCCCCCACTTCTGAATGTCCCTTCTCTTTTTCCATCTCTCTAGATATCTGCTCCCACACACCCGGTTAGCACTTATCACACATCTTGAGAAGGGGATACTTGATCAAGTCTCTTTCTTTGATCAATCTGGAGCGTGACAATAGCCAATGCTAAGAAAGGGAAAAAAACACTTTCCTTTCAAATCAATGGTCTCACATGGGTGCTTGAACTCCTGTGCCAAGATGCATGCAATAGGGCCCTTTATCATTGTCCCTGGGAGGCTTTGTTTGGGACAATGGGTCAGAAAAGAAAGACCCCAGGAACTAGCCAAAGAGGCATTTATACTCAGTTGCACCAGATCTATAAGTGCTGATAGAAATGTGTCCCTTTTCAAATGATTTTATATTGCCTCATAGAGTACAACAGAGCTATGGATTCATAAGACACAAAAGCCTTCTTTTTTTTCTTCTTAAAGAAAATGCGTAGTACTAATTATAAAGGCCTGATATAGTGTGCCATTTTTAGGACAGGTATCAAAGATAGAATCTGGTATGTAAATATGTATATAGAATATTTATACATAATATACGCCACACTACACATATATGTATTACGATACCAAAGATACCTGGCTTTCTGATGTCAAGCCCAGCTTGTACTTTGTTATACTTTTCATTATACATTGGGGATATCTGAAGCCTATGTCAAGAAGAGCAAAACTTTTCCCATATTCCCTTTGAGAACAAAAACGAAGCAAATTCCTACTTGTCTGCTGCTGAACACTGTCTGTATTCTAAATGACATTGAAATTTTTTTCCTTACAAACTATTCATCTACCACCTTTATTTTCAGATCACCGTTCTAATGATTTTCCTCCTAGATAAATGGAAAGGGGAAAAGGGTCTGTGTCTAGTTTTGCCTGGCCCTGGGCCTGATATAAATAAGATAATACTCAGGAAGGGAAAGAACTCAGACTCTGTGACCTCATTATTGACTGACTTTCCCAAGGAGGCTTTGTTTCCCATGGTACTTGCTTGCAGGCGCTGGCCATCATTTTACATCAGATATCTTGTTTATCGTTAGAAAAGTCTCTTTATCGCTCTAAGTCCCTGAGCAAATAATGTGCATTCCAATACACATTTAGAGCCAATTATTAATCCACAGCAAATACAGGCTCCTTTGCATTCACTGACTTTCTCAATGATAAATTCAAAAGTGTTTCACTCTTTGAGAGGTGAGTGCAACATCCTTGGACTATAATTTCATATTTTAAAAAGGGAGGGGAAATAGGTACATAAAGATTAATTATAATTGCAAAGTGCAAATTCAAATTGTAATGTAGTACCTTTGTCTCAGTGAATTGCCAACATAGGGACTATGTTGGCAATTCACTGAGACTTGATAGAGAATTGTGTAATAGAGTCCAGGAGAAATGTTCTCAGATCTTGCCAATTAGGCTAATTAACTCCCGATTGCTAGTTACTCAGGGGCGTTAGAAATGTCAAGCATTCTTTACCTAGAGAATCTCAAAGAAAAATCAAGCAAACTTTCGGGGTTAAACTCGATGACCCTCATGAAAACTTTCACCTCTGAAATTTGATGAGCAATATCTCGGAATTCCTTAGATTAATGAGTATCATTTTCCTTTCATGGAACCATCTACTCACACAAAAAATCTAAAGCTTTACTATGCTCTACCTCAAGAACAAACTCATGGCTTCCAGTTTTAAAACTACCTTTTATCTTTTATATAAAAAGTTCTCAGTAAAGAAAAAAAAATACATAAGAGGATTATGTAAGTATGTATTCCTAACAAGCATGTCATCGAGCAATAAAAGGATGTAAAGACATAAAGATCATATTTTAATAAGAATAAGGTATGGTAGTTAGAAAAGTATGGGTTTTTATGGGAATTCAGAGGCAGAAGGATAAAGAGGAATGTGTATACATTTTTAAAAATTTTAAAGAACAGTGTAAGAAACAAAGACAAAAGAAGTGTATAGTGGAAAATACTGCAGGTGAACAATGAAAGAAATGCTTGAAAAGGTAGGTTGTGGTCAAATCACAGAGGGCCATGAAGTTCAGCAGAAAGATAAATTGAAGGTTTCTAAGCGCTGTAACCTATGCACTGTCTAGTATACACAGAGAGCAGGATGAACAATGTCAAAGGGCAAGAATTGAGGCTAGGGTAATTGTATGGGCAAGACACCCACCTCAATGCCAGGAAATGGGCAGTAACCATGTGTAAAGGAAGAAAACATGTTTTCTTGGGACTGTGAGGGGAGTGGATTCCAACAACTGAATCAACATACAAACTAATATTGTGAGAAGAGCCAAAGACAACGAGAAGGTTTCAATTCTGAACTGAGGACCAAAAATAAAACTAGGAAAACAGGATAAAGAGAAAGTTGGGGATGCCGGAACCTGTTTGACTCAGTGGATAGAGCGTTGGCCTGCAGACTCAAAGGTCCCAGGTTTGATTTCAGTCAAGGGCATGTACTTTGGTTGCGGGCATATCCCCAATGGGGGGTGTGCAGGAGGCAGCTGATCAATGTTTTTCTCTCATCCATGTTTCTAACTCTCTATCCCTCTCCCTTCCTCTCTGTAAAGAATCAATAAAATATATATTTTTAAAAATTCTCCTGAGGATATTAAAAAAAAAAAAGAAAGTTGGGGATGATGGTCAAGATGAGTCTACCTATTTATTTATTTATTTTTTTTAACCTGTATAACGAAAGTGCTGACAAACCATCCAAGTGAGTGACTCAATTTTGATGGAAAGTTAGGTCAGAATTGAGGAAAAGAACAAGGTTAGAAATGTGGAATGCTCAGACACCTAGGGACAAGTGACAGTTGAAGCCATGATGACTATTGTATTTTATTGTTCACTGACATGGTGCCCCCTCCCTGGAGGAGGTATTCTTCCTTGCCCATTATAACAGGCTTAATCATGAAACTTGGCAGTGGAAGTGAGAGATATGTTATAAATTCACTTCCATTAAAAAGCTTTAAAAGCCTATTGATTCATGACTTTCTTTCCTGTCTTCCATAGAAATGGTAATATTAATAGTGACTGCTTCATTAGCCTGGGCCTGGAATTAAATGAACATGGAAAGAAAACCACTGCTGATGTGTTGTGTAAGTGAGAAAGGATTAGTTGTTGCAAAAGCCCCTGTGATTTCTAAGTTGTTTATTACTGCAGTATAATCTAGCCGAACTAACTGATAGGCACTTGGAATAAATAAGGTTTCTCAAAAAGGGAAAGTAAAGAAAGACCAGAGGTCCTAGCTGGTCTGGCTCAGTGGATAGAGGGTGGGCCTGCAGACTGAAGGATCCCAGGTTCTGTTCAGATCAAGGGCACATGCATGGGCTGTGGGCTCAATTCCCAGTAGGGGGTGTGCAGGAGGCAGCCAATCAATGATTCTCTATCATCACTGATGTTTCTCTTTCTCCCTCTCCCTTCCTCTCTAAAATCAATTATATATATATATATATATATATATATATATATATATATATATATATATATGTAATATAATCAGAGGAGGGCCTAGCATAAGACTAAACCCTACACCTCTGAATTTGTCATTTTATAGGAAAAAAAGAAGAAAAAAACAAACACCAACTGAGTTATATTTGCTAAGTTACTTTGAGCATAATTTCTTATTTTCTATCATTACTTTTTTTTGTATGAAACTCTTATATAAAACAACTTGCTAGATCAGACAAAGTTATTCTAGCCAACTTTGAAAATGAAAATATTTACTCTATGAAATATTCTGTAATACATAGCAACCACCATCATGTACTAAAATTTTTGAGTGTTCAATTATTTTTTTTAGAATATTACTTTAGTCTTGCAAATGTTTCTTGTAAATTCATCAATCTAATACTCCTCATTAAACCACAAGAACTCAACTTATGTTTTAATGTTAGGGAGCATTTTTCTTGCTTAGAGATAGTGGAGCTAGGCTTTCTGTGAGCAGTTGGTAGTTGATCACTGAGCATTCTCTATTACTCACCACTCCAGCATGCAGAGTGACATTAAGTAATAAAAGAGAATTCCAAGATCATAAAATTAGTGAAGAAAAGCTTACCCAATGTGTCATTTAGACATATTTGTTAGCCCAAGGCAGCAATTAAAACCCATAATATATGATTTAGGAATTTAAGAGGAATTGTTTTCACAGCTCTCTTTTTATTAAGTAGAATTGGAATGAAAATTTGTTTTTTTTTGTTTTTTTTTATGAGTATTCTATTTTTTGTATGTTTGAGAACCCAGGAAAAACTCCAAGTCAATTATATAATTTAAGTCCACATTACTTCTTGCCCTTTTCACTATTGTTGCTAGCTTTCTCTTAAGGTTTTTATCTACCAAAGCATTATCTATTTAGCCTTTTAAAAAGCAAATACTTTTTTTTAAATATATTTGGAATATTTTTATTAAGAGTAATTTAGTAAAATTAGTAAAATGTGATTTAATACACATCTGTATCTTTTATGTATAGATAAGTCCCAAAATCACACAAAAACCTTGTGCATTAATCAAAATGATTAATTTTTTAATTAAAAAATACATGAGCTGCTGAAAGCGGTTTGGCTCAGTGGATAGAGCATCCGCCTACAGACTAATGGGTCCCCAGGTTCGATTCCGGTCAAGGGCATGTACCTTAGTTGCTGGCACATCCCCAGTAGGGGGTGTGCAAGAGGCAGCTGATCAATGATTCTCTCTCATCGATGTTTCTAACTCTCTATCCCTCCTCCTTCCTCTCTGTAAAAAATCAATGAAATATATATATATATATATATATATATATATATATATATATATATATTTAAAAAAATACATGAACTTTAACTCTATAGTCTTATTTCTCTCTCTCTCTCTCTCTCTCTCTCTCTCTCTCTCTCTCTCTCTCTCTCTCTCCCTCCTGCTTTAACTGTTCTAGGGAAATGCCTCAGAAACCCATCTTATTTTCAGGGTTGTGTTCCTTCCTCATCAGTAGGAAGAAACAGTAGTAAAAAAAACAAGTAATTGTGTGTTTTTTTAAAAAAAAAAAAAACTCTAATTGGTTAGCATAGGTAACTCTGATTTATATTGCAATAGAAATGAGATAACAATTTATAACATGACTGGAGCTTTCTTAGGCTACTTCTTATAGACAGTTTTGTGGAAATCCCCATTTGATAAAATTTGGCTTAAAATACCAGGTTAGTGTGCTAGAAACCTTAGTCTTTCAATTTATGGGACTTTTTATTGTTGTTGTTGTTTTTTTTTTGGGGGGGGGGGGGAGATAAGGGGGTTGAGTACAGATTCCTATAGATTAGGAGAGCAATGTCCTTCCTGATGCTCATAATTTTCTTCATATGTTAAATATTTGTACCAACTTTATAGATTTGACTATCTCTCCTGCCTTTCAGGAATTTTCTCTTGCTCTAGTATGAAAGGGTGTTTCACCATTTCAATGCCATTCCAACCAGTGGGCAAGTTCCAGCATCTCCACTGGGAATCAGTTTATTGTATGATAGGTTGTCACCCACAGGCCAACCCAAAAAAATGTTTCCATTCCACTTCTAAAAGGACAGAGCCTTGGTGACTGCCCTCATTTATAGTTTGGTCTTTAAGTTGAGAAATGGAAGAATGCATTCAAAACAGAGACAACCTGTGCAGGAGCCTTCCCTAACTCAAGTTAGCAGCTCTACCCACCATGTAAGTATATATTGTTCAATGATGTGCATCCTCAATGTAACAGAGACTTTTGCATTTTAAAGAGGAGTCAAGAAATTAAGAATAGAGTTACCATATGAACCAACAACCCCACTCCTAGGTATATAGTATATAAAAAAACTCAAACTCATTTATACACAAAAATATATGCACCCCTATGTTCATTGCAGCATTTTTCACAGTGGACAAGACATGGAAACAGCCAAAATGCCCTGAGATAGAGGACTGAAAAGAGAAGATGTGGTACATATACACAATGGAGTACTACTCGGCCATAAGAAAGGATTAAATAGCATTATTTACAACAACATGAGAGGACCTTGAGAACATTACACTAAGTGAAATAAGTCAGATAGAAAAAGTTAAGAACCCTATGTAAGATATAAAACTGAAATTTATGAACACAAACAGCGGTGTGTGGTAGATGGGCAGGGGTTGGGGGAGAAGGGAGTCCTCATATGAGGTGACAGGAGAAGATGACTTTGGGTGGTGGAAACATAGTGCTATGTACAGATTTTGTAACTTAGAAATCCATACATAAACCTATGTGTTCATGTTGGCCAATGTCACCCCAATAAAATTAAATTAAAAAAGAGGAGTCAAGCAAACCCAAATAGTCATGACTGATTAAAGTGTCTACGAATAGAAACATTTGGAGGCAAGCAAAAACTTTACATTAAACTCTTTACATCAAGCTCATCTTTTTAAATCAAACCCATGCCTTTGTTCTATCTACTTTCTTTTTACAAATGAAATACATTTCTTTATGGAAATTATGGCCTTCAGGATGCCAATCTGTGCTCTAATATCTGGGGGTGGGGTGGGATTAAAGTCACCTGCTTCATTGCTGATTACTCCCTGATAGTTCCCCCCAAATAAGGGAATATGTTTTAAATTAATAGAGAAAAGATTAATGTAAGTTGTACATCTAACTTAATAAAATGACATAATCCAGCTCTTACTCTGGATATCAAAGAAGTGAAGATGACAAGCACTTCTTTTTTACCCGTAGAATGTTGTGACACAAAGTTAAACAAATCAGAATCAGAGAATCGAGGGGGATGACATCCAATAGACACTTTACTCAGCACCTACACCTAGTGACAGTGTACAAAGATGACAAAGACACTCAGCTTCAGGGAGTACAAAAGGTTCTCAGGGAGGACAGCATGATGCATCTACCAATTACACCTGGGTAAGGAACAACGATGTTGTTGTGGGAATTTGTAGAGAATATCATCACCCCTTACAGATTCACATAGGAACAGGCACATCCTCAGATCCTATATGTGTCTAATGGATGCAAGCAGTTGTCATAAAGTCACTATGATCTGTTCTACTGGCTCACTGTAGCATTTTACATTTTTATCAGTCATGGCCAGGAGAGTTTCCTCTAGTTAAGATTATCTACGACGATATGGATGCTTCCTGATCATTGAAGGGACTGGAAATCATGTATCAGCTCTTCTGTTTTAGACAGTAGTGTATTAAATGTACCTCCATACATCACACAGGACTTTCATGTACAATGTGAGGACCAGTGTTTTTACATTTTCAAATGTCATCTTAGGGAAACCCCACGGACCTTCCCCTGTTGCAAATAAACTAGCTGTTTGCAGGAGCTATCCCAAGGGGCCATTCAGAGACCATTGTTTCACTGAGAAGACTCTGTTAAAAAGAGTAATTGGTATCAATAACACTTACCTGTGTATGCAGAAGAAAAGGCTACCCAGGCATAACAAGCCCAGAATTACCTAAAACACTGCACTGCTTGGGATTTATGAGAAGAAGGCCTGTCGGTAATAATGCCCTTATTGGGACCTTCTCAATTCACTTGGCATACCTTGTTGTCTTACGCACCGTTCAATCAAATCTGCCATGCAGTCTCAGGCTAGAGTGCTGCATACTAGATGCAACCTCAGCAAGGTTCACGTCTCAACAAGGGTTATTGGGGACATGGCTTCAAATGCCTTTATGACTCTGGTGCTGCTTTCAAACAGTCACAGGACTGTTTCAAACGCAAACTCTGTAGTATGACTTGTGATTATTTTAGTGCCTGAAGGGTATTTAAAAAATGAGGGGAAACAATTACCATCACATAGAAAGATGGATCATGCATGAATCAACGTGGCAGGAACACAGGTAAACAGACACAGGGTTAGACAAGGGAAGAAGGCCCAAAGAACAATGATGGTGACAGCAACAAACAACGACAACAACAAAGATCATTGTTTAACCTGTTTTGTCAGAGCTGGTGTTGATGGTATTGGTAGTGATGGAGGTGAAGGTAGTCTTTGCGCTGTCCTTGGCAGTGACAGATTTCTGCTTATTTTTCATGGCTTCCAGTGCTTTGAGCTTCTTGGCATGTTTCGTGCCTTTGTAGTGGGCCGCAGCCTGGCTCTACAAAGGAGAACAAAATGAACCATGCAATCAGGCTCATTTCTAAACTACCATTCTCTGTATTATTGCAAATACAGACTCCCTTTCAATAATCGGTACCATTCAAGCTAATTTTGGCCATGGCCAAACAGTAGGGTTCTGTTTAGAATGATGCTAGAAAGCAATGGGCATCGAGTTCTAAAACCTCTGGTTGGAAGGAAGGAGTATTTGACTGCTTCTCTTCAGAGACATGTAGCTGAACACCAACCACATCAACAACATTTTCTTTGCAGAGTGGAAGAAAAATAAGAATTTATACCTGTGTTGCCTTTGTTCTGCCACAGAAGATGCTGGGCCCCCAAATAACAAGGGCCCTAGAAAGAAATAGCTCTCACCTTCTTGGCCTGGGAAATGTGTTCCTCTTTCTACAATGTGTCTTATTAAGACAGCCCCCAACAGGTGTCTAGAAGAAAAATGTCATATATAATAAGGGAAGTGGCACTCAGGAGGCTGAGATTGAAGCTTGAGAGTTCAAAAGCAAATATATTGCCTAAATCCAAATGGAGTACACAGAAGCTGGGTAATTTTCTGATCCGTTCTTTCTGCTTGCTTCCCATAGAGGATGGCCTTAGAAATTGAAGGTAGAGGCATTCTTTCAACATATAAGTCTTTCATGCCTGGCCCATTGTCAAGAGGCTACAGTGTGTTTTGACTATGTAATGGGATCAATGCAATTCTTTTGATTGTCTCTCTCTCTCTCCTTCTCTCTCTCTCTCTCTCTCTCTCTCTCTCTCTCTATATATATATATATATATATATATATATATATATATATATTCCCCCCCCAAGTTTATATTTTCTGAAAACTATCTTTCTTATGGTACTGGAGAGACACATTCACTGAGATAGAAAATCATCTTAAAGATATCTATATTTACTAATGTTTATTTATGGGGGAGAGAGCCTTCGTGGCTTGGGGTGGACTGGGAGTGAGCAGGGAAATTCTTAGATCAGGATTCCCAGCTCAAAAACCTTTCAAAATGTCACCTCACAAAGAAGTGGAGACCTCTGCCTGTTAGACTATCCATTACTTCCAAAGGCTTATTTAAACCCAAGGTTCACCCCAGCTGGTTTGGCTCAGTGTTGGCCTGAGGACTGAAGGGTTCCAGGTCAGATTCTGGTCGAGGGCTCATGCCCAGGTTGCAGGCGTGACTCCCAGTAGGGGGCATGCAGGAGGCAGCTGATCAATGATTCTCTTTTATCATTGATGTTTCTATCTTTCTCTCTCCCTCTCCCTCCCTCTCTGAAATTAATAAAAATATATTAAATAAATAAACTCAAGGTTCCATTTTGCAAGAAAAATAATAATCACACTGTTCTCTTCATCACAGCAACTGTGGTAGGCAGTGAGTTGCAGTATATATTTTTATAAATGATAAACAATTAATCTACACCTTCATTTGCATCATTCTGACAAGTATCCTCAAAGGATTAGGTACCCTTATTGAAAGAACACTGGACAAGGAAATTATATATTAGAAACAGTTTGAACAGAAAGGACACTCATACATCAGTTACAAGTTTTCCAACAACACGTAACATCAAAAGACATAGTGTGAGTCAAAATATGAAGTTAAGACTGGCTATAGTTAATTGGCGAACCAGCAATAGATTAGACTGGTTTGATTCTACGTGGAGAATGCAACTTTGATGGACAGAGCGGTGTGTCCCTTTTTATTTTCTGCCTAGCTTATCTTATTAATAAATCAAGTCCTTTAGACATATCTTTTGAGGACAATATGCGACAATCAATTAAATCCACAATATAGTGGGTCATCTTCACTAGGCAACTGGCTACATACTTTTCCTTAAAGCAAAGTTCCTCTCTTCTCTCTGTCAGCATTCCTACCCCTGGTATAGAAGTGAATGTTTCATATACAATGCCTATTAAAGTTAGTATTTAAATTAACATTAACAGCTATACATATCTCTCTAAAATAAACATTTTAAGGTTTCTAGTAAATCTGCATTTTCAGTGGTATTTCCAACCAAATAACACTTTGTTTTAGAATAACATAGAACCAGGAGTGTCACTACTTTGGAGATTAAGAAACACTCAAAAAGAACCCAACAAGAAAAAAGAACACTTATACCCCCCAAATACTCTCCATACAGATACAACTAAGCCAATGATTCCCACCAGTGAAATGTCTCAGGAAGTTGTGGGAGAAGGGGATAACAAAATGACTAATAGTTGGTGTGCCCCAACTGAGACACTGGATATATTAAAAAGCAAAAAGCAAAAAAAAAATAAAAATGCACATTCATTTGTTAATTGAACAACAGTCCCAAAGCATCCTGAAAATAATCATCTTAATTAAAAATTATCTGACTCAAAGAAAGACAATTAAGCCTCTTTCAAATTTGGAAAAGAAAAATCCAGTGATATGAAGGTTCAAAGTGCTATGGAGAACCCATGATGTGTAGAATTTCGGAGAATGGTGTACAGAAGGCAGATATCACTAGAGGAGATCAATGTAATTGTAATGGTGCAGGTGTGTGTCTTCAGGTAGAAATGGACATACCAGTTGGAAACTGAATTCAGACAGATAATCCTTCTGGATATTATAAATTTTCTTTGTCATCCTCCCTTATTTATTGTTTGTAGAATTTATTGGACTACTTTAGGTCACATTAGTACTACTTTTCTATGTATAGACCCATAACTCTTGGTCCAACTGAATACAGGTGTGTTGTATAAAAGTGTATTCTTTGTATGAAAACATAAACCACAAAAAAACTAAAAAGCAAAACAAAAACCAACTCAGCCAGCTCTTCTTACTCTTACTACTCCCCTTTCTGCCACTTCACTGGACTGGACAGATTTTGCAGCCATATCTAATCTTTCTGTGACTGTAACCTAAGTAAGTATCCTGCTGGGAGATTGTTTTAAAGCAGCAGTTGGCCAGAGATGTCTCTGTGGGCCTTGTCTGGGCAGAGAGACGGTGGATGTAACGGAGTACACCACATTCCCTCCAAGGTTGTTTCCTGTTATTTATTAGCCAGTTTCTGACTCAAGTCTTTCCCAGAAACCTGGGAACCGTCAAACACAAGCAAACAATTACTTCTTCACAGGAATGATTCCAAGGTTAAAGACGTATACTGCTTCATTATGGCACATTTCAGAATTTTGCATTTGAAAACTGAAAACAGAATCAGATGATCAGAGTACACACAGAAGTGAGCAGAACAATAAAAATTGGACTTTGACAACTTACTTTTAAGTAACAAGTGGGATATTGGGGTACTGTGTCATAAAAATCACTATTACCTACTTTGAAATAGCACATGACACCAGCAAATCTAACAAGTGGCAAGTGCTGACATTAAAGATATGCACACACATTCCTGAAGAAAAGAATGATGCCACTTTAAATGTCATCACCACACCCTAGTCATCAGTAGGCAGTCAGACAGTTCAGTCATCAAAGTGTATCTTCAGAATTTCAAATGTCTTCCAGTTTAAAAACAGTGGAAGTTCCACTGCAGGTAAAAATAATTGTTGAGTGGCTAACATTTGGGGGAATTTTTGCCCTTCTGAAACACACACACACACACACACACACACACACACACACACACACACACATTATTTTACTTATCTTAATAAGAGGATTCTTTTTAAAATACTATTACTGTGAAACTCACAGGATATTTAATGTTCATGCACCATTTTATTCCTTTAGCACCACTACTTGGCATACTGTTTGTTACTCACCATCTCTTTTATATAAAGGTGTCAATATTTTTTTTAATACTCGGAAGTGTATTCCAAGTATATGTATCTGATTACCAAAACCAATTAATTTTCATGAACACATCATTCCAAAAGGAAAACGTGATCTTTGTTAGTTGATATCATGTATTTTTACCACATATTAAATTTATTGAAATAAAATATGAGAAAAATGAAGAGTAGTTATTAAAGGAGTTGCTATGTTCTTTGGAGAGGGCAGAGGTAACACATGAGTCAGAGGGATTCTTTTTTTTTATTATCTGATTTTGAATATTTTAGCTGAGATTATTGTTTGGAGATGAAGACAAAAATGAAATGATAAAACATGATATATTATTCTAAACTCTAAAATACTTACTTTAGATTTATATTTGAAGAACTATTTAAAAAAGCAAACACGTATACAATTTTGATTAATCAGTAAGACGTTTTTAGGTGGCATACACTTACTCAAGTCTAATGTGGAGGCAGTGGGCACAGGTTTAGCCATATGGATTAAGACCAGTATGCATTTTGTTTGGCCAGTGACAAGTGGAATATTTTGAATATCACATTTGTAAATACCAATAGAATATTTCTAAGTCCTAATTCCATCTTAATCCCCTTTTTCTGAACTCAGCTTAATTGAACATCCTATGAAGCATTAGTTCTCAAAGGGTGGTCTCCAGACCAGTAGCAGCAACAGAAGCCTGGAGCTTGTTAGAGATACAAATTCTCAACCTCTATCCCAGTCCTACTGAATCAGAAATTTTGGAGATGGGACTCAGCAATCTGTGTTTTACAAGCTCTTCTGATGATTCCGATGCAAACGAAAGTTTCAGAGCCACTCATTTTAATATTAGTGGTCTTTCTACAAAGATGACCCCTTTTTCTATAAGTAGCCAAATCTAGTGTTGTGTTTTTTTTTAAGATTAATGCATAACTATTTGAAGATGGAACATCTGCATGTGTCTAAATGTCAGCAATATGCATTACCCAGAAAAATTATCAAAAGTTTCTTTCCCACCGAAACCGGTTTGGCTCAATGGTAGAGCGTCGGTTGGCCGACTGAAAGGTCCCAGGTTCGATTCCGGTCAAGGGCATGTACATTGGTTGCGGGGCACATCTCCAGTAGGGGGTGTGCAAGAGGCAGCTGGTCGATGTTTCTCTCTCATCGACGTTTCTAGCTCTCTATCCCTCTCTCCTCCTCTCTGTAAAAAATCAATAAAATATATTTTTAAAAAAAGTTTCTTTCCTTAAGATCAAGTCATACAAAGAAGTTAAAAAATAACTCAGATACATATGTAATTGGAAAGTTTCTACCCAAGACAGATGAAAGAAAAATAGCAAATCAACCTTGAAAATCTCCATACAATCCTCAAATCCCATGTAAGTGCTTTCCAAGTCTTTGTGACTTTCTCTTTCGACTTTTTACTTTTTCTCTCCAAGCTAATTATTATTGCAGTGTGACCCTTGGACCCCATTTTTTTTTTTTTTTACCTATTTACCGAATGCATTGCCATAATCCATACTCTGGGGCTGGGCAAATCCCCAACTCTATGAGAATATAAGCAAAGCTAAGCCCTGTATCACAATTCTTATAGCATCACTATAACAAGTATCTAATTCACTATTTTTTATTTGCATTAAAGTACTGTAGTGTTAGTCATATCCTGGTTCTTTCATTATGTATGTGAGGCTTTTTTATTGAGGAAAACTTCTCGCCAGCAGGCAAATAAAAACCACTCCAGTAAGCCAAGGAGAGTGCTTTTTCTGTTACTCCACTTAAACGATTTGAAGGAGAAATTTACAGATAGAAAGGCTCATTGTTTACATTTTCCGTACTGCTGTGAATACATGTTCCTTTCAAATTCTCTTATACAACAGGGGAAATGATGTAATATAGGCATTTTTATTCTTTAATTAAATGTCCCACAAAGAGTATTTATTAATTTATTTTAACGTGGGATTGTGCAGTTAATGCAGAAGTAGATGACTACATTATGAATAAAAATGAAAATTCACTGGCATTGAGTCCCAAAGTAAAACACATGATTCAATTATGAGTGTTCTCTCTGAGCTCAAGTGATGGATGCCTTGTTTTAAATGTAATGTGTCCCTGTCTTCTGCACTCCTCAGTAGAAAACTGAACAATAATAGTCATAGGAATAGAAAAAATATATAATAAAGAAGATAATAGGACCAAGAGTAAAGTAATTTTTATACACTACCACTACTCACTGAAACAAAACAAAACAAAACAAAACAAAACAAAAAAACACAAAAAACTAAATAAACAAAGAAGAGGCATGTCATAATTTCTCAGATACATTAGGTAATTCTAACTTTTATTTTATAAGCAAAGAAAATATCCTGTTACTAAGTGACTATGTGGTTGGAAAAAAATAATCTAGATGGACTCAACTTTTCAAAGTTCTTCACCTCATCTACAAACATTCAGGATGTTTAAACATTAAGCATTTAATGTGTTCAAGAATCTAATGTGAATGATAAAGTAGGGAGTACTCATTAGAGTGAAGAAAGCTCATTTGAGAGTTCCTGTTGTGAAACCATCTTTTTCTGTATATTTGGAATCAAAACAGCTACCTCACTGACCTCTAATGTGGGGTCCCTGACTGGGAGAGACAGGCTGGCAGTGGAATCTTGAAGCTGGTGTGCCTGGTCTAGATGAGCTAAAAGCAATATTTGGATATGGCTAAGTAGGTTCAATATTCTGGGGGGCTTTTTTAAGCCTGGGACCTCACATGAGTTCTCACTCTAGTAATATAATCACAAAAATGTCTTGTATGAAATTGAGATGTATTAGAAACAACAACACATTGTCTAACTACTTAATCAGTGTTCAATATCCATCCCTTCACAATGCCCATAGCTTAATACTTTTCTCTGGGTGTGATTGTCATGTACCATTTAAAAGTTTGGAAGTAATTAGAAATGTTGAATTTAATTATGTCCGAGGGTCAAGCTGTCATAGGTGTTGGTATCAGCAGCAGAGAAAAATGTCTATTTCCTGGCATGAATTGCATGCTTCCTGTAAGTCCACTTCCTCCTATTGTCAGATGCTTTTCTGATGAATAACTAATAAGATTTTTTTAGTTATCCAGGCAATTTACCTACCCCAGGTCCTCACCTCTCAGTCACAGTCACTATGTCATTCTCTAGCAAGGAAATCTGCTTATAGTGCAGATAAAAGATGGATATATATCCCTTTTATTCTCTTAAGATAAATACCCTTGGAAGAAATAATTTTTTAGCCTTTGTCTGACTAGTTCTCTCTGCATAACACCTTATTTTGTTGACAGATGTCTATTATCACATGTGACCTACTCCATGTAGTGTGGGGTATGCAGTGTTGGGTACTACTGATGTCCCTGCCATAAGAAGGGTTAAATGTCTGTTTCTTCTAAAACAAAAAAGTGACTTTATCTACAGGGAAAGACCTAATGTTCCTTGTCATTGAGTCCCTAAGTCCTAATCTAGATCTTTAAATAAGTGCCTATGAAATGCACTTGAATTAGCTTCACATTTTTACTTCAACATGGAAATATGCATATAGCATCTCAAAGGATTTTACATACGAACAGGGTTCAACTTAATTCCCTGCCATTCTCTGGCACTTTGCCTTATCTGTTGAACACACTTCAGGGAATTTTTATGGCACTTAATGCTGGAAAAGCATCTGGCACAAACACAAACTATTATTTTTTTTTTCTCCAGGAGAAACTTACCACCAACTGTAAATTGTGCTATTTATAGGGAGCCCTCTTTGCAAAAGAATAATATTGCTTCCCTTTAAAAAAAATTCTGATGAATAACTAATAAGATTTTTTTTAAATCCAGGAAATGCAATGAATAATTCTAGTGATGATTCTGCACTTCAGATTTATTTAACACAGAATTCTTTTAAATAAACAGATAGAAATGTGCAGTATTCGAGTGCTATTTTTCTCTGTTTATACTATTTAACTCTCACAATGGAATATTTATGTTTTTAAACAATGTAGAGAAATTAACTCTGACATCATTAGCCCATTTTCTTCCCTACAGATCCATATATATATATATAGATAGATAGATAGATATAGATATAGATATAGATATAGATATAGATATAGATATAGTCTTGTATTTGCTGAAGAAGAGCCCCTTCCATTAGGGGAAAATTATTAAATTCCTTATTTCTCCATAAGTCATGGAAGGACTTCTTAGTATAGGTTTGTAGCATTTCTAATTCATACACCTGAGAATTGTTTCAATTGCTCTCTTAGTCAACTTGTCCCAAAGATCACCTCTAAAATATGCAATTGTTAGTGAGAGTCTTCGGGTCCACAAATAATGGTTCATATTTGAGCCAGATGTTTTGTCAGTGTTAAGCACCAGAACAATTTTCTGAAGCACTTTGGGTGCACTGGGAGTAAGAGATCACAAATAACCTTAAGAACTTAGACTAACAGGCAGGATTCATCTTTATTTCAATCCTTGTTCTCTTCATTCATTCACCAAGGACTGACTGACTGACCTATGGCAGATGCTATTGCAGTTATGGGATAGAGGACAAGTTAAGACTGATAAATAAAACTAAATTTACACGTTTTTTCCTATTAAAAAATACTATAAGCAAAGTAGAAAAGGTTTGAAAACTGCAAAAAAACTATTTGCAAGTCTCATTGAAAAGGGATTAAACTTCACACTACTAGTTTTTCTCTATCTTGGGCCCATGCTTTAGATACCATGATTAGCACCATTCTATCTGAGGGTTCACCCATTTAAGTTCTTTAAATCCAAGCTCCAATAAATTAATGGTGAAGTGCAAAAGAAAGTGTGGAAAACTATATGATGCTTGTTTCTATCTTGAAATGTGAAATCTTTCGACACTAAGAAGTATCACTGGGCACAAGTCAGCTCTAGCAGAGAGCCTTGTAGCCTTGGATAAGGGTTATGTTCTTTAATATCTGTTAAAATGGAAGGCTGCTCAAAGCTATTTAAGAAATGCAGACACCTAAATATATTTGTATTTTAATGAGATCACTCTGGCAGGGACGACCAGGTTAGATGGGAAGAGATGGGTAAAATGGGGATGGAGCAAAGGGTTGGATTATTATCATAATGGTCCAAAGAAGAGATGATGGTCCTAAGAATCTGATGATGACAGAGAAAGCAGAGAGAGGATAGTACATACATTCGATTAATAGGTGAATTAAAAATGTCAATAAGTGATGGTGAATTTTGAGGGGTGTCCTCAAAGATGCCTCACAGATTTCTGCTTCTTCCAAACACATGATTAGAGTTTCTGTTTCCTGGAATTTTTGATATTCAAAGAGGTCCAAATGTGTGGGTAGAAGAACATGAATTAGGTTAGGGTATGTTGAGTTTGAGGACTCTTTAAAACATCGAAGAAACATGGGCTCTGTAAATAATTCTTTGATATGGAGCTTAGAGATGAAGTCTAGGCTGTAGCTAAATTGGGGAGTTATCAGCAACAGATGGCAACCCAAGCTACTGGGAAATGCCATTTGAAAGGCAAATAAATAAATTTTTTTTTGTTTTACCACTGAAACACAATTCTTAATCAGCTGCAACATTTGAGTGAATGAACTAAGACTCCAACTGACAGTGTAGGGGACAACGTATTTTTAAATTCTTCATTGAGCTAAAGTATATTTCATAGTTTTGCCTAAACAAAAGAATTTTTTAAAAGTGCTTGAAAATCTCCAAGTTTCAGCCAGGGAATGAATCATTCCCTTTTCATCCTCACACCAAAGTAAATTAACTGGAAAGAAAGGATCCATTTCTTCTGACAGATAGAACATCATATCTTAGCATTTGGTCTCTGGAGGCTGAATTCACGAGGACACAGGTATTATCATCAGAGCAGTGACATCAGGATTGGAAAACACTTTTCGTAGGAGTCTACAATGAGGTGGCCTCCAAACCTAGCAGGGGGTTGTTCTCCCAGCTAAAATTGTAGTGGATGGAATCAGCCATTTACAGGAAACTTATTATAGGGTAGGTCAAAAGCAACAAAGAAGGATGAGAGTGGTAATTGAGGGCTGACTAAATATAAAAGAGAGCCATGCTTAATGAATATTATTAACATGTCTGAAGTAAGACTGTCTTCGTTGAATAGGTTATACCCTGTCATCCAGAAAAAGGGGAATTTAAAGATCAAGGTCATATAGATTTCTTTCTCTCCTTTTGATAGATATAGGAGAGGAAAGAAACCTAATGGCACCTGTCTCTATTATGACCAAAGGAGAAAGGGTTTATTTTGCAAGTAATATCTTTTTAAAATGTTGTAAGAGTATTCGTGGCTGATGTGGCTCAGTTGGTTGAGAGTGTCCTTCCATGCACCAAAAGGTCACCGGTTCCATTCCTAGTTAGGGCACATGCTTGGGTTGCAAGCTCAATGTGCAGAAGAGAGCCATTCAATTTTCTTTCTTTAAAATCAATAAATAACAACATATTTTTTAAAAAAATTATAAATGTAAAATTTAAAAGTCTCAGTGACTATAAAATGTTAGCATCCACTGGCCTCCCTATCTGAAGAAGTAAAAAGCTGCAACTCAGTGAGATTTCTAAGATTCCAATCCATTTGTTTTTTCCATATTTTCAAATGTAAATTTTCAAATTTTAAACAGACTTTTAATGTCAGTGCTTTGGGTGATGGTGTCAAAAGAGGGGCTTCATTTGAAATGTTTTCCCGATAGTTTTTGCAATTAACACTAAAAGATAGCTAAAGAAAGTTTTCTCTATGAATTATTAAAACTTTGACTTAGTAAATATTAAGTTTCTAACCATAGAATTTTCCATGATATTATCTCAATCCCTACATTGCTTGAATTTATCAGGGTCAAAGTAAGTTAATGAAATTAATGAACATCTATATTTTCATGACAAGTTAAAGTATTTTGAATTCAATCTTAAGGAGTTGTCCAAGCTATGCTTGTAATATCACTGCTTCCACCACTGAAACCAGCAAGAGATTGCCCCATTGGGCATATATTAACAATTTGATTTTTGCAGACAAGTGCACAAATATGATTAGCTTTTGCAAATTGCTCTTTATTCTGTTACTGGTAAGTAATTTTTTATATTATTACAGTGCAAACAGATGCTATTTTCCACTACATACTCAGCTGTAATGAGCTAAGTTAGCGTATTAAGATAACAAGAGAACTTCAAGAATGTTTCAGTGATTCAAGCTTCATGGAAACCAAGAGAAAAATCAAGCACCAAGTTTGCAAAATGATTCCAACATTTCATTTTCAACAAGGGATTGTGGAGACCCTTGAGGTTATTTATTCAAAGCTGTGCTTTCACGTTTGCAGGGCGAGTCCTATAAACAATCTTTCCAAAGGTTCCACAGCTTCCTTGATCATTCTGCTCCCATTTCCTGAAACTCCCACCATTCATGTCACACATTTAGGTAAAAAATTAGATTTTCTTGTTTGTTTATCTGTTCATTTAAATACTGAAATGTTCAACACACGCTTATGCTGTGGGGCATTCATGGCAGGAAATGGCGCCAGGAAAGAAGACATAGAACATGGAAAATAAGATAAAAACCTGAAGAATCTGGTATCATGAAAGCCAATCAAAATAATAGCTTGTGGAAGGAAATGGTTTTCACACACCACTGCTGCCACATCAGGTAAAAGGAAAGTATAGCATGTCCATTGGATTTTACAACATGTATGTTGTTGGTGATTGTAATTGAGGACATGATAATTTAATATTTAATCAATTAATTGGAATAATGGATCTTTGGAAAGGTAGGCATAAATAAAAGATCTGAATGCTTGGACATGGAGGTGCCAATTCAGGTGGCCTCCATCTGACACTGTCATTCTGAACTGAACATTGTTGCCTTACTTAATTCTACTAATATACGTTTCCATATAATAGATGGAATTCTGGAAAGACACCTGCATTTTGATTCTATAATTTATAAAAGCAGAAAAATGAGTTACTATTTTTAATAAATGAGTGAGTTATCTTAAAATATGTTTACTTTTTTTTAGAACGTGCATCAAATAGAAAGTTTAAATAAAGAGAGGGAATCATGTAAAATAACCTATAAACAAATCATACAGTACTAATCCTTGCAGACCTTCAGAGGAAAAGAAGAGAGTGTGTGTGAGTAGATAGGAACAATTAAGTTCCTAATCTTTGCCTAAATGAAGCACCACAGCACTCTGAAAAGCTCCATATTCCATGATTTTAAGAGAAGCAAGAACACAACATATCTTTCTTTGGGCCTTTTTGGGTATTTATATGTATTGCCTGGAGTAAAGAAATATCTAGGAGGAGTCTGAATCATAGATCTGGGTAGACCGAAACCACATGTTCTATATAATTCCTTGTCAATTCTTATATATTTTTTTCAGAGAGGAAGTAAGAGGGAGAGGGAGAAAAACATCAATGATGAGAATCAATGATCTTTGTCTCCTCCATTACCCCTACTGGGGATTGAGCTCACAACCCAAGCATGTGCCCTGACTGGGAATCAAACCTTGACCTCTTGGTTCATATCAATCACTAAGCCACACTGGCTAGGCTCCTTGTCAATTCTTAATAAATCAATATGGTTGGTATGCATAGCTTCCCTAAATGTTCACACTGCTGGAAATCTAAGGTGCAACCAGGACTGAATGGCTTTTTCAGTCTCTCATCAAAACCAGTAATGTCTACTTACAACATGCTAGAATTTTTGTTTCTGAGATCCTATTTGACTTTGACAGAATAATCAAAAGACCCTGCTTCTTCCTAAAGAGACCTACAAATGACTGATGAAACTCCCCATGATTTTTAACATCGTGCACTTCAAAAATAAGCACTACTTTTATTCTAGGAACCCTTGGAATCTATAGCTCCTTATGTTTCTTCGTTTTTCCTAGCTGTCCTTTCTCATCACACACATAGAAAGCTTAAAGAATAACATAATTTACTTATGCCTTTTAAAAAATATTTTCAGTAGACACAGAGGTAATCTTGTGATTCTTTTTCAACCTTACATCTATAGATCTCAGGTCCCTTTTGTAAACATTCATTCATTTTTCAGTATTTTCAAGTGAAGAAGATAAGAAACATTGCCTTGCAATAGGTGTGTAAGTGCAGAAAGTGAATAAATTTTTGTACAAATCTTAATACAACCCAGGAGATCATGGCACCAGGTCTATGAGCCAAGGTGTAGCCTTATCTACACTAATAAAAGAGAAACATGCTAATTGACTGTACCTTCATGATGCCCACAGCCAATAAGGACTGAGTAACCAACAAAGATGGTGATTAATTTGCATACACGGCCACCCTGCCAAGGCTGTTCTGGGCCTCTGAGCAATGTAGGAAGGTGGAAGGTGGCTCCAGACAAGAGCGAAAGTTGTCCAGTCAGGGAAAGGGAGGCCTATTTTGGCACATATCTTCTTGCATCGGGCTTCTAGTTATAAATAAAATAAAATGAAACTAAAATTGAATTTAATGGTCTTCAGTTTAAATTTGGCTTTCCAATCAAGGACTGTATGACCTTAAAGCAAGTTACTATTCTTTGAACCTCAGTTTTGTGGGGGGTTTTTTCATTTGTAAAATTATTATAGAAAAAAGCTGTTTTTTACTTTGTGATGATCAAATTAGAGGAGCAAAATTTCAGTGCCTTGAACAAAGACTACATTTGAGTGAGAAGTTCTGGGTTGTCCATCCTGGTCTCTGAATTACTTGCTCTTTATCACATTAGAAGCCTCTTGTGAAAGAAATAGCATTTTCTCCATCCAGCTATCAGACTCATCCCCTTTCAGGAGCCTCAGTAACTGTGCCCAATCAGATCTAAGTTACACGAAGGAGGGAAAGAAAACAATAGCAGTCTTAGTAAGATAGAACAATGTCAAGAAGGTTTTCAGAATAATCTATAAGAGTTGTGCTAAAATGGACCCTTAGCATTGGGGGGGGGGGGGGGGTTGTTTTATGGGCATTTTATTCTAAGGAACTTGGAAAGTCTAAGTGCACTCCTGCAGAGCCCAGAGGAAGCACGCTCTAAAGTTGCCCACCTCTACTACAATGACATCTATAAAAAAACAAACTGTAAGGAGATGACTGACAGTTGGATCTGGGGAAAGCTCAAGGAGAGAAACTTGCCAGGGGTTCACAGACCCAAAGGATAGTAAAAGAGGAAATGGGGAGGGGCTCTGGAAGGAAGAAATCCTCAATTCCCAACCAAAGGGACTAATGGATGACTTCATGGATTGATTGAAGATTCGAAAGGATAGATAAGTTTGTGAACATGCATAGTCATCTAACATATGATTTCCTTCTTCCTTACCTAATATTAAGGGCATAGCTAGGTTCTTGAAAATTCTTGCAATGAAATCATTCTTATCTGTATGTAAATACAGAATAAAGAGGAGCTGCTCTGATGGAAGCTAGGAGTGGAAGTAGATGAGAACAGTTTTTCATCCTCAATTTCTTGGTCTTCCTTTCCACAGATCTTAGTTGCTCCCTTTCCAGATGGCTACTGAGCACTTTATTTGGGACCCTTAAGACCCAGGGGAAGGGAAGGGGAAAAAGGATGTTCTCCAGGTACCTTTCAGTTAAAATGTTACATGTCACCATCACAGTACATTTTAAAGAAACAGGAAGCAAGAGATGCTGTGTTTCAGAAACATTCCCTTTCTTTCTGGAATATTTGAATTCCTGTGAAAGTTACCTGAAAAACCATGTTTGAGATTTATTTTTTTTTAGAGGCTGGTGGGACCACAAATAACTTTTTTTGTTTGTTTTTATTTGGTAATTAAATGCCAACTTGACTTCCATTACAGTTTCAACTCTCACCCTCTCATTTTTCTCTATAATCCAGATCTGTGTCACATTTTCCTAAAATCTCTCAAGAAAATAGGAAACAAAATCACAGTTCAGACTGCCAAAAGAGATATCTTCCCTGTTGTATTGGCTACAGGGAAGCGCTATATTTAATGAAATGCATGGACTTTGTGGTCAGAAGATGTGATTATAATCCTAGCTCTACCCACTTCCAGTAAGGGGGATTTATATAGCCTTTTAAAGATTGAGCTTCTCATTGGCAAAGTAGAAGTAACAATGTTTGATTGTTTGTTCATTCATCCTCGCATCAAAAGTTATTAAAATCCATAGCATGTACTCAAGCTCTGTCCTTGGTGAACTTGGCATCCATAAGGATTATAGGGGACAGTAAATTTAACAACCTTAACTTATCAATTCATTATATATCTATTATTTCTCAGAACACTGTTATTATTATGACACAAAGATCTTGGTGCAGGTTATGAGTCTTTAGGCAATTTGAAGACACACACACACACACACACACACACACACACACACACACACATTACTTTCACATGAAGGGTATTTCTCCTATAGGCTTGTTATCTGACTAACCAAAATGTACTTCTATGCACCTATGTATAAATCATATTAAATTGCCAGCATTTGCCCGGTCTGTGTGGCCTAGTGGTTGAACATTGACCTATGATCCAGAGGTAAAGGTTCAATTCCTGGTCAGGGCACATGCCCAGGTTGCAGGCTCAATCCCTAATAGGGGGAGTGCCAATCAATGATTCTCTTTCCTCATTGATGTTTCCCTCTCTCTTTCTCTCCCTTCTTCTCCAAAAATCAATAACAAAAGTATTTAAAAATAAATTGCCAGCATTTGACCATTTTTGACCTATAAAACCAGCAATTTTAGATGCTCATCTACTAGGTCAGCAGTCGAATAGGGGAAGCATGAAAAGATGTGTGTGGAAAGCAGAACAGAGTAATAAATAGCATATGTGGCAAAAATTTCAATCTGCTCAACATCATATTTAACTACGTATAGATTTCTGATAATTGGATTTTAAGATATTCTAAAAAATGGAATATTTTTGGCTTTCTTCTGGCTATTGCTCCCATGTGGATTTTGAAAGCCTAATGAAAAGTACTTGTAAAATAAAATAATGTAAATCCATATCTGAAACAAATGTAGGAAACATTTGTACAAAGATTATATCGCTCTGTTGTTGATAGTATAATATTCTGACCAAATATTCCTAGTAGAAACATATTCAACATCTTCCAGGGTCATTTTTCTTCTTCACATTTCTGTTTATCCTTTACCACTATATAATCATTTCAGCATGCATTTATTTCAGCATATATTGAGTTCATTCGATGCTTGTTTGAATGCCTATGATGGCCAGAATCTCCTTTATGTACTGTGTATTAAAAACAAAACAAAACAAAAAAACCACAACAACAACACTCAAGGCAATAAATCAAAGCATTTCACAAAGACAAACGGTGCCTATACAATTCATTATCTGCCACTCCATAATGTCATTAATCTCCGATTTTGAAGTGGTGGTGCAACTGCCTCACACAGACCCAAAAAAGTCAGGGTTAAAGATCTTCGGACTCAGAGCCTGAGCCTATAGTCCATGAAGATGGATATAATCACTGCTGTAAATGGGTAAGTTATGCATAAAGCTACAGTGACAAACAAGGCCACACGCCATCACAGGTCCCTGACATTACTGATGTACTACCAAACCTCCAGTGGCCCTCGCCCAGGAGGCTGCAGCTCTAAATCTTCCCAATGGACTGGCAAATAAGCACTTCACCACTCACGGGGAGCAGAGGAAGTCACTTCATCATGCCTGTCGCATGAATTGCTGACACTAGAAACTTTACCCCTCTTAAGAAACCGCTAGTACTATGCAGTGGCTTATCAGTTGGAAAAGACCTGTTTTTTGAACTGTCTCATATTTGAGTCTAAAGGCCAGTTCTCTTTGAGAAACAGTTTGGTGCACTATGCATCTGAACACCTGAAAGTCTCTACTAATCTTATAGAAGCAAAACTTTCATGGATCTGTCAATGGTACATAAATTCATTTATAACCATAGCTGTGCATTTAGTATGCATCTCTATGACTCTGAATGCCAATGGTCTGATTGATATCTGACCAGCAATTCACTGGATACTATTTTCTAACAATGTTAGGTCAAAACTGCATTTAATATTATACAAGTTGTTGTGGTTTTTGTTAGCGAGAAGAGAGGGAAAACCCAGAATCAACATGTCAGTTATGGGGTCAAGCTATAAATTGTTCCCGGAATTAATTTATATTACTTGTCTATATTTTAAAAAATAACTGAATGATTATATATGTCCGAAGTTTTACTGAAAGAAACGACCAAAAGAATGGAATATAATGGCAAGTGCCAAAATAACACTCAATTATCTAATTGATAAAGAAAGATAGAAGCATTACACATCAAGCAATCCTTAACACAGACACATAAATGGTGATTCTGGAAAGATACCAAGCATGAAAAAAAATAGCATTTGTGTGCCAATAATGAATATAAAAAAAAACTAAAATTAAGTCTAGTACCTATGAACCTACTGCTTTGCTATAATACTCCATTTAACCCTCACAGGCATTTTATATGGTAGTATCATCATCTTCACTATACAAGTGACATCTGAGATTCACAGGTGAAAAACTTGCTCAATATCACACCACTAATAAGTGTGGAGACAGAATTAGCCTGATCTAAGTCTTTCTGTATCATGACCTGGAACAAATAGTAATCTGGACAAAAACTTCTTTCTCATGTGAACCTGTGCTGTGGATTAGGTGCTAACCTGAAACAGTGGTCTTGGTGATTTATTAAGGGATCATCTAAAGGTTCGAACAGCTTGCTCCATCCACACTCTGAGATTTGTACTCTTCTGGGCTAAACATAATCTTCTCTCCCTCACCCTCCCAGATCCAAAGAAATTAGAACCAAACTCAACTTACTCAGCAGGTAATCACTCACATCCTGACCAGAGAAAGAGAGAGCTGGAGTAGTGCTTTTGCATGCTCACCTCAGATAAGCACAGCTGGGCTGCAAAGACCGCTTCCCCAAATTCTGTTGCCAACTTGAATTTTATGATTTTTCCTGGCAGATGATCAAATGCAGACTCTTAACTGACAGCCAAGTTACCTAACGGCAGCTGCTAGGAAGAACTAATTTAGAATGCAAATCTAGTCTTTAATCTATGGGAAAACTGTTCCAGTGATAAATGGCCTTTGAAGCCATAGTTTATGAAAGACACCCCCGATGCTCTCTAATATTATGGAAGAAGAAATATTTAGCTGCCATTTGTTTACTTTTGAGCAACTGCCCCTGCCACCTCCCGGGAGATTGGAGTCCCATGGAAAGCGGGTCCAGGTATTTAAAATCAGCCTCAACTTTTTTTTCCAAAGAAGGAAATTGAGATCATAAAATGGATGTTTAGACTAATTTCAAACAATGTCTTGTTAGTGTCTTGGACTCCACTACTTCAGGCTAAATCATCTAAAGGACAAGGTAACTTGGATGTAACAATTTGCCTGGAATTCTTTGTGATGCCAAGAATGTGGAAATGTTAGCACCTATCATAGATCCAGCCTCTAAAAAAATCCTGTTCTGTAGGAATGAATTATCAGTTAGAGTTGGTAGTCTTTTTTTCTTCTTTTCATTTAACTACTAACAGTGACCTTCTAGAATACCTAATAGATGAAGAGTTCTCTGCTTCATTCCACAGCTTTGATCCTCATCTCTTCAGTGGAACAAAATCTTAGAAAATACTCAGTTCTGGTTATTAGGAGGTTTCTTATTATTTCAGTAAGTTATTAAAGATACCTGGTCTTGTGCAATATGTATGAAGATCTCATCATGTGGCAACTGTCAGAGTTAATGCAATAGGAAAAAAAAGTACTTCTCTATCTGTTCTATTTTGTTAGGCATGGGGAATAATTACTGTGGAGCTTCAAACAATTCAAAGAAGTATTCTTCAAATAAGAATAAAGGAAAAATTAGAAAAGGGAAGATATATCCACTTTCATTTTTTTCTTTCAGCTTGACTTTTTATACAACAGAGACACACTTATAGAGAACTTTGATTATTAAACTAGAAACTCTCATAACCCATGATATGCCTCTAACTAGTCACTTTCACACATGTTCACTGTTCCACATGAGCCAACATGCATGAAGGAAAACTGAAATGGTGCCTATATGTGGTCCAGCATTTCCCTGCCCCTATCCCACCAAATACTATGATGGAGAAAATAAAGTGAGCTCATAGGAGGAAGACCCAAATGGGGCAAAGGCTGTTTCTTCAATCTCTTCTAAAATGTCTTCTTTTCATGTCATGGGGTATGGGTTTTTTATGGTTTGAGTAGGGAAGAGGAGGAAGACAAATTGGGGGAGAGCCAAAATATTATAATGTTCAGATAAAACAAAGCTTGGATATATGAAGACAGTGAAACGTGAGCAGACACTGGATATATTTTGGGGGTATAACTAACATGATTCATGTAGTATTGGATACAGGGTATGAGATTGGGAGAAAGGATGATTCTAATATTTTTACGAGATCAAATAGAAAGATGAGTTGCCATTATCAGAGAAATGCTGTCTGTAGAGTAGGTGTGGCCTTAAGTTTTGAACATTTTAGGTTCGAGGTATCTATTAGCTAAACAAGTAAATATACTGAGTGAGCAATTGCTACTCAAGTATGAAGTTGAGGAAGTGATTTCAGTTGGAGGTATAACTATAGATATCATATGTATATCCAGGTAACATATTCCTTTCTTCCATCTCCAGATACTGAAGCCATTCTTCTGCGAACTAAAATCAAGAAGCCTTTTATAGAGAAGACATCTCTTCATGAGACAGGACGACGTCAACTCCAATTCTTTCCAAGACTCTTCATTTCCACTGAGGTCCTAATTTTAGTTATTTTTTTTAATTTAAAACATTGGCAACATGCTTCAAGTTAGAGGAGATGGCATAGTCAACATTTTAATAGCCTGATTCCATGACAAATGAGTCAATTCTCAAAATCTACATCAATTTTCTGCCAGCATGTAAGGGGTTAATATAATTACACCATAACTAAACATCTCCACAGTGAAAAAAAAAAAAATGGAGAGATGGAACTGACCTAAATAATTCATTTAAAATAGATATCTGTCATTTCATACTGGTCTTCAATAAAGTATAATGAATTTTCAACCAATCTGAGTGTCATATGAATATGCAAACATGGCCACATAATCTGATTTTCAAAGTTAGGAATTAGGACATACACTGTGGCTACTGTTTAAAAGTATAAAAATCATATGGCAGGCTAAGAAAACAAGTTCCTTGTGGCAAACCATTTGACTAACCTCTCTGGATAAGAAGAGATGGACTATTTTGACTACTCTTCATGACAAATTGCAGTCTGCTGACTGCTAATAAAAAGAGACAAGAGTAGGTGCAGTAAAATATTCACATTAATTATTAAATCCACATAATGGAAAAGTGCCTCTTGTCAAAACTGATCAGCTCCTCTCAGGGGAAGATCCAAGACCACGTGTATATCAGTAAACTAGTTTGAGCTCCTTGCTCAACTTTTCAAAACCAAATCTCACTCACTCAGTGTTGCGTGTTAATGTTTTTCCATGGGTCACATTCTCATCAATTGATGCCATTTACCCTTGTTTTGTTTCAGAGGTTAAAGCAAGAACTAATAATATCTAAATATTGGTATCAAATGAAAACAGCAACTTTTCTTTATTGTCCCTCTTCAATCAAAAATAGAAATATATAGTCCTGGCTGGTATGGCTCGGTTGGTTAAGAGTATTGTCCCATGCATCAAAGGTTGCAAGTTCAATCCTGGGTCAGGGAACATACCTAGCTAGTTTGTGGGTTTGATCCCCAGTCTGGGTGCATATGGGAGACAACAAATTGATGTGTCTCTCTTGCATTGCCCTTCCGTTCTCTCTAAAAGCATCAATAAAATAGAAATATATCATTACCATATGAAGTCCATTCATAGAAGAAATATTAAGTTTTTTTAATCGATTCTTTTAATAGAAAGGCATGATTTGTAATCAAATACATGTTATCGTATAATTTCATATTCTACTCAGTTTTCTTTATACTTTGCACTCTAAATGTTAAAATTGTGCTTTATATGCCTCTAACTTACTGTTCTGTATTTTATAAAGTATTAAAAATACCACAAAATACAAGAAAAAGAGTGTCTTTGTGGCATATACAAAGGACATATTAAATGTTTATTTAATCAGATATTTACTCTAAATACTTTATGAAATCAATAAATATTTTACCATAATAGTGCTCTATCATTATTCTAGTTTTGCTCTAAAAATGCTACCATTTTAAGAAATATGAGTTAGCTTAGAGAGGGGAAAAATACTTTTACTGCATATAACATATATTACAGACACATCTAAGAGCAACGCTGACTTTGAGCAACTGATTCTAAAACACTTACTTCTCAATGTCTTTTTAAACCATGAATAAAGCTAGTTAGTGTTACTTAAAATAAGACGAAAATTAAAGATAAATATTCCCTAGCCAAAGTTAAAACATAAACAAAAAGCCTAACTTCGGAAACCATTAAAAATCAACAAAATTAGACTTGCACACATTCTAGTAAAACATATGCTAAACTGTTTCTTACAGAAGTACTGAATATTCATTGAATTATAATTCACATGATTTTAATACCATACAATAACAACAGTAAGAGTGAGGAAAAATTCATATGAAAGTAGGAAAACAACAGATCATAAGCTATTCTTTTTTATTAAGAAGGCAAAAAGATGATACTAATAACATAGGACAAATTATCAACCAGACTTTTTCCAGAGAATCTTTCCTATGCAAGAACAGACAGAGTCAAAGGTAGACATGACGACTCAATGAGACCCAAATGTAAATGATAAATCCACCCACAAAAAGCCTTGGAGGAAAATACTTTTCCCATGGAGGGATGATTTGTACTGGCCTCCAGGTGTAATATTATGTGCACTGATGAGCTGATCAACAGAACAGAACTTCTCCCCAACTGTAATCAAGAGTGATTGATGGTTGGGACAAAAAAGTTGATTATCATGACAAGTTCACTGATGCAGAGAAAATAAGCTCTGTCTGGGAAACGGATAAAACCTGCTCAGAGACTACCTCCTGAAACCTTATTTATAAAGGAACCTAAGAGAAGGTTCAAAGTTGTACAGGCAGACCTAATATTCCAATAAACCTGATAAGAATAAATTTGCCGTATATCAATTTACACAGGTTTCTGCGTAAGGGATTTCATAGCTCATTTAAGCCCAGCAGAAGGTAAACTACATAATGCTCAAGTACATGTGTTATTATTAAAAGTTATCTCTCTACTTCTCAAAGTACCACTGAAAAATCATGCATGGACACAGAAAATTAAACTTTCATGCCATATTATGCCTCCATTTGCCCTCCTCAAGTCCCTCCTTCCTTACAAAGAACGAGTTCCCCAAATGACTGCAACCTTTACCACTATCAGATTCAATTTACATCAAAGCATAGATTTGGACTGAGCCAACAGATCCCAGAGGCAGTATTCTACATTTAAAATGAGATTTGGCAGGCTTGAGAAAGGTGAATCCTGGCCAGAATCTTGGGTATAAGTACAGTGTTCTAAAACAGTAGCTAGATTATGCAGAGAATCATAGAATATGAAGGAATACATCCATATTTTCAAGTTCTGGTTCTAACGTCATAAAAGAAATTCCAGCAATATAATACATATGTAGTACGTGATTTATAGCATGCACACTACAAATTCATTCTCCTTAAACTACTGATGAAACCAAATAGCCACTCCTAATTCAGCCATCATAAGAAACTTGGAAGGTAAAGGAGGTCAAATGAATGGTTTATGTCATCTATATAGATATTTTTGGCCATGTGGACACTTGAAAAAAAGTAAATGTATTTCATTAATTAACTATTCTCTAGTTAATTAATATAGAGAATACAGGACTTAGTAGAAGAGACAATCTACACCAATAAAAGAGAAATATGCAAATTGACAGTACCACTGCTACGTCCACCAGCCAATCAGGAGTGAGTATGCAAATATGGTGGGCTAATTTGAATACACAGGCACCCAGCAGCCTGGGTCCTAGGAAAATCTTCTGGACCCAGGCCACTCCCGAGGCCATAGGCCCCCGAGTAGGCCCTGAACTGCTGAGGTTCCAGAACGCACCAGGCCACTCCTACCTATGGGCCTTGGTGAAGATGGGCCAGGGGTGGGGCGGCAGAGGCTTGAGCAGGGGCTGACCACAGCCCAGGGGTCCTGCCCAAGCTGGGGCAGAAGCTTGATCGGAGCTGGCGTCCCTGCCAGAGCCTATACATAGGCTTGAGTAGGGCCTGAGCAGAGCCAAGGAGCCCTGCCCAAGCCATGGCGAGGCTTGATCAGAACTGGGGGCTCCTACCCAAGCTGCAGCAGAGGCTTGATCGGTGTCCAGGGGCCTTGCACAAGCCATGGCACAGGCTTGAGCAGGGCCTGAGTGCAGTGGGGGGGGGGTTGGGTGGGGGGGAGGATTGGGGGCTGCCCAAGCTACAGCAGAGGCTTTATTGGAGCCAGGGGTCCCTGACCAAGCCACAGTAGAGACTTGATCAGAGCTGAGGGTGGAGGTGAGAGGTGGGGGGCCCTGCCCAAGTCACAGAGGCTTGAGCAGGCCAGGAGTTGGCACCGGGAGAGGGGGCAGAAAGGAGTGTGTGCCAGCATCGGCTTCTCAGCAGTCCTCCCTATGGGAGCAGACCTAAGCTGTCAGTAGGACATCCCCTGAGGACTCCCAGTCTGTGAGAGGGGAAAGGCTGGGCAGAGAAACACCCTTCCAGTGCACAAATTTTGTGCACCAGGCCCCTAGTATCAAATAACATCTGTTAAGAAGGGCAGGATACAAAGGGTCACAAAGCCAAAATGACTCAATAACAGCCACTGATATGAATTATCTTTTTCTCAATTTGTTTTGCTCCTCTGCCTAAGTCCAAATCCCTCTATTGTATCCTAATTCCCAGGACTATAGTGAAACTGATGATTTATGAAATGCTGAAATAAACTATAATAAAACAGAATAAAGGAGAAGGGGTCTGATAGACAGTGACTCCAATGAATGAAAAGGAATGAACAAGTTTTATTTTTGAAACTTCCAAGTATTGGTGATCACTAATCCAGTTTCTAATAATACTTGTAGACACTGTGTTGTTGGTGCTTAGCCATACACACACACACACACACACACACACACACACACACATGGC
Organism: Pipistrellus hanaki; assembly: GCF_964339955.1. Lineage (NCBI taxonomy): Eukaryota > Metazoa > Chordata > Mammalia > Chiroptera > Vespertilionidae > Pipistrellus > Pipistrellus hanaki. The sequence continues at coordinate 42,028,974 of NC_140515.1, forward strand.
CCAGTTTCCAGGCTGCAGTAAAATCTAATTCCACTTATTAATTTCCCTTTTCATTCATGGGCATTTTCTTTTTTAGGGTTTAGGGAACCAGTTGCTTAGGATGTGCACTGCATTGCAGAGGAATCAGGCACTGGGGGAAAGGCAACCTCAAGTTCCATTTTTATCAAAATGTAGCTATTATTCTAAATGGCCCCACTGAAACTTATGCCAACTCAGAGATTCCTGTTTCCACCTTAATTTGTGTTATTACATGAACAATGTTTCTGGTCCTGAGCACTTCATTTATTTACTTACTCAACATTTATTGAGTGATATCTAAGACTTGCAGAGGTTTTCCTACATTAACAAGCTTCTTGCCTCATTTTTGGGGACATGTGGATAACATTTAATTCATTTAATTGGAAACATTTCTCTTGCTTCAACAAGCAGTACCCATCCCATCACATTCTTTCCTTTCATGCTTTGCCCATGCTTAACCCTCTTGGCAAATTCATCACAGTTAAGAGGTAGCATTTGATGAAACAGATTTTCTTATGCCCCCTTCAATACTTACTACAATAGTATTGCTCTTTAAATGGTTCTCAGTTCTGAAATGTGTTTCACTATTTTAGCTATCTGCACTACTGGCAATCTAGCTAGGAGTGTAAAACTGGTACTAACCTTGATTAACTTTTATATTATGAATAGAACTTCAGTGATCAATTGTCTTAAGTGAAGACTGTCATCTGATGCCAATGCAAATCTCAAAATCAATTTCCCTGAGGGTATGTCACTTTAGATGATAAAAAGAAGTGCTATGTTGGGACTTAAGAGCCCTGTTTCCAGTCCTACCAGCTGTTTCAACAGCTTCAAGACCTTGAAAAAGTCAACTAAATATTCTGGCTTTCGATTTTTCCATCTGTATAGTCTTTATAATGGACAGAATGGTTTCCTAGACATCTCTTAGACCTAATACACAACAATTCTCTGAGGTGCTCACAGTACTCCACAGAAATAGGAATCTCTCTTTGATTACTGGCGGTTATGAACACACTAGAGGCCTAGTACACGTATTCATACACCAGTGGGGTCTCTCTGCATGCCCTGTGGGATCAGGCCAAAACCTGCAGTCCAACATCGCCCTGAGGGATGTAGAAGAGCAGGAAGGAGCAGGAGGCTGGGGAGGAGCCCTAGCCCAGGCCAGGCGCCATGTCGTTCCTACTCATCACGGCCTTGCTGTGCCTGCCGCCACCACTTGGTAGGCTCACTGCTGCTCCACTATGGTCTCCATGCACCCGTCCTAGGATGATACCGGTGTGTCCGTGACCAACAAGCAGCCACAGGCTTGCACCCAGTAAATCCCGATGCAGGTCCAGTTCCAGATGGGGGAGGGGCGTGTAGGAGGAGTGTCTGTGAGAGAGGCTTGCCAGCCCTGAGCCCTGTGTCTGGCACCTGTTGGTCAGCTGAGCAGGCCTCCCACTGTGGGAGTGCACTGACCACCAGGGGGCAGCTCCTACATTAAGCCTAGGCCCCAGTAGGGGGTGTGCAGGAAGCAGCTGATCCATGATTCTCATCATTGATGTTTCTCTATCTCCCACCCTATCACTGAAATCAATAAAAACATAATTAAAAAAGGGAAAGGGAACCAGAGAAATATGGACTCTTTTATAAACATTTGTCTTTTCTCAGTCTCTTACTCTTCCTTCCATCCACAGATGAAACTCTGAAATATCAAAGCTACATTCAGAGAGTCCTAAAATGTCCCAACATTGAAGTTTAATTTTTAAAAGCCTGCCAAAGAAGTACAGTGCTTAAATAGATCCTTCCTGACTGGCTTATTTTCTCCTGAAATATCTAGCAGCCAGACCCAATATCTCTTGCTTGGTCTTCCGGTTCAAGTTTTGCTTGCTGAGATTTCCGATAGTGATATGGGTTCCATTTAAAGAAGTAAAAGCTAGTGACGCTCAAGGTTGATATGGTGCCCAATGCACACTCAGAGTATAATCCAAAGAGAAATCCTAGCCATTTGTTTCAAACTCAGCCACAGCCTACAGTCCATCAGCACATACTCCGGAGCTAGTACCTCACAGGGTAACCTTGTGGCCCAATCAAACCTCATCGGGTCCCAGAAGCCAAATGGCCCTGTCACAGACCTGCTTTGGAAGAAAAGCCCTGTGTGGGAAAACCATGGTGCACAGGGCAAAGCTCTAAATAGCTCTGTCAGTCCTGGAGGCTCACAGAGGACAATCTCTTCTGAAAGAGATAGTTCAAAGCTGCCCGAAGATTTAATTTATAACTGGGTCCCTCAGATCCTTTGAGACTTAGCAGCAGCAGCAAGACTTAAAGAGGTTGAGAGTTTTTAATACATGCAGCTCGCTGGGGACAGGCTGCCCCTGCAGCTATTAAGAGGTAAAAGGTAAAGATATAACAGGAATGAGAACCTCAAATCAACAACAACAACAACAACAACAAACCGCACTAACTACAGACACTTTAACTTGAATAGACTCCTTGAAATACTTAAAAAATAGAAAAGAGTCTTCAAATGTTTGTATTGTATTTCTTAAGAAGTGATTTAACATTCAGGAAAACACACACACACACACACACACACACAATGTAACTGCATTGTTTATCCCATAAAATAAAAAATGACTTCTCCATTTCATTCACTATACAGTTTATACTCCAATTGCCTATATGCTGTGTCTTATAATCCTTACAACATGGAAGGAATGGCTATTTTTTAATTTTATTATTTTATTTGTTTTTTCAAATCACCTTGTCATAAACATGACTGGAAAACACCTTGTCCTGTCCCTGATGGTGACAGTTGGGACTCCGGTTACATTTACCCCTTTCCCCTATGCTGACCACAGCCCAGCACTAGAGACTGCACAGTCTCCTTCACCCTCTCAGTCCTGGGAGAATGTGGCTTTGGCCATGAGCTACACAGCAGGAGTCTGTTGGGGCCAGGCTTTTAACATCCGTTTGTTATCAAGGGAGCAGTCTTAGCAGAATTTCACTTAGAGTCAATAGCCAGTCTTCCCTGACGTTTCCATGGGGACCTGAAATTTTAGAGCCATTTCAGGGAAGAACATTGGAAAGAAATTGAGGGGCGAAAAATACAGTCACAATGTACACACACACACACACACACACACACACACACACCATTTCTAGAACCAGGGGGCATGGATGAATCACTTCCTCCTCAAGGCCCACAGGGTGCAGAGCTGTGTGTGACTTCTTTGGGGCCAGGTGTGACCTAGTTCCTATGCTCAGAATACAGTAAAAATCGGGTTTGAGTCCTTAGTATACATTACAGACATTCTTTGGATTTTAACTTGCTGTGTGACCTTGGGGAAGTCACTTAGCCTCTCTGAGCCTTGGTTGCCTTATAAAAGTTATTTTGAAAGAGTGCAAATGAGATTGTGTGTGTGTGTGTGTGTGTGTGTGTGTGTGTGTGGTGTCCTTCAAAGTTATTCACCTGAAGTATCCTACCTTGTAGTTACTACAAATAATGTTTATCAGTGAATTTCAAACTTTGAAAACTTAAGATTTATCCAAGTGTTTTTTTGTTGTTGTTTTGCTTTGTTTTTTTTTAGTGGAAGCTTAGGCACCTCCTTGAGATCCTGATCAGTAAGCATACCAGTTGGGCTCAACTGAAGATAAGTCACTCTTGTTACTTGAAGCTAAAGAGGAATTAGTTCAAAGTCAAGAAGAAGGGAAGCAAACTCTAGGGGAGGGCTTTTTAGGTGTAGCAGCCAGAGAAGCCTCAGTTGGTGCCGTAGACCTATGGCAGCCCCATCCCTGGCTCAGAGCACACACGACATCCAACATCAACAGGTGGTATCTCCCAGCTGGTGCCATCCCTCTGCCTTCCATGGGCCATTCATTCCACCAGCCAGAAGGTCAGCTCCTCAGGGATATGGGAACATGGTAAGACCAGAGAGAATCCTGGGGCTCCAGCACATGGACTCAGTTATTTTGGGGTAAATGGATTCATGTTTCAGAAGAGATGTTGGCTTCGGGAAAAGTTAAAGCTGTACTAGCATTTAGTTACATGAGTCTCCAATGCCAAATTCCAAAGGCTGTGCCATTCCATTTCAAAGTTTCTTATAATCCAACAGTGGTTATATTTCCAGATAAAGAATTCAGCCAACATCCTGGTTGTTCTTGATGCTTTTGAATGTAAAGTGAACTAATGATTGTGGAACCTATAGGGTCAATGAAGGCTCAAGGACACACAGTCAAGCAAGAGATGACAGATCTAGACCACAAGTAGTTTAATTCCTGATCCAATGCTTTTCGTACCATCCCCCTTGGCTTCCCTATATGCAACTTTAGGTTTGGGGTTAAATGCCTGTCTCCCATGCATATATTTTTATTAACCTTTCTCCTTGGATATATAATAAAATGCTGAAATCTGGACAAGGATAATACCTATGGACTCTCCTGTGCATGTTTTGAGGCTGCAGACACTGCTAGTCACCCATGAGGAAATAGAAAATTTGCAATGGAGACCTTGAAAATGGAATGTAAAATTTGGTACAAAACATGCAGTTTAAAAAAAACATAAATAGGATAAGAGATGCAATAATCCCTTCATAAAATTTAAGCATGCTTATAATAAAGGGAATTAAGAAAATTTTTTAAAAATGTAGAAAGAAGTAAAAGAATAGTTCTCCCACTCTAATACAACCACCATTAGTTTTTTGTTTTTCTCGCCATCTAAGTAGTATTTCCTTTAAATATCAGAACTCCTTCCCTATATATATGTTGATTTAAACATGTAAAAGATGTGTCTTAACACATGAGGTTAAGAAATTTTAATTATCTAATTTGGTCACTTGGTAGGAAAAAATATAATTCATATTCATCCTTATATTGCCACATTTGGTTATAGAAGTTATGGCAGAGAATTACAGTCAGATATATTGCTTAGTTTCACTACATTTCTGGGTTCTAAAATGCAGAATAGGAGCAATGATGTCTGTGTTATTACACCATTGGAAACGAAGCGATTCTATGGATGATGATCCCAAGGACCCTTCTTTGGAGGGGTCAGAAGCCTCTAAGCAATGGGATCCCCTAATGAGATTGTGGTCCTGGTTAATCACAGTCCTCTGAACTAATCAATGCTTGACAGTCCTGACTCCTAAAGGACATGTGGCTACTGTGTTATAGTTCAGTAATTTGAGTTTACATTTAAATTTTAATGGTGCTTAGGACCGAACTGTGGGTATGACTGAATATGACTGAAGCAATTGGAGAACACTCCTGCGTCCCTTTGATTGGCCTTGAATGACTTTCCACAACAGCTCTGCCTGCATCCTTTCAGTTCCACAGAGAAAGAGGCCTCATGCCCTCCCTCTGAGACAGCCTCACTGGGCAGGAAACACACAGATCTCCATTCATGCCATCACTGTAGGATCCACTGGAACTTCAGGATGGACTGCTGGCCTACCTGGACCAGATGAGGCAGCAACATCCGAGAAGTGGACAATGACCCAGTGAGGCCTTGTATAAATCCCCCCCCCCCCACTCTCCACACTTCAGTTTCCACACGTGAAATTTGGTAGAAGTTTTCTACTGTCTCTACCATATTATGAAATGCTATTGTTAGGAGGTTATCCATAATGACTCTTAGATGCTACTGTGTTATGATTTCTTAGTTTAGGGTCTGAGATCTTACTTTCCCTTCTATAAACAGTCATTGAGTAATCATTCTCTACATCACTTGATCTTACATCCACACCAGCCCTGCTAAAAGTTGTCTTTCAAAGGCAGGCTTAATAACTTGCCTAGGCCAATGCTAATTTATGCTTATTTTAGTATGCTGATAACATAACTGGGCAAATTACAACCTTTCAGTCTTTAATTGGCAGCTTTTTGCATAACTCCATGTGTGTTTCATATAAATCTTGAGAATAGTTTTTTTTTTCTTTCAAAGAACAGCCTATACCAGGAGAAGGCACTCTGACTTAAAGTATATACAAAATAATGTGGAATTTTAAAAAAGATATTTTTAAGGCCAAAAATGGAAAATGAACTATACAGGAAACAGGTACAGCATAACACCAAACTACAAAGTTTATAATATAAAGGGTTAAAATATAAATAAAAGCTTAGAGGAAAAGGAAATTGAATTTTCATGATGCAGAGATGAAAAGAACTACAAACTATTATTTTCACCAGGAGGGGAAAAGCTTTGAAATGTAAAAAGGTTCATAAGGCAAAAATACTTTCCTACATGATAGAGGATTCAACCAAGCACACAAGGGAATTGCAATGTTACTTTTCCAAAAAGATTCCAGATTTAAGAATGGAAACAGGAAGATAAATTCCAGATTTATCAGAAAAAAGCAAAGAGGTGGTTGTATTGAGATTATAATACATTTTCTTGATATTAAAATGATCCTATATATATAAATGATCATATATATATGATCATTTTAAATACATATATATATATATATACACACACGTGTGTGTATGTGTGTGTGTTTGTGTGTGTGTGTGTTTGTGTGTGTGTGTATTTTCCTTTATTTAGAGATTAATTTCTTATATGTGAATGAACAGATAATCAATACAATTGATCTTGGTGTTCAGTTTTAAATATTATATAAAATTAATAGTCCTGGATATGACTGGTCAATAAGTAAATAAAACTAATAGTTCCAGCATATTCGTTCACTTTATTGACATTATAATGCTACAGAGAATATTTTTAAGGTCTCTGAAGGGGTTTCTACTCCTGCATTTCAATTTTGCGGTAATTATGTTTTGCTTATAACTCAAAGTTAAAATGCTGCTATGTCATTTATAAACTCAATTATCTTGGGTCTTCCAATTTTTAAAAACTTCAGTTTTAAAAATTAGCACTGCATAATGAATTTACATTCAAGTTCAAGATAAGGAAAATTGTGAGGGCAGTGAATTCACATGCGTTCAGTTTATATAGACCCACAAAATTGGACTGAGTGATTGTCTCATGAATTCAGGGGGTTATGAAATACAATTCAAACCTAAATTAGACATCTGAATGACTATCCGTGCTAGGCAGAACAAAGGTATTTATTAATGACATTAATCCCTGGAAATGATGAATATGTTATATTACATGGCAAAGGGGGTTAAGTTAGCAGAAGACATTTGGTTGCTAATCAGTTGAATTTAAAATAGAAAAACAACCCTAGATTAGACAGGTGGGCCCACTGAGATGACAACGGTCCCTAATCATGGCAAAGGGAAGTGGAAGAGTAAGAGAGAAAAGACTCGGTCAGTCTTGCTGGCTTTGAAGATTGAAGGGAGTCATGAGCCAAGGAAACAGAGCACCTGCAGAAACTAGAAAAAAAAAAAAAGGCAAGGAACTGATTTCTCCTCGACACACTCCAGAAAGAATATATCCCTACCTACACCTTGATGTTAGCCTAGTGAGACCCATTTCTGTCTTCTTACCTCCAGACCTACATAGTAATACATCTGTGTGTTTTTTTTTTTTTATTTATTTAAACCACTAGGTTTGTGGTAACTTGTTTACATAAGCAATAGAAGATTAATACAGTAATCATGCAGTGAATGGTCATGCCTGCACTTGCATGACCATTGAGAAGGAGAAGCAATTGTCCCTAATAAATATATATTGATTCCTCTATCACCTTGAAACTTCATTAGCAAGATAAATTGCTATTCTTTCTTGCAAAGGAAACAAAGAAAATATTAGAAAAGAAGTATGTTAATGTTCTTTGTATTGCATTATGTTAATAATCATATTTGAAAAATATATGTATTGTCTAAAGCAATGTCTGGCAAACTCATAAGTCAACAGAGCCAAATATCAACAGGACAACAATTGAAATTTCTTTTGAGAGCCAGATTTTTTAAACGTAAACTTCTTCAAATGCCACTTCTTCAAAATAGACTGGCCTAGGCCGTGGTATTTTGTGGAAGAGCCACACTCAAGGGGCCAAACAGCCACACGTGTCTCACGAGCCGCAGTTTGCTGACCGCTGGTCTAAAGCATACCTGACAACATTTCTAAAGTCTTTAAACATGACTTTGATTAATATCTACAGAATAAGAAACAATAAAAAAGAAAGAAAAGAAATAACTATCTTAAAGTGGTAAGTGATCCACCACTGGGGATCATCAACCAAAGGAGCTAGCCGGACGTGGCAGATGGTTTTCCTAATACAGAGGAAAATATTGACAGTGAAAGTGTTGGTGGCATGGGGGGGGGGGGGGGTTACTTTTAAGTAGCCCTCAACAGATGAGTAAAATATCAATATGATTTAAGAAGAAAGGGAACCAATAAGAAGCTGCTTAAAATCATCATTACAAAACAATATGATTATTCACTGAGTGCTTACAAATTATCAAAACTGTCTGGCTAGCATGGCTCAATGGTTGAGCATCAACCTATGAAACAGGAGTTCACAGTTCAATTCCAGGTCAGGGCACATGCCCAGGTTTCGGGCTTGATCCCAGTGTGGGGCATGCAGGAGGCAGCTGATGAATAATCCTTTTTCATCATTGATGTTTCTCTCTCTCTCCCCTTACCCTTCCTCTCTGAAATCAATAAAAAAATCAATATTTATTTAAAAACTGATCAAAATTGCAATTGCAGTTGACCCTTGAACAACACAGAGGTTAGGGGAGCCAATTCCCTGTAGAGTTGAAATTTGTGTGTAACTTTGACTTCCCTAAAACTATTAATAGCCTACTGATGACCAGAAGCCTTACTGATAACATATACTGTTGACTGATACATATTTACATGTATGTATTACATACTGTATCCTTATAATAAAGTAAGCTCGAGAAAGATGTAAATAAGAAAATCATGACATATGTACTACTATTTTTAATACTTTAAACAATAAAAAATAAAATCATAAGGCAGAGAAAAATGTATATACAGCAAGTACATATTTATTTAAAATTCATGTAAAGTGGATCCACATTGTTCAAACCTGTGTTATTCAAGGGTCAACAGCACTGAATTCTCACCTCTTATTTATCTGTCAGACTCCTCCTTTTCCTTTTTTTACAATAGCTGGAAGAGTTTGCTATTTAATATTGATCCCTTGAAAATACTATTGATTAACAAATTAAACTATAGTAAATTTCTCAAAATTCAAACCAAAGTGCTCAGTATTAAAATACAAACAACAAAACAAAACAAAAACTGTCCCTCCAAGTCAAATGCAGTATGTTTAGTGTATATTTTTATAGCAGCAAATACCTTTCAAATGCTGTGCAGGTAACCTACCTTGTTTTTCTTTTTAAGCCAGCAGACAGAATGTTATAAAATTACCTGATGATTGTATTGTACTAATAGGTATGAGTTCATAGGATAATCGCGATCTTTATACAAAATGAAATGTTTTCAGAGAAGAAAAAAGCCATTATCTGCTCCATCTTATTTCCTGCTCCTGATTATCTGCTATCCTCACCACAGAGTTCCCAAGAAACCTGGTAGCCCAGGAGATTAAATACTAGATGGCCAAACATTCTTCAGAGCCCAGATCTGTTGGTCATATCCACAATGCACATCAATAGTGGGACAAGATGCTGACACTTGGAGGGGCCATTTTGATAGGGTGAAGTTCTCTATTTGCTTAGAGTATTCACTAAGTGGTCAATTCCTATTCCTTCCAAACCAACATTCCTGCTCTTTTCTATATTTCTCAGGACCAACTCCACACAAAAGTAGGTTGTGAGGAGCAATATTTTTCACATTGTCCATGAGCTGAAATTAACTTCATGGTGATGAACTAAGAGTCTTCCCTGATCTTTACATCGGTGTGAATAACTCTGCGAATAATTTGCAAAGCATTCGTCAGTCTACAATTGTCTAACATCTGCCATGTCCTCCACTTCAGTTTTATTTATTAGGGGCTTTGAGGACTTTAGAACCCCTGTTAAAATGATAATACTTCTAGGACAGTCAATTGAGGACTCTAGCATAAAAATAATTAAGGACACAGGACTGATCTAGAACTGGGGACCACCAAGGCAGGCAAATAGAATTTACAAAACTAAAATCTTGACCTTGAAATATAATTTGGTACCTATCTTATTTCAGAGGTGCAATTTATTGAAAACCTCACTGGTCCTGTATTTGACCATTTCCCAAAAGGAAAGCTGATAACCTACAGTTAGCATTCTCAAGAGACTAAAACAATATCATTAAACAGGAAGTATATAAGATTATATATGTGAGGTTTTTTTCCCTAGTAAACAACCAAACATAATACAATAAACTCCAAAGTTAAAGCATATAGGGAGTTAAAATGTTATCTCTAAATTTTGGCATGCTCTATTATTGGAGACAAATGTTTAAGAATTCTCTCCTGCAAGATCAGAACAGCATAATACATTTTTTTTTACTGCACACTAAATGATAAACTTACATCAGAATTAAATCTCAACTGGCAAATGTTGCATGATATGACTTGCTTTCTTCGATGAGGAAGAGGAACCCCGAATGTATGATTTATTACAGCTTTCTGAATCGGGTCCATCTGTAATGAGAAAAAGAATACAACAAATAGAAATAAAGCTTGTCAGTTCCATTGGAATGTTGCCTACTTCATTAAAGAGCCAATCTGTACAGCCTTAATCTACTGCTCACATTATAAAAAGAATTTTTTTTTAAGAAATGGCATTTCTACTTTGTCGAAAAATGGAAAACAATAAACTCAAAGCTCACTATGATAAGGGAATAATAAATGTATCTATTAGAGTATGCATATTAACTGTTTTTCTCATTTAGGATCAACAATTGTCTCAGTTTGATAATCCTAAAATATAATTAAAGGTTTATCAAAACTCAAGTTATTATAAATGCCACCAATCTTACACAGAAGTGTGTCTGCACCCTTGGCCTGAATGGACTTCAAAATAGACTTGGTCAGAGGATCAGCTCTGAAAATAAATGATGCGCCATTATCCAACATTAACTTTATGCTATGTTTTGTATCTTTTCTACCTTACAACTATAGTATACAATTTCTGCTTTCTAAGAATTCAAATATATAGAGCTATCAATGAATTTAATAACAACTTATTGATTCCCTAATAGATACTTATATCTTATGGATTTATATTTGAGGTTCAAAGAGCTTGGCCACATATCAGTTATCTCTCCCCACCCCATTCCACAGGACATGACACGTGACACCAAATACACAATATCAATAATCCAGCTTTAATAAAACATAATGTCTCCTCATCAAGCTTTGTCTTACAGTCCACTTTAGTGGTTCTCAACTGTTAGAGTCAGGTAAATTTTCTGATCTGCTTCTTAATATATGTACAACTTCTTTATTTATCTGTGTTTTTTAAGGTTGTTATGAGGTTTAAAAGTGATAATTCATAAAATTAACTTAGCACAGTCAGTGTTAGGCATATTTAAAAGTCCATAAATCTTGGCTATTACATATTCTTCATTTGCAACACATGTGAAATAAGGTTAACATGAGCCTCACACTCTTTTAGTCATTGTTGGCAACCATCCATATCTCATGTGGCAAAAAATAAATAATTTTTTTTCAAAATGATTTAAATGTCACATATATAGCCATGACTTCTGGTGAATACTTATAAACTTTGGAACTCTTTTTAAAAAAATGGCATTTAAAAAAATAAATATGCTTATTTATTTTTAGAGAGAGAAAGGGACAGAGAAACATTGATCTGTTGCCTCCAGAACCCAACCCAAATGTGGACCAAACCCACAACCTAGGTATGTGCCTTGACTGGGAATTGAACCCGTGACCTCAAACCAACAGTGTACAGGATAACACTCCAGGCCAACTGAGCCAGATCAGCCAGGAATGGAACTCTTAACTCTCATCAGATACAAAGTTCTTATGAGAGTGATCCCAATGGGTGGAAATATTTCAGACATGACTGGCCAGACAGACATCAAAATTAAGCATGGCCTATATGAAATAATGCTCTAATGGTCACCTGTGATACTCTGTAGTTTGTTAACTACCCTAAACAAGTCAGTGACAAATCCCACCTCCTCTTGTGTATTTCAAATCATCAGATCCAGTTGATTCATGGGCTCTCCTCACTGGTAGGTAGAACTACAACTCTTATTAGGTTATCTAGGCATTCTTACTGTACTTTTCTAAATAGAAATAATAGCACACATCATTTATTAAGTGCCTTCTCTATACTAAGTCATAGGCAGGGTGATATATATATATATTAAACAGTTACAATGATAAAAACAAAACAAAAAGACATGGGTGTAACCGTATTTATCTTCCACCATCACTTTAAATGTCTTTATCTTATGTGAATCCTTGCCACGATCCTGGATGAGACTCAGCTACGTGATTTTTCTGATCACTTCCAATAGGAACAAATTCTAGCACCTTCCCCCACCCATTTACTAGTGGATTCAAACATATTTTCTTTTTAACCAGTTTCATTTAGATATAATTTACATACAATAACATTCACCAATGCTAACTTGTAGAATCGGCTGACATTTTACCAATAAGGACAGTAATACACATAGGGCATTTCATTACATGGAAAGGCTCCCTTCTGCTCCTCTGTGGTCAATCCCTTTCTCTCACCCAAGTCTTTGAAACCACTGTTTTTCTTTCTGTCACTATATTTTTGCCTTTTCTCAAACTTCATATAAGGAGAATTGTACAATATGTGGTCTTTTGTGTTAAAGATAATGCTTTTAAGAATCCACTATGTCCTTGCATGTATTAGTAGCTTATTCCTTTTTATTGCTGAGTGGTATTTCTTTATATGGAACTACCACAGTGTGCTTATCCATTTGTCAGCTGATGAACATTTGAATTGTTTCCGGTGAATTCCACAAGCTTTTTAAGTCTCAATACATATCTAAAGCTCATTCCTAAATTCAGTTCATCAATTTAATACAAACATTAAAATTAATTCAAAGTTATAGTTTCTTTTTTGAAAATTGAACCTATTATCAAATAGTAGTTTGAAAGGCAATAGGAAATGGTACAAGACTTCTCTCCCAGCCCCATTCTCTCTCTCTCTCTCTCTCTCTCTCTCTCTCTCTCTCTCTCTCTCTCTCTCTCTCTCTCTCTCTCTCTCCCTCTCTCTCTTTCTCCTCTCTCTCTCTCTCTCTCTCTCTCTCTCTCTCTCTCTCTCTCTCTCTCTCTCACACACACACACACACACACACACTTCTCCAAGTCGCCTAATCCAGCTAAGTTTCCAAACCTTTGTCAACCCATATCACCCTATTTTTTTCAGACCCCAAATGGATAGTGGGCAGAGCCTGATAAAGCCAATAGCCACACAGATGTGTGACTCTAGGCTGTTTCAATAGCCTTCATTCTACTTTCCAAGATCCCTCTATATTACCTTACACATGCCATCACAATGCTGCCATGACAACGAATATGGAGACCAATAGGGGATAATTTCCCTTTTTAGCCAACAGGTAAAGAAAATAAAATGCAGAAAGAGGTCACTGACTTAGAGGTAGTTACCTCATCATGTTATATTGCATCTGTTCTGTACATAAACGAGGCCCATTTCTACCAGGGTATAAGGTGAATTAACCAGCTTGGGAATACTGAAGTACACTTATAATAATACTATGAAATAAAAATGAACTGCACATTTACATTAAATGTGCTCTCTAAACTGTGATACAGACTGTTTATCATATATTGGCGAGCAGCATATTATTTTGATCTCTCAGTAGCACTGAGGAAGCAGTAACTGCATTCATTTCAAGTTTGTGTGGGAGGCATTTTGGAACTAGGCACCATGCAAATGTGGCATATTCTCTAGGTTTAATTCTTTTGTGTGAATTGAATGATGATCTGATCGCTGTGACTAAAAAGCAAATTTCACAATGCAAAGTCCTGTATTCTTCTTTGGAGACAATTTCATTTCTGGGAAAAAAAAAAAAAGGCTCCTAACTAAGTTATATTTTAAAGATGAATTCACAAACTAGAGTTACACCAACACAAGTATTTATCTTTTATCATTTTAGGAGTTTAGTACAACAAAATGATAAGTTTAATGCTTTCATTAATTAATATAAATCATATCATATTCACCTCTTTAGTACTTTCATCTATAAATATATGTAAAACCATTTACAACTAAAAAATTTGAAGGGGCAAAAATCTAACAACCAGTTCTGTTGTTGGTTAGTTAAATAAATCTATTGTATATGGTATGTATCTAAAAGTAGTGTCTACTATCAACTCAGGGACATACACACAGCCACTTTGATCATTTTGTTTAAACATACCATTATTTATCAGTATGATCAAACATTTTATTCGAAAACAAAGTCATATATGTTGGTCCCACCATGAACAAAATAGGAGTGATCTGTCAAAACAATCATACCTTACTACACTGAGTGGCCAGATTATTATGATCTCTGAACACATAATAATCTGGCCACTCAGTGTATATCTATATAATCCTATATAATAAAAGGCTACTATGAAAATTGTCCCCTCAACCAGGAGTTTGACCAACAAGCAGGTTGGCCAACCAACTGCTCATGTTCCCTCCCCCTGGCCAGGTTGGCTGGACCCCACGCATGCACAAATTCATGCACCAGGCCTCCTCTAATATATATACTCAGTGTGTAGTGTGTGTGTGTGTGTGTGTGTGTGTGTGTGTGTCCAGATTATTTTGCGTTCAGAGATCATAATAATATGGCCACTCAGTGTATGTATATGCACATTATCATTACTTTTTCTACAAAACCAGTCTCTAGATATTTCAATACTAAGTGTAGACAAGAATAAAGGGAAGGTGTTAAAATAAATTGTAGGAAACCTAGATATAACAACCTGGAGATTTACAGTGCACAATAAAATATTAAATTCTCTGAGATGCACCATAATAAAAAAAATTGTTTTAAATAAATAATTTCTAAAATAACTAGAGTGCTCATTGTTTTCTTTGTTTGTTTTTAAATTTAGCATCCCTGGTTTTATGCATGCAGTTTAGAACGTAGATAATCTGAAAAATGAAATCATTACAAAAATAAGATTAAAATGTAAAGCCTTCAGTAGAAAAGTAAAGGCACTAAACTAATAATGTAATACATAGAAATCATATCCATAAAAGCGCTGATACATTTCACCTGTTCCATGCAGCACTGAATTAAAAACTGACAGAAATGGTGAAATATACATGGTATTTTAATCCATATTTCACTAATTTCTAAAGTGGGAGATCTTGAAAGCTAAATTCTCTAAATACCAATACCTAATATCCCAAAGCAAACAAACAAACAAAAGCAAAGAATGATTCTGTACCTATTAATATGCTTACCCAAACCCCAGACAAAAAATCAATTTCAAACTCAGCCTATGGCCTTATTTAAAGCCAAATGAATATGTTCTTCTAGATTTCAGGCTTAAGGATCTTTGCATTTTTATCTAGGCTCTGCTTTTCCCTCCCCTCCCTTCTGGGCATTCTGCTAAATTGATTTGTAAATAAGTGTGCAAGGCACAGCCTCAGGTAGAGCAGCCACAGCTCAGGGTTCCCTTCTCTAAGAAGTCTGCTTTATTATCAGAGAGGCCCTGGCTTACCCCTGAGTTCACATTCCCCGCTCTAAAAGAACTCCTCTCTCTAGATTCCTATTATTATTGTGGCTTTCACTTTTAAATTCAAATAATAAAAACTTAAATGGCAGGAAGTTTAGAAATCCAGAAATATAAAGGTTATCTCTTCCAGCTGGCATTTCTATGTAACAGTGGCAAGTAACAACGCTAAAGGTTATACTTGAGGGCACTTACAGTTTTTTGTTTTTATTTTTATAAGCATCATTTCTATCTTAAAAACTTAGTGAGGAACTCTCATTGCCCCTTGCCTAAAATCATACAACAGTAAATGCTGTGATATTTGTGACCTATTAGTATTAAATGACACTCATTAGAGACCCTGGTAGATTAGTATTTCAATTATTAATTAGAAAAATTTGTGTTTACATGACTTACATAAACACATTAGAAAACACTAATGAAACATCCTATATAATAAAAGGCTAATATGCAAATTGACCGAATGGTGGATGGACCAGTTGCTATGATGAGCACTGACCACCAAGGGGTAGATGTTCAATGCAGGAGCTGCCTCCTGGTGGTCAGTGTTCTCCCACAGGGGGAGTACTGCTCGGTCACAAGCTGGGCTCAGGGCTAGTGAGTGCAATGGTGGTAGCAGGAGCCTTTCCAGCCTCGGCTGCAGCACTAAGGATGTCCAGCTGACAGCTTAGGCCCGCTCCTAATAATCTCATTCCTGCAGCAAATTTATCCCTTTGAAAAAAAATTACTTTTTGTCATTTTTCTTTAAATTTTCATATGGATGTATAACTTACATACAAAAAAGCATGAACATCTTAAGTGTATCCTTAGTTGCATTTTAACATGTGCATAGTCTCATATTATCACCATCCCAAAAAAGATATAGGGTATGTTCTGTAATCTAGACATTCCCTGGTCCTGCTCTTGCCCAGTCAATACCCTCCAGTGATCACTACCATTGTAAGAATATCAAAAGAGGTAATTTTTTTCCTGCTTCTGTACATCATAAAATATAATTTTCACAGTATGCATTCTTGGGTGTGTGGCTTCTTTCATTCAGCATTGTGTTTGTGAGTATTTTTGGCCATTGTCAGTGCTCTATAGTGTTCTATTGCACAAGCATACCAGGACTATTTGTCAACTCTACAGTTGATGGAGATCTGGGTTTTCCATTTGAATCCATTTATAAGTAAAATTACTATCACTATTTGTGAGTATAGGTTTTGTTGGACATACCAGTCATTTCTCTGAGGTATATAACTAAATTAAACGTCGAGGTATGGTATGCTTTAATAGATACTATCACAGAGTTTGGCAAAATGGTCGTTATAATGCTGCAATGCAATTCTGGCATTAAGTAACGAGTTAGTACAGTCTCCACAGGTCACGTCCACAGTCTCCAACAAGACTGTCCTCACTTTAGAATTTAGCCACAAGTTCAGAGTCTAAAAGTCAACTGCACTTCTGACAAATTGCCAATTTGAGGGTTTCCATGACTCCTGAAGGTTCAGTAGCTTGCTAGAATGACTAACTGAACCCTAGCAAGTACTATACTTACAATTGCAGTTTTATTGTAAAGGCTACAAATCAGAACCAGCCAAATGAAGAGACCAATAGGGTGAGGTCTGGAAAAATCCAGAATGCGAAGCTTCCATATTCCTTCCCCACAGAATTAAGACATCTTTGCAGGATGCATTACAGTCCCGATATCCTCCCAACCAAGAAGTTCACCCAAGCCTTGCTATCCAGAGTTTCTATTAGGGGGTTATGACATAGGCATGATTGATTGATTAATTGGCCACATGACCAACCTCAGTCTTCAGCCCCTTTCCCATCCCTGGAGAACATTTTCTATTTTAAGCCCTATCCTCTAGTCACCAGTGACTGGTCCCCATCCTGAGGCATTCATTAACATAATCTCAGGCATGATCCAAGGCATGATCATGATCCATGATCCAACAAAGACATTCTTATCTCTCAAGAAACTCCAAGATTTCAGAGGTTACCTCCCAGAAACGGAGAATGAAGAGTGTCAAATTCTTTGTTATACAACATTCGTATATCTTTATACTTCTGAATGCATAATTTTACATAGCTGTAAGCATAAAACAGGATATTTTCCTTTTCTTCCATTTAACAGTGTATTGGAAGTAAATTTTTATTTAACTTCAGGCTTATATTTACCAATTAAATGGTAGCATACTGCTTCACAAAATGATTGTACCACCATTTACTGAGCCATTTCTCTGTCACTGCATACTGAGCTTGTCACAATGTTAAATTGCACTGCACAGATCATCTTTTTGGGTGTAACTTTTTTCTAAGACCCATAGCATCTTACAGCTGGGGGAAAAAATCCCAGTGATCATATTTCCCGTCTCATTCTTTTGACAAGGCCACGAAAGCCCAACAGATAAATTATTCTACTAAAAAAAATGTGCAAGAAACCAACTCACCACTTCCTAGTTCTAGGTTCTTGCCACTATAACATATGACACTAAGACTGACCCTTCTGTTTCCTCCTAAATAAGAGTAGCAAATGGTTAAGATCTACTCTAAAATATGTCTTCTTTTATTTGTTAGCTGTTTTATTTTCATGTTTCTATGCCTCTCTAAAGTGGAGTGATAATCACTGTTGGGTTGTGGTGAATAATGAAATACATACAATATACACAGATCCCAGCACTGTGTCTGACATGCAGAGCATTAAAAACTGCAACTGTGCCTGCTATTATTATTTCATAACAATATAGTAAACATCACCATTCATTTTCAGAAGCAGAAAACAATAACTAATTTCAGGTAAGTGCTTAGATGTGTGAGGCAGGCCTGGGTCCCATTGTTCTTTGTACCCATCAATTAGCATAATGGCTCACACATATCAAAGACTTAACAGATGTTTGTTGAGTGGCTAAATAAATCAAAGCCCCAAATCAAAACATAATAGTGTCTGAGTGGTATTAACAATAGCAGTGGGAAAAATCTGATCTACAAGGAATTTCTATGCCTAGGAGGTGAAGAGAGCTTATTAGAACCAAAGGCAAATAGGAAATGACTCCAGGATACAATACGGGACAAAGAATATAGACACTGGGAGTAAAATCTACAACTGCAAGCCACCAAGCAGTATTTTCATATTATCTATGGTCATCTAAGCAAATGGTTGATGGACTCTCTTTACCCTTGATTGCCAATATCATACCATTTTCCACCAGGCATCTTTTTTCCCCCCTTTATTGATTAAGGTATTCAATATGTGTCCTTATACCCTCTTTGTCTCCCCCAACCCTCTCCCCAAATCCCCCAACTCATGCCCTCACCCGCCTGGTGTCTGTGCCCATTTATTATGCTTATGCATACATATAAGTCCTTTGGTAGATCTCTCCCCTTTAATCCCACCCTCAAAGGCTAGCAGACACACTGTTCCCCTGATCAGTTAGAGAGAATTCTATCTTGTTCATAAAACCGGTGCTTGTGCTTAAATATGGAAAGGCATTTGAATGCTCACCAGGTAGTCAGGACCTGTCCATGTATAAGAGACATTTCATTGCTGGTAGCTCTCTGCCATGGCTATTTCCCCTAATGTTCTATGAGGTGGATAATCAAGTGAAACACAGAAAGTTCAAAGTGAAGGATGGATAAGCTTGAGGGAATCTTAAGACAGCATTTTTCTTAGAATGATTTATGCGTTCAAGGAAAGTGCATGTAACCAAGGTATTGAGGCCCTGTCGGGGATTGCCCACAGATGCTTACCCTTCCAATTTTTTTATGTGACTAGATCGAATTGCTACCAACACAATTTAACCCTTATGACCCTTTGTCCCCACTCCCCACACACATACTTTTAGAAATCATCTATTTGTGTTGATATCCCCGCCCCTCCCCAGTGGATAGGGAATATGTTTCACCTCGGCTCATACCCAGTGGTTCTCATCCCTTTCCCTGATCCAGTAAGCACCAAATATACGGTATATTTAAATTTTATTGAAATTTCTCATTTTATAAGTGAGAAAATCTATACCCATAGGTGAATACAAAGTTCAGAATAAAAGGATAGCAGGTGAATTCATTCTATTGATGAGCTTCCTTTTTCAGCAACAATAGCCAAAAAATATAATGCTGTAATATGTTTCCTTAAAAAGAATGAATGTTGCCTGATCATACTAATATCATCCTGTGGAGAAGATGCCAATATTTAAATTTGGATGGACACTTTAGACCCCTTTTTATTAGCAATACTGGGACTCAATTTGATGCAAATGTTTTGATCAGAATTCTGTTTCTGGGGTCTTAAACAGCAAAATCTCTTTCAAAGACAATGAATGCCTGTGGTGCCTGCCTCAATTCTCTTCTGGCCCGTCTCTGAATAAGGTGTACAGTAATTAAACCCAACAACTCCAGAACTGGGATTCCATTTACATGGAGAACATGGCATTGACTGATCAGGAGAATAAATTCCAAAAAGCCATGCTATTAGCAGCTGTACCAGAAGTCCACAAACATATCTGGTTCCTGAGCAGGTCACTGACATGTGGGACAGGTGTTAAAACCCACTGCAGCCCTAGCTGATTTGGTTCAATGGACAGAGCATCAGATTGTGGACTGAAAGGCCCCAGGTTCCATTCCAGCCAATAGCACATGCCTTGGTTGCAGGATTGATCCCCTGTAGAGGGTGTGCAGGAAGTAGCCAACCATTGATGTGTTTATCTCTCTTTCCGTGATCCTTCCTCTCTGAAATCAATAAAATATATTAAAAAATAAAAATAAAACCAACTGCACTCTGTGATGAAAAGAACAGCAAGGACAAAATATTTGTGTGTATAAATCATTGATGGTAAATTAAGGACTTTCTCTTATTCTGAAATCACTCACTGTCCTTTCTACTTTTCTGTTGTTAAGTTCCTTTCCTTTTTAAAATCATGTTGCTATTAGATTGGTTAATAGATTGAAACAATTAAAATGTGAAAGGGCTATGCTAATTGACCTTTTAACATTTCCCTTTTAATATTTCAAGCCTATATTGGTTTTCTAAGGCTGCTTTAAAAAAAAAAAAAGTATTTCAAATTTGGTGGGTTGAACAACAAAAATTCATTACTTCACTGTTTGGGAGGTGGGAAGTTGGAAATCAAGTTGTTGGCAATCCAATGCTCTGACAACTGTAAGGAGAATTATCCCTGCCTATCCCTGGCTTCTGCTGTTTTACCAACAATCGTTGGCAATCCTTGGCTAATAGATAACACACTACCACAATCTTCCATCTTTATATTGCATTCTTCCTAAGTGTGCTGGTCTCTGTGTCCAAATTTCTGATTTTTGTAAGGACACCACTCATATTGGATTATGGACTGCTCTCCTGAACTCATTTTAACTCGACAACCTCTGTAAGGAGCCTATTTCCAAATAAGGTCTCATTCTAATGTATTAGAGGTTAGGACTACAATATACCCTTTTTTGGGGGAGGGGGGGCACAATTCAAGCTATAATAAATGGAATGGACAATATATAAAAATCTAGAAACCACTGGGAAATATCACTTAGACACCAATTCTAGGATTTCTTACTTAAAGAAAAGATACAAATTAAAATAAGTTTACTTGTTTTAGTGGCTATAACTAAAGGGGAAGTCTGAACAGCTCACATAGCACTGAGACTATTCGTTCCCCACCTTTTCCTTAACACGTCCAATTTTAGCCTCAACGAGTTTTGTGAACCCCAAGGGTCTGGGAAGAAGAAACAAGTTCAGGGAAATGTACATGGAGATGAGGACAACGGAATTGAAAGAAGGAGTGTAGATCATTACTAGTGAGCCTGCAAATAATTTACTGAACCTGCAAAGGTACAGTACTTTTGAAATGTGACAAAGTCACAGTTATAAAGTCTATAGAAAAGTTAAACAATGGCACATTGGAATGAGCGGTGTGAGTGATTATTCTAATTTAATTATTTGGTTAAATTAGCAAAGCTACATGTTTTGCATTGTATTTTCTTCCGCTCCTTGGCTTGTTTCTTTGAATCACAACTAAGGGCTTCAAGAAAGTATAATGTGGGTGAAATGGCCCTTTTTATACAACTTCTGTCTCTGTAGGTAACCCATCTGGTCTCTTCTAGAGTGAAAATCCAAGATAATGCATGTATACAGAGGAATTAATCACATAAGGATATGTTTGCTTTTTATGTTTTGCTCAAAAATGCAAATAGGATAAATGTAGACACATGCATACATACACATGCATACATATATCATTTATGTACCCATTTATATAGCAGATTTATCCACCAATTCCCTACATAAAATCTCCCACTGCTTGCAATTTGGCATAATTCAATTTTTGTGTTTGCGCTAGAATATTCTACTTCTCCTGGCATTTAAGTATTCATTCACTAATTTACACATGCACTTGCCCCCACCCCTATATCCTTTCTCTTAGCCAGTAATGTGGTATTCAAGCCACAATGAATATTTTGTGTTGGCAAACACTGCCTTCCATGACCTTGGCCAGCCCACATCTCTGAATTCATTTCCATTTCTCCTTACCTCTGATGCTTTGCTTTTATAATACAGATCTGCTGGCAATCCCTTGCATAATTCAACGAGGTTTATTGTCTCCTTATCTTTTGTAAGACTCTTTTATTTTTTCAATATTTATTACTTAGATATTACATGTATAATTCCTATCAATCCTTCAAAATACTATTTTCCCCCAAAGAGAATCCCTACTAGTCTTTCAATAGTTAAGGCTAAATACCCTTCCTCTCAGTCCCCAGAACAAGATTCGTTTGTCTTTGTAAAACGAGTGTATGAGCACAGAAAATGCTTAAGAACATTTTATTGTTGAAGAAAGCAATTAGATATGCAAAAGCAGCCTCTCCTGCCAACTGTCAATCATTGTAAGGAGAAAAATGTGGCTGGCCCAAGACAAAATTCTTGGTTGATGACACTTTTGTTCAATTTCATAGAAAAATTGCACTGTCATCAAATTGCATTGTCATCTGAAGCTCATTGTGTTTTTGGAACCTTGATGTAAATATGCAAAATGAATTGCATGTTTTAAAGTACAAAATAATAATCTGTCTCTTAAAATGCTTGCCGCATAGTTAGGGCCATTGTTCTCAACCCTGGCTGCACAGTGGGAATCACCAGGGGAGCCTGTGAAAGGTACAGGACAGAGCCCCAGCAGAAGGCAAAGGGTTCAATGTTTAAAAGGCTCCATGGGAAACAGAGACAGAGTCACAGGTAGCATGCTGACAACTGTTCGGGAGGGAAAGGGACTGGACTGGGGGTGGAAGGATGGAGCAAAAGAGAAAAAGAAGGCATACAAACAACAGTGACTGCAAGGGGGTGTGTGGGGGAGAGGTAGAGGAAGGTATAGGGAGATAAATGGTGATGGATAGAAATTTATAGAGTTGAACACACAATACAGTGTATAGATGATGTGTTGTAGAACTGTGCACCCAAAACCTGTGTAATTTTGTTAACCAGTGTCACCTTGCTAAATTCAATAAATAAATAAATAAATAAATAAATAAATAAATAAATAAATAAATAAATAAATACATGGCTCAAGGGGAATGGCTAAGAAGTACTGGTTAAAACCTTGGTATTGGAATCAACTTCCTGTTTTTAAAATGTTTTCATCAGATGTCCCCAGGAAACCAAATGTGTTCTTTACCACCAATAAATACTTTCTAGACAAGTGGTTGGCAAACTGTGGCTCATGAGCCACATGCGGCTTTTTGTCCCCTTGAGTGTGGCTCTTCCACAAAATGCCATGTACAGGCATGAGCGTACAGTGAATGAAACTTTGTGGCCCATGCGCAGAAGTCAGTTCTCGGCTCTCAAAAGAAATTCCAATGGTTGTTCCGTTGATATTAGACTCTAATAAGTTTGCAGACCACTGACTTAGACAAAGAAACCTATAATGGATGTGATATTATCCTCGTTTTATAGCAATGGAAATTGAGAAATATCCAGGAGTAGTAATTTGCCATGGCAACCTATTTCTTACCAGGCAGTCCCAAGATTGAGATCCAGATTTATGAAAATCCAGTGTTCTTCCCATATATCACACTGCCCTTCCAATATGGGTAGCAGCTCAATAAACTTCTGAACTCAACATAAAATCTAGATTTGAATTTGGGGATGTTTGGAATTGGTAAACCATAGGCAGGAACATGTATACTTTTTTTTTTTTTTCAAAACAGAGCGAACTATGAAGAAAAGTAAACCAGAACAACTTGAAATAAACAAGGACTACTATAAAGTGTTTCCAACAACTGACTTATTTTTATTACAGCCGAGGCTGTTTTTAATCCCTAAAGTGCTGCTAAATCACTGTTTCACTTCTGCCTATATATTTTTTTCCCTACTGTGCATGTTTTTCACTTCCTGGCCTTTTTAAAGAACTTAAAGAAACTAATGTAAAGTTGGACTGCAGTTAGAAGATTGGATCTGATATAATGAAGGACAAGTGATCAGCAAGATGTTTTAACTGTGGAAATCAAGGAAGGATGAAGGACTCCCAGAAATCTAAAGTTCAAAGTCCCTGAACTCATGAGAGTTAACCCAAAACTTAAGAACCTCTTAGCCATGGCACAATTACATTTTGGTTGTATTTTAAACACTTACAAATATTTTTATTAAAAATTTTAATTATAGCTTGGATGTAGTAGCTCAGTGGTTGAGTTTCAACCAGGAGGTCACCATTCCATTCCTAGTCAGGACACATGCCTGGATTGGGGTTCAGTCCACAGTGGGGGGCCTGCAGGAGGCAGCCAAATCAATGATTCTCATCACTGATGTTTCTATCTCTCCCTCCCTCTCCCTTCCTCTCTGAAATCATTAAAATATATTTTACCAAATATAATTACAGTTCACATTCAATATTTTTTTTATTAGTTTCAGGTGTAAAAACATGATGTTTAGCCAAACATATACTTTACAAAGCGTTCTTCTGATATTTCCAGGACTCAATGGGCACTATACATAGCTATTAATTTTATCAAAATTTTGCTCTGCTAATGTGGTAGAATTCCATTTCTTTTTCTATGACTTCATGGCTACAAAGTTTGGCCAATTAAAAGAAAATTGTTCATAGTTTTGAGCAAAGGAGCTTCTACTTTCTTATCCATCCATTGCTTGAAATTCTGTCCTAGTTTGAAATATACAGTATATCATGACTTTCTGATGCTTCTTTTTTGTCTTTTTTCTACAAATAATGTGTTATCTTAAAATAAAACTTGCTTTTCCCCCCCATAGATCCCCACTTGTCATGTCATCTATGTTATTCACTCACCATAACATCTGCAGACTCTACTTCCAGACCCTCTACAGGGTTCTGTCTTTGTACTTTTCTTCACTTTCTTTTTCTGTGAACTTTCTGGCCATCCATTTAGTATCCAGTTGCCTTGTTGGCTACTCAAAACACTTTTGCCCTTCTGCATCTATGTCTCTTTTTTTTGTATTTCTTTAGTTTTATTATTGTATTTGTATGATCTTTGTCCCATTTTTAAAGAAAGCTACAGGTTATTTCTAAATGATTTTTAATTTAAAAAAAGTCTGAAGGAAAAGCATGCCTATTAAAAAACATACACTGGTCCAAAATGCCTGATAGCTGACATCAATAAATTACAGTTTTCAGGTAAAGGCTATTGTTGCTCATATTTGATCAGAAAAACTACTCCATTTAAATAATCACCATTCTAAACAACATTTTAACATCAAGGACATGACTTAGGATCATGTTACTTCTTCGGAAATCTTCTGGGAACTTTTAGTGAGAGCTGATTTCCTCCACTTTTTAGAATATGCATTTCCTTCCATCATGAAAATAATATATGGCAGCTGAAAGCTACAGTTTCCTCCTTCCTCTGTTGCTAAGTTTACTTTGTGTTTTAAATGAAATTTCCAAAGCAATTCCCTGGGCCTTTCTGGATAGTTATTTGCATTTTGTAAAAAGTCCTTGGCCAAGGAAAGCAAACACACACAAAAAGGCAATCACAATGAAGAAAATGTAGTTAGTAAAGACTTCTGCTAATTACCTGGCAAAATAATCTGCCTGCCTGAGTACCTCTGGGATGTCAATGCCAACTTAAGAAAAACACATCACAGATTAAGTGTCAGGCTAGCTAAGCTAAATTTCAAACAATCCCAAAATATTAAACAGGAAAAGACATGTGCTGCAGGACATAGCTTGGCAAGAGTTCCTCTAACCATTTCCACTTTATCATATAAATCCACATAGGGATAAAAAAAAAATACAGGGTTCAAAACACATGGCAAAGGAGACAACTGAGAATTGGAAAATGGAAATATAAAATGGTCTTGGATTTACATCTGGGAATGGTCACTTACAATTTTTAAAAAATATATTTTTATTGATTTTTTACAGAGAGGAAGAGGGAGGGATAGAGAGTCAGAAACATTGATAAGAGAGAATCATCGATCAACTGCCTCTTGCACACCCCCTACTGGGGACGTGCCTGCAACCAAGGTACATGCCCTTGACCGGAATCGAACCCGCGACCCTTCAGTCCACAGGCTGATGCTCCATCCACTGAGTCAAACAGGTTTCAGCAACTTACAATTTTTTTGACCGTGGGAAAAGAGTACTGGGAGAAGTAAATGAAGTAACACCTGGGAAGTACCTGAAACAGAGCCTGGCATGTTCAGAATCCATAATGGTACTACAGTTTTCAGATACCATCCTTCAGATATTGAGGGACACAGAAGTGGGGAAATAATTAGTCTTGTGCTGTTTTACCTGTGCTAGAGGTCATACCTGAAATATGCAATTATCCTATACAATAAAAGCCTAATATGCAAATCAACCAAACCACCAGTGGAATGCCTGATCGCTGTGATGCACACTGACCACCAGGGGGCAGATGCTCAATGCAGAAGTTGCCCCCAGCCCACAGGCCCCTGACCCAGGCCAGCCAAGGTGGGTGCCAGTGGGGGCTCCTGATCATCCCGCCAGTCACCCCGCAGAGAGAGATGACCAGCAGCGGCAGCAGGAGGCAGGGCTGGTGAGCAGGTGGCACTATACTGGCCAAGGTGGGTGCCAGAAGGGGCCTCCCATTCGCCATGCCAGTCACTTCACAGATTGACCCTGATCACCAGCCAGGCCTGAGGACCTTACCCATGCATGAATTTCATGCACTGGGCTTCTAGTGAAAAAATATTCCGTTTTGATTGCTGAGAGATTAGTTAAGATGATTTTTAAAAAATGAAAACAATGATTAAAGACAAATTGATCATGTTGAGCAGTTTGTTGGAGTTTTAAAGAAGAACGTGAACATGTAGACCACTCAGGCACGCCTGTAAGAAGGATGATGTTTGATGAGTGTTGCGAGAGGAGGATGCCCTGTACGGTAGACAGAAATGTTTCTGAAACTCTTTGGACTTTTGTCTGAGGAAGGATGCATTCTAACTGCTGAGGCAGATACAATAATGCAAAACACATGGTTCTGAACTCCAGAAAGGAACTTAGAATAATTACAGTTAGAAAAGCATATACATTTTAGTTCAGATTTGCAAGACTTGGAATAAAGGTATGAGCACAGTGCCATGGAAGCAGAGGGAAGGAAGTAGTTACTCAGTCTGGGGATGTTCTGGAAGCCATCAAATAAATGACCATACCTGGGTTGCATGAATGGGAATTATTTAGATTTTCAAAAGGGGGAAATTGCAATTATCACAGAACAACCTAAGCAAAGAAGTAAAAACATGTGACATTTTCAGTAAACATTTAAAATTGAGGTATGAATGGAGAACAGTATAAATGGAAAAATATGAACATGGCAGAGTCAATTGGGCATATGCATAGCAGGTGTGCTCTGTCAATGAATTTGGACTTCTGTCCTTTGAGCAATGTTAAGGTATAAGAAAACATTCAGCTCAAAAGCATATATAGCAACAGTTGTATTTTTAGAAGAATAATCTAAACAAGAAACTGAACAGAGAAAATCAATCTGAAGTCAGGAAGACAAATCAGGAGGCCTTAGCAGCAGCCAAACCGAAAAGCACAGGTCATAATTCAGCCAGCAGCAACTGGGAGGCTGAGGAGGAGACTGTGGAGATTTTTAAGGGACAGACTTTTAAGACAGCATTACCTTTATAAAAATATACATTTTTTTATTGATTTCAAAAAGGAAGGGAGACAGAGAGATAGAAAGATCAATGAGGTGAGAGAATCATTGATTGGCTGCCTCCTGCACGCCCACCACCAGGGACTGAGCCTGCAACCTGGTCATGTGCCCTGACCAGGAATCGAACAGTGACCTCCTGGTTCATAGGTTGATGTTCAACCACTGAGCCATGCTGGTCTGGCAGCATTACCTTTTGAAATAAGGCCCAAGGAAGAGGGATTCTTCTCATTCAGGTAATTGAATGCATAGTGACAACATTAACCATCACATATGTAAAAGGAGGAATGGGAAATTTCAGAAAGATATGTTTGTAGGTGTATGCATGGGTAGAGGGATTAATAACTTCATTATCAGGAACATATTAAATTGTATGTGCTAATGGCTGTCTTTATATGAGAAACAGGGTAGATATATAGAAAATTAGAGATGAGTCTCTAGAGTTTAAAAGTGTATTCACTGTTGAAGTTCCAAATTGTATAATTCTTGGTGTAAACAAAGGATAGAATATACTTTTGAGAAAAATGAGATGAGACAGGACTACAAAGAGATTCCTGGGTGGGGGTCACTGATGTTTCTGGGGATGGCAGAGGCAAAAGATACAACAAAGGTGCTGAAGAGGAGAGTTGGAGGAGAAATAGGAGAGAAGAGGGATTACCATACAAGCCAATTTCTGAAGACTCTATTGAGAGCAGATTCTAGTATCTCCTTTGGATGCCCAATTTTGATGCCTAAAAACTTAAGAGTGCCCACGTTCTACCTGATATGCATTGTGACTGAGCCTGGTGATAAAATGACAAGATAAAGTCCCTGATCTCAATAAGTGTGCAGTCCAGTGTGGAAGACAGATAAGTGTGGAGATAATTACAGCACAAGACAATCTATAATAATAAAAGCATAATATGCTAATTAGACTGGATGTCCTTCTGGATGACCTTCTGATGAAGTTGGGCTGCTAGGGAAGGGCCGGTCCGGATGCCTGCTGATGGCTGGAGGGAAGCTGATGCCAGCAGCCAGGGGAAGGAAGGCCTACTCTTGCAGGAGTTTCATGCATTGGGCCTCTAGTATTAGTATAATTACTGTAAAACAGGGAGATATTTAGAAACACAAGTGAGAAACTAATGAGTTGTGTTGGAGATAGATCATATAAGGCTTCATAGTGGGAGAAAAGATGAAAGTTAAGAGTAAAGTGGTTTTCTCCGTAAGCTTTCTTAATAGTTCTAATTAGGTTTTTCTTTTTAGATTCTCATCTCCTAGCTAAGTGGAAATCTTCTAGCGACATAATTACTAGCTTCTTTCAAAAATATGACCTTTCTTTAAAAATCCACGATATTATTATTTAATTTTTAGAATGCATAGTGTCAATATTTTGTTAAAGGATGTCCTGATTTAATTGAAAAAAATATATGAATAATTTAACCATGCCTGCAAGAATAATAATGTATCCCAGTGCAGAACCTTTTAGAGATAATTTTTTAAAATATTTAAAACAACATTAAAGAGCTAAATAAATGGGCGATATTGGCTAGTTATGGGAGAAAGCTTCAAAATAATTTTTTAAAGTTTATGTCCCTCCCCCCCAAATTGAGCTAAAGCGTCAATGCAATAGGAATCAAATAACCATGAGATTTTTTTCAGAGTACTTAATAGGATAATTGTAAAATTGATAAGGGATACGAGAATAAACAAACTACCCTTAAAGAATGAGAACATGAAGAGGCCATATTCCATCAAATGTCAAATCTTATCGTAAAGCTATGGCTTAAGACAATGGTACTCACCCAGGGAAAAGGAAATAGAATAGCAATTTCCACAGAACAATGTGCTGCAAGAATTGTTAAAACATGCAATACCCGATTATTTTGTTAGGGTCACTGATCTCTTTTCCCTTAGATTGTCAAATTAAAAAAAAAAAATGACAACAGCAAATACAATAGCCATACTGTGTTTAATGAATCAAAATTACACCTATTGTTTTTGTCGAATCAGCCAAAAATATATTTTTGGTGTGCTACAGAATTTTAGTAATTATTTTATGTAGGCCATGAGATGAAAATAGTTGAAAATCAGTTGAAATAGAACAATGAAACAGTCCTGAAGCTTATGAATAGATCCATTTTCAAAATAAAATATGCTCATTCTTCCAATTATTCAGTATGTACGACTGAGTGCTCATCATGTGTAGGAATCTTCTAGGTGCTGGAGTTCAAATGGTTAGTAAAATACACACACAAAAAAAAAACTTTTTCTTCATTGCATGTGAGTTATTATATTGGGGGACATACAGAATAAGACAATCATATACAAATTCCAATAGTCATAAGAGTGATGGTAGAAAAAGAAAGCAAGGAAAATAAATTGAGTAAGCTTGGGGAAGTGTTAAATTCTAAATATAAATAAATGTGGCCTCGATGAAAAGTGGCTTTAGAGACAAAGCCTGAGGGAGGTGAGGAAGGGAGCAGGCAGCCACCTGGGGAAGCGCACTTCAGGTAGAGGGGAAAGCAAGTGCCATGACCCTGAAGTGGGAGCGTAGCTGAGGCCAATATGTCACTGTCATGTGGTGGAGACAGAAATGACAAATCAATGCATGAGGTGAAACATATGTTTACCCTTGTGACAAAAAAATGAAATTAGATTTTGACCTCACACTGTACACAAAACTTATTCCCAGCAGATTATAGACTTAACCATGAGAGGCAGAACTTTATCTTTTAGAAGACAAGTGGAATAATTTAATGGCCTTAAGGTAGAAAAAAAAATTTTTTTAAGACAAAGGCTCAAACAACTGAGAAATGAAACTGATTATTTGTACAACAAAAGTCACTATAAAGCCCTGGCTGGTGTGGCTCAGTCCATTGGAGCATCATTCTGTGCACCCAAAGGGTTCGATACCAGGTCTGGGCACATAGCGAGGTTGCTGGTTTGATCCCTGGCCCTGGTCAGGGTGCAATCAGAAGGGGACCAATTGAAGCATCTCTCTCACATCAATGATGCTTCTCTCTGTGTCTCTCTCTCCCTCCATCCCTTCCTCCTTTCCACTCTCTCTAAAAAGTAATGAGGGGAGGGGGGGATCATTGGGTAAGAATTAACAAAAACAAAACAAATAAACAAATAACAACAACAACAACAACAAAATCATGTCCTTGGTTGAGGATTAAAAACAAAGAGGTGTTGTAAAAAGGGTGAAAAGACAAGTCACCAATCTTACAAAGGATTAATATTATTAATACATAAAGAACTTCAGTAATTCAGTCAGAAAAATCACAACTCACTAGAAAATGCACATTTCACAGAATAAGAAAAAATAACTACCCAGGAAACATATGAAAAATTGATCAACATTGCTAGTAACCAGGGAAAAATTTGAAAACACAACATAATTTCAGGATTCTATTTTCATCCAACAAATTGACATAAAATTGTAAAAATATACAATAGCACCAACCACTGGTGAAGATGTAGAAGAAAATGAACTCTTACACACTCACGAGGGAGTAAAAACTGGTACCACCTTTCGGTAATATCTACTAAAATCGAGTTCCTGATCTTGTAAGGCCCAGAAATCCCATTCCTAGGCATCAGACTGTAGACAAACTCATGCTGTTGTGCACAAATAGGCATATGCAAAAACATTAATAGCATCAGTACTTACAACAGCCAAAACCTGGATCCAGATAACCTTTTGTAGTAGAATAGATCTATTGCCTATGGTCTATTCAGACAATGAATTAGCCATAAAGCAGAATGAGAAACAAATTACACTAAATGTGTCAATATGGGTGTAACCCATATACATGGTCTTGAGTAGAAAAATAAGTGACAGAGGATATATATCTGTACTAAAGAAAGCCCTGGTGGCCCTCGTGCATTATGTCATCACAAGATGGACTCCACAAGATGGGCGCCACAAGATGGCCACACACACACAGCAGAGGTGGGGCCGGGTGGCCACTCCACACAGTGAGGCCTGGGGGTCCCATGGCACAGCATGGTGTGAAGGAGGTGAGTCTCAGTGGAAGATGCAGTTTAAGGCAGGGGAGGGCAGTTGTAGGTAATCAGGCTGTCAGGGGAGGGTAGTTGGGGGTGATCAGGCCGGCAGAGGAGCAGTTAGGCATCAATCAGGCCATCAGGGGAGCGGTCAAGGGGCAATCAGGCTGGCAGGAAGAAGCAGTTAGGGGCAATCAGGCAGGCAGGCAAGTGGTTAGGAGCCAGGGATCCCGGATTATGAGAGGTATGTCCTAATGCTGGTTTAGGCCTGATCCCTGGGCCTAAACTGGCAGTTGGACATCCCCCGAGGTGTCCCAGATTGGAGAAGGTGCAGGCTAAGCTGAGGCACGCCCCCACCATGCATGGGTTTCGTGCCCTGGGACACTAATAGTAATATATCTATGATGCTCCAAAACAAGCAGAATTAAATGATCCCTTAAAAATTTTTATTTAATTAGTATTGATTTCAGACAGTAAGGGAGAGATAGAAACATCAATGATGAGAGACTCATTGATTGACTGCCTCCTGCATGACCCCAATTGGGGATGGAGCCCATAATCTGGATATGTGCCCTGACCAGGTATTGAACCTTGACCTCCTGGTTTATAGGCTGACACTTAATCACAGAGCCATACAATTCGGGCAATGATCCTTTTTTAAGATAATATTCTTAGGAGCTAAAACAATAAAGAAAAACATGGAAATGATAAATAAAACATTTTGGATAGTGGCCACCTCTGATTGGCAGGCAAGAGGATGCAATCAGCAGGAAGAAAAAAGCAAGTTACTTTAAAAGTGAAAGATTTCTTTTCAATTTCTGAAGCTGGATAGTAAGTTCATGACTTAATGTTATATTATGCTTTATAATTTCCTTTTCTTTCTTTTGAAGGTGAGGAATAGGGTGTAAAAGGGATGTAGCTGCAGTGGTCTGCCAGAGACCACCCCCTCCCCCCCAGGAATCTATAATAGTTATCAGTCTCCATCCAATTAAGGAGAAAAAAAAATCCAAAAGAATCTCAACTCCATTATACTTTTTAGAAAATAAATTAAAATTGTAAATATGTATGCAACATCTTAAAATCACATGTTAGCCATGGCAACTTAGAAAAATACTCAGAAAAATAAGTATGAAGAATGTTTTGGAGTTCCTTCACATCTTCTTTGAATTAAACTGTATCAAACTGAAATTCCACATATAAATTTCTCTTTTTTCACAAGTGGCCCTTTGATTCCTTAATAAACAAAATTTATTTACAGTATTCACTTTTACCTAATCAAAAGGAAATAGTCTATTTATCCCTATATTACTTAAATCCCTCTTGGGGGAAGTAGGAAAGGGGAATCATTGAATGGTTATGGAAATAAAAGGTAATGAAAGAAATTGAATGGATCCCCAAATCATTATTTACCCAGACTTTAATGAGTTGATCACATGATTATCTCTGTTTACCAATGTGTAGTTTTAAAGGCAACATTAAGTCCAATATAAACATAAATTAACTTACGAGGTACTCATAAATGTTTACTATGCAATCCTCAGGTAGAGAAAACACACACATGCAATTAATTTAATATGCATTAACCTACTGTTAGGGTCACACCCGAAAACTTTATTTACCAAAAACTTCCCTTCCTCTAAAATCTAAAATGCAACCTTCACTCTGTCCACAACCTTCTTCAAGTTCTACTCCATTTTTTTTTGTCCCTGCATCCTGTTTTTGTTTGTTTGTTTTTGTTTTGTTAAATATATTTTTTATTGATTTTTTTTTTTTTTTTTTTTTTTTTTACAGAGAGGAAGGGAAAGGGATAGAGAGCTAGAAACATCAATGAGAGAGAAACATCTTACACACACCCCACTGGGGATGTGCCCGCAACCAAGGTATATGCCCTTGACTGGAATCGAACTGGGGACCTTTCAGTTCGCAGACCGATGCTCTATACACTTAACCAAACTGATTTCGGCATGCATCCTGTTTTTAACTTTCTTCAAAACACTGGTTCTTTCACCTTAAAATTCTTTCTCTGATAGCTAGTCTAGAAACTTCACATGCCAATGGTTTTCACAGTTCCACTATACTTCCATCACATATATTTTTTTTATTGAAAATGCCCATCATAGTCCCAGCCAGTGGCTCAGTGGGTAGGAGCATCCTGCCCTACACCAAAATGGTTGCAGGTTCCATTACCAGTTGGCACATAGACAGACAGTCCTTGGGTTATGTCGGGACTGGAAGTGTGTCATTTCCTGATTACATCGCTATCTCCCATTTATTTATTTAAAAAAAAACAACATGTGTGTTTTGCGTTTTTATTATTTATTTACAAGTAAAGGCTAGGAATTGTTATCTTTCTTTTAAATTGTTTTTACTGTTTCATTTCATTACTGCTGTGTCTGTGCTCCACCTGAGTGATGTAGGAGCTTATGTAGGTGGGTTCCAACTTATGGTGAAAATCACATGAAGTCGCACCTTATGAATGCATCTCCCACTTTACTCGAGGACTGACTGTATCTAGGTTGCCACTTTGATCTCTGGTCAGGTGGGTACCAGAGGCAACCAATTGATGTTTCTCTTTCACATCCCTGTCTCTCTCTTTCTCATCACTGTTTCTCTCTCTCTTTCTCTGTCAATCACTCTTTCTCTCTCTCTCTTTCTGCCTGCATCTTTCTCTAAAATAATTAAACATGTCCTCAGGTGAGGATTAAAGAAAAAAAATAATATTCCCATCATAGGTCAACCAAACACTTAAATTCTTAGACCTTTTCATTATTACTATTTATTTGTTACCAGCTTCTCAAGCTTGATACTTCTTCAAGTATCAACTCCTAAGTCTTACTTGGGGTGAGTATTTGACAAGTTAATTAACCTCTTTATGCCTGAGTATTTATAATTAAGAAAATAACATGCAACGTAGTGGTATATTGTGGGAGATCAAGTGAGATTAGATTTGCAGATGACTTAATTAGTATATTTTCTGGCATGTAAACAATTCTCATAATGATCACTTATGATTATTAGTAGTTTTCATGACTTATGTGAGACAAAGAAAACCCTCATGTAAATTACCTGCTTGGTTTCCACACGCTTAGTGCTTCTCTTACGAGATCCTGTTTCTCTGCCATCTCTTAAATAATACCATTCCCAGTATTCCAATCTGATTACTTATTTACCTAATATGAATTAGCATCCTTATAAGGAGATACTATTTTTTTAAATTATAAACAAACAGTAAGAGAAGTAAGTTAATGACTGCAATAGGTGGCAATAGATTGTGTCTTATATCTTCCTCTTCTCGCTGTTTCATCTATTTATATTTTCTCATAAAGTCTTCCCTCTTTCATAATTTTCTCTTCATGGCAAAAATAACCAACAGTCATTACATTACATATAATTTTCTTCTCTGTGAGAAGAGAAAAACTTAAAAAGAAAATGTATCTGCAGTAAAGCTTTGGTTTGTTCAAACTCCTGTTCTCGAATCAGGTCTTTCAGATGTGAAAGGAATGGCAACTTCTATTTTAAGATTTTGAATCCCAACAACAGGTGCTTTCAAGAATAAAACCTATTCCATTTTCTTCTAAGTTGAAAGCAGTTAGAATCTGTCAATCACAGTATAAAACATCCACAAGGGAAAAGCATTCTAGAGCATAAAGCCATTCATTGATCTAAATAAAATGAAAAGGTGGATCTCTTAGGCAGGTTTTTCTAGGGCCAACGTAAATATGCAGGGGAAGAAGCACGGAGAGAGGGAAGAAGATAATGAAGGGTCTGATTTCAGGCTCTGCTTTTGGAAGATGATGTCAGCTTGACCCTACAGGAGTGTCTAGGTTGTAGACTAGGCCACAGTTTATCCTGACCTGAGATAAGGAAATCCGGCTTGAGTATTCCCATATATTTGTCAATCATCTCTGAGCACCTCCTAAAGGTGTCTTCAACTTCCTGAGATTTCTGGTTCTCTGCCTGGACTGGAAATGTGGCTTTAGGAGCCCAATGCCTGTGTGGTGAAGAGCTAGGTGCAGAGCATTGGGAGAAGCAGCATGCCAAAGCCAGGAGGGGCACACAGCTCCAGTCAGGAGGCCAAGGAGATCTGCATGGATAATGGGCAGTATCCACCACAACAGGCCCTTTCAGTAGCCATGACAGAGTTCATTTTAAGCTGCACATTTTAAGCTTAGTGATTGCTCTGACATGAGTAAGAATTGGATAGAAACATAAGCCCATCCTATACAGGAGGATTCCCTCCATCTTCCTTGCAGAAGATCTGATTTTGGGTGGTCAAATATGTATTTGTACACATGAAACCTATATACTTTATCAACCATTGTCATCCCAATACATTGAACAAGAAAATAAAGATACCTGGCAAAGGTTTCAAAACAAAAGAATCCAGCAAAGCTAAAAAGACAATCAAGTTTATTATAACTGGAGAAAAGATTTTTAAATGTTTTGATCTGTTCAATTCTATGTTCATGTGTAATACAGTTTAGATAAGCTAGCCCTGGCCCACAGTAAAAAGATGCAAAGTAAACCCATGACCTAGGATACAATTCTCCTTCACAATTATCTATTGAACCATAATCATAAAACATCCATGTATCCTATAGTCAATCAATAAAGTAGAAATTAAATTATTCATTCTCTACCATAGGTAAAACCAATAGTTAAGTAAATGTCCTAGCATTTTATAAATAGCACTTAAAGAGTTAAGTAGTTATGACATTCTCTAGCCCAGATTAAAAATATACATTTGCTTAATAAAACTTAGACCAAAAGAAAGAACCCTGGAAAGTACACTTATCACTCCTCAGATACACCAGGGGTCTACTGTGAGTTCCAACAGACAGCCATGTACTTGGGCCCCACCCAGTATTTCTCCCAGGGACAAAAATACAGCATCTCCATATGGAGGGTTCTTTACTGCTCCAGGCCTATAAGAGCCTATAGCAGTCGGTATTTGCAGGCCCTCTTAGCAATGAGACTTCTCAACCTTTGTTCAGTTCTTTGCTTGTTCCCCAAGGCCCATTATTCATGTACAAGTTTTCACTTTAGCCTAGCTTAGAGAGAGGAATCCAATATATATATATATATATATATATATATATATATATATATATACACACACACACACACACACACACACACACACACACACACAGGGAAATTGGGTACCTACTACTTGAGCAATATTGAATATCAGGCCACTTTTAGAAATCACAATGAATTAATCCTCACTTTCCAACTTCATTAGTTTTCTCCTCTATCCTGGACTCTATGTGCAATAGAGGGACTCATTGTTCTCAGTGGAATCTTGTTTTCCCTCCATGCTTCTGAGAAGTTGAGTCCTGGCTGACCTCATCTTTTCTTTGTCTTTGTAAGGGATACAGAGAGGATTAATGATGAAGGGAAAAAAAGGAGTATGATTTTATGACACACTCTCCCCTCCCATTTCCAGACCTAAGATGAACAAATTCAGCCTAAGAATAGATAGCCCCCTACAAATGTACTCTAAGAAGTTGCAAGTTTTATTTCTAACGTTGTTATTTTCTTTGTGCTTTTCTGGTTATCAGCAATGACAGCAAAGTTGATTTGGATGATATCATAGATAATAGTTGGTGTATTTGTATATTTGAATATATATATATATATATATATATATATATATATATATATATATATATGTATTGAGGACTGACCTAAAAAGAAGGCATTTTAATTAAATAGGATTTGCTTTAAAAATGAAGCTATGGTTCAGTTCCAGGTTTAATCAACTCCTTGTAATTTATAGCCTAATTAATTAGTGGCTTCATTTTCTTTTCTAGTGGGAACACTCAGATTATTTTCAAGTGGTACTATCATGTGACTCAAGAAGTCTTGCAATTCACGCTGCATTTAATATTTACTAAGTGGAATAAGCAAAATACCTACAGTTTTATTCAGCTTATGTGCACTAGATACTGTGTTATGTAAAAAAAGAATCTAAAGAAAAATGAGACGTTACCTACACTCTCATAAAACTTGAAAACAGAATGCCGTGATAAATAGACCACATGCAAATGAAATGACACAGGAGTTTAGAAGGAAGAAAGAGATAAAATGAGAGTGATTTCCAACAGGTTAAAGAAGAAAGAGTTCAGTGAAGAATAGCTTTAAAGCTTAGAATTGGTAGGTAGGATCATAAAAATGGAAGGAATGGTGAGAGGCAACTCAGATCTGGCAACTATAGAGGAAAATGGGTGGCACGGAAAAGGCATGGTGGTAACAAAGCCTTTTTCAGCCAACTGAAAGTTTGTAATGCATCTAGAATAGCGAGTAGAAGTAGGTGATAAGCCTAGGAAAGTGTGTTAAGATGAGCTTACCAATGTCCTGGGATGTGTTTTTTAATGGGTGGCAAATGGCATGGATAGACTTTAGTAAATTTAAGCCAGCATATATGTGAAAGATGGTTAAATAGGGAAGAAAAGATAAGACAAGGAAACCTAAGATCTGTCTGAAAATGGTCCAGGAAGCATTTCATGAGTTATGGAAAACAAAAGGTGAACAGGAAAGATGAAGGACCTTGCAAACAGGAATAATTCAATGAAATTCACTGATTCTAAACACTACTACTTTATAGAACACTATTAGCAAACACATCTATACTAATAAAAGAGAAAAATGCTAACTGACTGTACCTTTACTATGCCCACAGCCAATCAGAGTCAGAATGCAAATTAACCCAACAAAGATGACAGTTAATTTGCATATGCTGAGGGAGGGAGGAGTGAAGACTGAAGACAGCATAGAAGAGGGAGGGAAAGGGAAAAGCAAGGAGGCTGCCAGAGGGAAAGTGTGGTTGGGGCTGGTGGTGGCAGCAGGCAGGGTGGGCTGCAATCTTCCTGCTATGGGCCCCTAGTTTATAATAATTCACAAAGGCCTTCATGAATTATGATGGAAGATAACCATGTGAGTCTTACAATGGTAGTCTTGGGAATAAGCACTCATTTTTTTAAAAGTCAACATCAATACAGATATATTAGCATACTATTTATATGAATAAAATGATATGCACACATCTTATTTCTAAATTATTTTAAAAGATTTCTAGATTTAAAATAGTGTTTCACAAGGTTAAGAATAGACACAGTAGAGAACCATGTACACATAGTTTTTAACTTAATGGGAGAGAAATCCACAATAAGATTTTGAGTAAACATAGAAGCATTTAAAGCTTGGTCAGTGAGGAGGAAATTTAGGAGAAAGAGCTGGCGAGCACTACATAACATATTCCCAATTGGATCGTTTATATGTGAATAAACAATATAATTGGACCAAAGACTGTAGTTGGATTGAATGGCAATGGAGCAAAGACATTGTCCAAAACTCAAAGTGGGATTTCTGCCCAACAGACAAGAGACTGGAGTCTCAAATAATTTCTGTTGACTCGAATCTTGAAAGAAAAAAGAAAGCAAAAAACACAAAAACAACAACACTCAAGTATCAATTTATGCTTTTAGTGAATTATGACTATACAAATTTATGTGCTTTAGTTTAAAACATAAATTAGGTACTGTAACTTAGATAAAGTAAATAAATTTGGGGGAATTGAAAAGTGAATGCACATTTTTAGTATAAGATTCCCAGGGTCACCCAAGTTTCTCCCAGCCTCTCAGGCAAATACATTTCTGTTCAATTTCAAAACTGTATTATTCACTCAACTTCTTTAATGACTCCAGACAAATTTGCAATGTTTTCTCATGTTCAGAAAAATCTAACATGGGGATTATCTACTTAGACTGACCTCAGTGGAACAAGGTGTCCTTGTGAGCCTATCTGCCATGTTTGAAACTATTTTTCAATGTTGTTTTTATAAAATTAGTCGAAGAGAATTCCACTCAGAAAAGGTAGTACTTTCTAAATATACTTCAACAATTTTTAATGTGAATGTGGGGTCACATATAAAGTTTTCTATAGAAGGTCACTAAAAAGTAAATGCTGGTTCCAGTTACAGACTGGTTCTATTGTTTACAGACAGACAGATGGACAGACCACTTACAGCAAATGAGAAGCTGTTTTATAGATTGGGTTGAAATATTGTTATTGCACATGTGAAGAGGAGAAAGTTGAGTAGGATTCTGGAAAGGATTTTAGGAGATAAGTACAGTCTTCCAAATACCAGATACTGAACACATACTTATTGAGTGGGTGAGTTGTATGGTATCAAAAGATAAAAACAGTAAACATGAAGTATTTGGATTTTATACTTTTAAATGTCAAAGTTTTTTTCTTTGCTGCCAAGCACTTGTACCGTGGTTTATGTAAGAGATGATTCCTCAGGTGAACTAGAATAGCTACTATTTATTGAGAATCTGCCACCAGCTATGCTTTTTGCTGACTCTAATGCTGAGCTATTGAATAAATTTGAAATTTGGTGTTGTTTTTCTTGTTTTACAGATGAGAAAAATGCTCAAAGACGTTATTTATGTAAAATCTCAGGGAATGAAACACAATATTTACGGTTGACCAAAAAGGACTTTTGTTGAAATAAAATTACAGTCTGAGAATTTTTTTTTTATCTGTATCACTAGAGCATTTCTATTTTGCTATATCCCCAATCCTTTTTTTTCTTTTATAATATCTCCAAATAAGGCCTTCTAACCTGATATTTATTTTTTTTCTTCAAGATGATATAATCTATATATTGATTAGCATCAGTTATATAAAATAAGTTGATATAAAATCAATCATATATAAGATACCAATTTTAAAAGGACAAATTATTGGATCTAGCCCAGCCAGAGTGGCTCAGTGATTGAATGTGGGCCTATGAATTAGGAGTTCATAGTTCAATTCCAGGTCAGGAAAAATGCCGGAGTTGCAGTCTTTATACCCAGTGGAGGGCATGCAGGAAGCAACTGATGAATGATTCTCTCTCATCATTGATGTTTCTATCTCCCTCTCCCCTCCCATATTATCTCTGAAGTCATTAAAAAATATTTTTCAATAAATAACATTATTGCTTCCAATATGCTTTCTTTTATTTTAATGTAATATTTCATTACCAACTTCATAATAAACTAAATTACATTTACTTATAAAATATAAAGTTATAACAACAATTTATTTTATTGCTTTTTTAAAAAAAAGATGAAAACATGGTAATCAAATAAAATTTTCTAACCAAATATGAATTACTATTTTAGACAAATCTGGGCTAAT
The DNA here is from genome assembly GCF_964339955.1 of Pipistrellus hanaki. Lineage (NCBI taxonomy): Eukaryota > Metazoa > Chordata > Mammalia > Chiroptera > Vespertilionidae > Pipistrellus > Pipistrellus hanaki. Next base: position 42,069,854 of record NC_140515.1, read on the forward strand.
ACTATGGATTTCTATGTAACATCTTACTAAATTCTAACAATATTACTTATTTTTGTATTTTTTATTGAGTGTATTGGGTGATATTGGTTCACAAAATCACAGTTTTCAAGTGTTCAACTCAACAAAACATCATCTGCACACTGTATCATGTAACCATCATCCCAAGCAAAGTGTCAAGAAATATGATTTTTTAAGGTGGTTAGCACAATTTCTAAATTAATTATTTGAAGAAAGTCAAATAACAAAGCATTATTTCATGGAATCAAAACAAATTCAAATAGCAGGTGAAGCGATTCTAACATCAGATGGGGGATAAATACATTTCTGCCCCTTTCTCCTTCATCATCTGAAAAAAAATCAATGAACACAAGGACCAGAATCAAAATTTCTATGCGAGAGGATAGCAAGAAACATATGTCCTTTTTCCACAAACATAAAACAAAGTGAAGAAAGGTGAGATCTAAAGACTTCAAGAGAGAGAGAAACTAACAATAATAGAAAATCAATTTGAGTTACCCCTCAGATTCATAGTGGGGATCAGGAATCTGCAACTGAAGGGTTATAAAAATAGTGGGCACTCTATAGGAGTGGTTAGTCCTGCAGTTCCCACCTCCATTTCCTATTTCATGTTGACTCTTGATACATCATTTGGGAAGCAAAAGATATATTATTTGGAAATGTTAAAAACCAGAAAGTATCAAGCACAGCAGTCATTTGGGATGGAGTGATTAACTAAATGTGAGCAAGGTCAGTAGAATAAATGGTGAAATTTCCAAGGTACCATTTTCCTCCCAATGTTAGAACTGCGGTAGCCACTAGTCAGATCTGGCTATTGAAATTAAATTAAAACCTACTTCTCAATTGCACTAGACACCTTTTAAGGGCTCAATAGCAACATGTGGCTAGTGGTTATTATCCTAGACAGCACATGTACAGGATAGTACATACAGTTTTCTATTGGACAGCACTAAAGAAATAAGCAATCTGTGTTACAGCCACCAGAGAGATTAAATGATGTTTCTCAATAACATTGGAAAGCCCCAGAATAAGATCTACCATCCTCAATGTTAGGCTCTTCCAATAAAAAATAGCTATCAGTCATATATCTATTTCCTGTATTGCTGATCCTAACACCATCACACAGGGCATCAAATTAGCTTTTTTTTGTGTGTGTGTGTGTGTGTGTGTGTGTGTGTGTGTGATTTACTCTTGAAAATAAATTTAAAGCTGTAGATCATGAGGCATTTGAGAACACCTTCCATCAGGGAAGACAGAGACTAAAAAGAGACAAAAACAACACACACACACACACAGAAAATGCAGAGGAAACAGAAGCAGTGCAAGGAACAGAAAAAAAAAAATGTTTCCCATGGTAGATAGCAGAATGTATTCATGAATAAAATGAGAAGACGCTATTAAAAATAAGTATTCAAATGCAAAAAAGCCCACAGAAATTCTGAATATGTAAGTATACATGCAAAAAGTAGTAGAAATTTTTAAATATAAACTTGAGAGGATATCATCATATTTAAAAATAAAAAACCCAAAAGATAGGCACAATAGATTAAAAAGTATGGAAATTAAAGATTAATCCTAGAGATTCCACATTTGACTGATGTGAGTTAAAAAAAAAAAAAAAAGAATCCTGATAAAATGTGCATAGAAGTTGTAGTAAATTCCAGGGAATATTGATTAAATTTATTGATAAAATTAACATAATAATTACTATTTGAAAACCAACAAACAATTTTACAAAACAAATTGAATCTATATATTCCACTGGATGGATGACCAAGTTATTTACAAAATGCATATTTGATTTCAGTTCCTTAGGGCGAAACCAAAAGATTTTTTTACTTTAGAAAGCAGAAGATAAACCACAGGCCAAGATAGATCTGAATTCTTACTGCTGACTCATTTGCATAAATGAAGTAAAACATTCAAAACCTCAAGAAATATAAAAATTCCAGCTAATGAGGCCATTTGTGCAATTTCATTAGCATGAATACTTCCGATTGATTAGCACAAAGTGTTACAAGGAAACCTCGAGCATAAAAAGGAACATAGCCCACTGGAGGCTGTTCTCCCAAGACAGAGAAAACCCCTGGGGATGAGGCACTGGGGAGTTTAAGAAAAGCATCTGGCCTCCTTTGCAAATGAGTCTCATAAAATGCAATATTTACTAGTACTTATATGACTGGATTAGAGTAAGTGCTTCATTTTTATATGGGTACTAAATGTGAGGTCAGTTAAAGAAAGCAAAATCTAATGCCACTTATTTGTAAAATGTGACATTATTTTATAAACGAATGATCACATCCCTTTGGCTCACAAGCATCCCAAGATGCCCTGCTCCTTCCCAAGCCAGGTCACTGTATTGCATTAAAGATCTGGAAGACACAGTTGACCCCTGAGACGGCCCTTCCTCTGGGAAGAGCAGATCAGCTCATAGTGTGGTGTGTGAGGTGCTCTAACAATAGTAGGCACCCACTCTTTATTGTGTCCATTTGGAGCACTTCTCACAGTCACATAATGATCTCTTCCTTTGGGCCCTCTTCTCCAGGATGCTTTATGTTCAGAGAGAATTAGGAACCAGGCTATCTTACCCATCGTTGTACCCATAACAACTAAAAAACTGTCTAGCACACCTTGGCAGGTGTACAAATATTGATGGAAAAGGTGAATAAGTAAATGGAACTCTTCATTTTATGAGGAGGAAATGCAGTGCTAGGGAAGCAAATGCCAGCCCGGGGAGAAAAACAAGAAGCACAACTTAGGTTTTCTCCCCCTTTGCTCATTGCTGCTCTTTTAAAGGGTTAAACTAAATTTAATGCCAACAATTTGTAAATTTTAAAAATAAATAAATAAATATATATATAAGTAATAATTGAAAAATATTGAGAAAGGAATAGAACAATAATTCATGGGCATGGATAACACCATGCTCATTACAGGGGTGGGAGTATGTGGGATAAGGGGGTTCGGGGGGTAAGTGTGATGGGGAGAAGAAAAGAAACAATTTTTATAAAGGTTATGCAAGCATTTTTGTTTTTGGAAAATAATTCGTTTAATAAAAGTAACAGAGAATACCACAATTGCTATCAATGGCATTTTGAGGTATGGAATTATGAAATAACTTTCATGATTGGCTTCATATAGTTCTAAAATGTCTTAATTTTATATGATCAAGTATTTCACAAACTTAAAGTAAAAACACTTAAAAAGTCACAAAAATGATTATAACCTTATATTAATATTTCATTACACACCCTCCACTACTCTCACTGCTCCAGATAAAAAGATTTGTTTACTATTTAGACAGCGCTAGCCTACTCCCTCCTACTGCCTTCTCTGATGCTGCAGTTGATACCAGGAACTTCCTGCCTCTATCTGTAGCAACCTCAAGCCTACTATCATTCAGGTTTAGGCTTAAAGACCATCATGTTCAATTTCAAAAAGCAAAAAGAACTTAATATGAAATAAAACATTGAACATTTTCTACATGCCAAGCAAGATAAGAGGGGGGGAAAAGGTGGATAATAAACAGCCTCTCTCATAGAAGCATACCACTTAATTAGATTATTAAGAGCTAGATACTATCTTAAGTTAATAAGAGGGTGTGAAAAAACACCTGTATACAATATTGGCAGGGGTGCAGATCAGTGCCAGGGTTTTGTTTAGTTTTATTTGGGGAGGAGATGATTTGACAATGTCCTTCCAAGTGAGAAGTACATGTTCCCTCAGCAATTTCACTTGTGAAAATATGTCTTCAACTCTTTTTATATTAATGACTAGAGGCCCAATGCATGAAATTGGTGCAAGAGTAGCCCTCCGCAGTCCCAGCTGCCTTGGCCCTCCCAGCCCAGCTTCATCCAGAAGGTCATCTGGAAGGTTGTTCAGAAGGTCGTTTGGCTGTTCAGCCATTTGGTGAATTTGCATATTATGTTTTTATTATTATAGATGACTATAACAGTATGTATAAGAGGCTAAAATGGTACAAGTAAGTGTCCACTCATACGATGCTGAAAACATAAATTGTGTTATATCTATAGTGATAATATTTTATGTGTATAAAAGAATGAGCTATTTCTCTATGAGCTAATATATATACGAAACACACCCTCAAACAGAAAGAAGTGAAAACAGAAAGGTACAGAAAAATATGTCCAATATGGTTCAATATGTTTAAAAATATCTATGCATATATGTCTTTATATGCATTAAAATGAGGAAGGCATAGTTGAAAGTGTACAAGTAGTGATCAGTTGTCTCTAAGAAGTTAATGGAAAGGTGGGGTGAATATTGGGGAAATATTAAATGGGGTAAATGATATTTTATACTGTGTAAATGATATTTCATTTCATATTTTAGAAGGCAGACAGTGTTTCAATAAGCAGAGATAGTGGAAGGACTCTGGGTATAGAGCGGACTTCATTTCCCAGCACAGGGCCCTATGATTTGTTCCAGCCAATGAAATGTGGGTGGAAGTAAGTGGCATATCTCATCTCCTGAGTGAGGCAGTGAGAGCCCTTGTACAACTTGATTCAATCATAGACAAGGACTCATGTTGAGTTGATAAGCAGGTGGGGCCACATGAATGTGGAGAATGGTTACAAGGGGATGCAAACGCCCCACCTTCCTGTGGTCCAGACTCTGGATGGCACCAAGACGGTTCCTGTCCACAAGGAAGGGTGCTTCCTGTGAATGAGGCAGAAAGCTGGCCCTCAGTGACAAGATTGCTGAGTAACTTTAAAAAGAACAGCTGACCTACTGTGTCACATGAATCATCCAAGATTAAAAATAAAATTTCACTAGGTAAAACCAATGAGATTTGAAGTTGCTTGTTACTATGGCCAAATTAGCCTGGCTGTTACAGACAATATCAGAACAGACAATAACATTCTAGGGAAAGGTCTTAAAAATAGGGGTCTATAACAGAGAATATCTATTATGTGTGTAGAATTAGAGGGGAAATGTTCACAATGTAGCCTGGAGTTGAAGGCAAATAAAATTGACCGCCATAAATGAGGAGTTACACTCAATGGATTTGGATTAACAAAGTCCTCAAAGTTTTTTGTTTACAGGTTTTTTGTTTGTTTGGTGTTTTTTTGTTTTGTTTTGTTTTGTTTTGGGGGGGGGGCACAGAGGGTTTGTTTTCATTTTATGCTGAGAAGTGACATGATTAGAGCTTAGGAATTTGAATTACTTATGAAGATGAGCCTAGCAGTGCTATACTAAGAGGGATATCTAGTTTTAGGAATGGAAGAGAAGTACTCAGCAAAGAAGACAGCGGAACAAGAAAAAAGTAGGAACACTTTATGTTCTAGAATCCAAGGACAAGGGAAGGAGTAGGTGGTTTGCAATGTGAAACCCAAGGGGGTGAAATAAAGTAAGGTTTGAGAATTAAGTGATTCTGGTGATTAACAAACTTAGAGAAAGTAATTAGCAGAGTAAGGTGGAAAGAAACTAGGTTGTAAGCATTTGAGCAGTGAGTAGGTGGGTAAGGAAATGGGGTCACTTGGTGTAGGAAGCTCGCTAATGAAATATACAAAGAGAAGAAGAGGGATAGAAACAATTGAAGAACATTCTCTTAAAAGTTAAATGAAGTTTATTTATTTAGCTATTTGTTTAGAGAGAAAGGATAATGAAATATTTGTGGACAAAGAGGACTCAGGTTAGGAGGATAGAAAGGATGCTAGAGGGAAATGTCATGCCATGGCCCACACATGCTAGCCATGGATAAAATCATATGCACAGATGAAGAAAGTGGCCTTGACCACACTTCTGACATGAGCAATCAGCATGAGAAAATTGGCAAACCCAATGAAAAATTCTGAAGTGCATAAAAGGGAACTTAAATGAAAATTGAACTTAGTTCTAACACTTACCAGTAGAAAAAACAAAAGACATGCCCTTTTTATTAGAATCTGGAGGCTCTAAGTAGAATTTAGAAGTGAGATCATCGGAGGTGAATGGTGTGGGGAGGTGGGAACAGTTAATTTCCAGGGACAGAGAGAGAGAGAGAGAGTTAGGAGGGAAAAATAGTTAAGGATATCTGAGCCCCACTGAAAGTTCTTATACAAAGAGAATGATCTGCATTGGATCCAAAATAGATGGTTGATAAATATCTCCAATTAGGTAAGCAGCCTGGGAACAGAGTGGAGAAAACAGAATTGGGATGTTACTGGGCTTAAATCGAGGTAAAGAGAGTAAGGTAGCATGTCTAGCACTGACTTTTCTATATGCAAATGGCCAATATCTGTGGCCATGGTGTTGATTTGCAGGGGTCTTCAAACTATGGCCCGCGGGCCACATGCGGCCTGCAGAGGAGTCTGATCCGGCCCGCCAGGTTTTTTGGGCAGTGAGCCCAGCCGAGGTGTTACAGTAGGAATTAGTAGTTCATATAGTCCGGTCCTCCAGCTCTCTGAGGGACCGTGATCTGGCCCCCACTTTAAAAAGTTTGAGGACCCCTGATTTAAGGTAATAGGCCAAAGAGAGGAGACAGTAGAATGGCAATATACAACCTAATCAATAACGCTTTTCCTGGTCACACTAAAGAAATCATTCCCTCTTCAGATGTCTTTCAACATTGTTGTCTAACCAACTCTTATTGCATTTAATGATAATACCTAAGTCATCAGATGGTAGTAACAATGAACGGAGACAAAAATAACAATTCATCATCACATGAACCCTATGGGTGCTTGATATTATTACATCCATCTTACAGATGAATAAACTGAGGGTGTAGTAATATCAAGCACCCACAGGGTTCGTGTGATGATGAATTTTTATTTTTGTCTCCTTTCATTGTTACTACCATCTGATGAGTTAGGTATTATCATTAATTGCAAAGTCATAGATAAAGAAATTGAAAGGTTCTTACTCTGATCTTGAGTAATTTCTTTAAAATATTTGAACATAAACATTTCATGATAACAGCTTGCTCTACTCAACACGACCCAACACTGGATGAAAGGCTTCTGGTGTACTATGTACAGGATCCAACTTTAGAATGCTCAGACTGCAATGGTTATTCCCTTTTGGCTACTTCCATCCAGTCCCTGTGTTCTCTTGCCTGTCCCCTTAGGGGCTCACTCTGTGGACTCCATCACCTGAATCCCCTCCATCTTACCAACAGGAGAACTGAACGATGGAGGTGAGAGGTCAGAGTACATCCACCCCAGAGCCATCTACATGCCCACACACACATCCCCCTATCTTCTCCCTCCCCCCGTGCAGTAACTGCTTCTCTTTAAGGGCACAGCTTAAGCCCAGCAGCCCCTGCAGCACAGCAGAGCAGCTCAGCTCTCCTGGAATAGTGCAGCATCATTTTCTCCCAGGTCTCTTCAGCCCTGGGGCGGTCATGATGCCACCTCAGGGTACCTTGATCTAATGTGTGAACTCCTTTAACCCTGCCCTCATTTCTGAGCAGTGTCCTTTTCATTCTTTTCTATTAAGCCTTCTAAGTAGATTTTTGCCCTATCCAGACCCTGCCTGATTCACAGAGGATAATGAAATACCATACATTTTATGTATAAAAAGGAACATCAATAATGCAGTTTAGCTCCATAGGTGATTTGAGAATGCATTTGAAACAGAAAGAGAAATGGGGGCCTGCAGAATTCAATTGGCTCCTGGGCTGAGCTAGTAAAGAGCAAAGCAAAGAAGGGCCAGGTCCACTGACTTCCAGAACAGATGATTTGTGCTCCATTGTGCAGCCTCCCTCACAGAGGGACCTGAACTGGAAAACAAAAGGTTCTGATTATAGGAAGCAGCTGCAAGACAGTGACTGTGGCTTCTATTAAATAAATTCCACTGTCAGACCTTTCCACCCCATCTTCAGAGCAGTCCTACCGACTCTCTCTGTGGAGATAATTAGGATTTAACCTCCTCGATGGAGACAGAAAGCTGCTAGCTTTCAAAAAGAGATGTTACCAAAGGGTCAAAACTATTTTCTCCTGATCAATTCTGCTGCAAATGGATGAAGTTCTTATATGTGCTTCTTGTTTGGGGAGTGGTTGGGTAAGCTGTTCTCTCTGTCTCTCGCATACTTACAGCAAGTCATGTATCATTAGCCAAAGTTAAGGGACACAGTCTTTAATTAAAACAATTCCTCAATGCTGATGCATTTCAGAGTGGATTTTTTACTTACATTAGTCAAAATGAACTTTCCTAGCTGTGTTTTGTTTCCCCCCAAATTATTCTTAAACTTGATCATTTTCACAGTAATAGATGTTTTCTTAAATACACACACACACACACATACACACACACACACAACACACATATAAACACATATACAAGTATATACAAACATACACACACAAGTATATGCAGACATACACACACAAATATAGTTTCTAAAACTAATATAAATTCAACCAGTTTAAGTTACAATAAAAAATAATGAACATCTATTGTTTAGTTGGGAAAATTTTGCATTCATGAGTTAATAGTCTATTCCAATGACTGAAGGTGATATTTATTATTATTGTCATGTTGGACTAGAGCAGTGGTCGGCAAACTCATTAGTCAACAGAGCAAAATATCAATAGTTCAACGATTGAAATTTATTTTGAAAGCAAATTTTTTAAACTTACTTTTTTTAATGCCATTTCTTCAAAATAGACTCACCCAGGCTGTGGTATTTTGTGGAAGAGCCACACTCAAGGGACCAAAGAGTCGCATGTGGCTAGCGAGCCAGTTTGCCAACCACGGGACTAGGGAAAACTAGTTCTAAAGACAGAACACAAATGCATATCTTCAGAGATAAACATCTATAGATGAGAGAGCACTTAGTTTCACCTGGATAAAGGGATAAAGTACTAACCCATATGGCTTCCTGGTCTTGTCCCTATAAGAGGCTTCATTGTTGAGTCCTGCCTTTGAGTTCCATGAAATGTTCTTTTATCCTTTTAGTTATTCACCTTTTCTTTTAATATACATAAGCAAGCTTAAAGAGTTGTGTGCTACTTACAACCAAATGACACATAATGCAGAAATACACTTTTTGTCTGATAATTATGGATGCCTCCTCAGCATGTGATTAAGAACATGAATTCTGAGTGTGCCTGGTTATTAAACCCTAAGCATTAATGGAATATCAGATAACTAAAAATGCAGAACTACCAATAGTGGTTAAAAGTGTGAGCCTTGGATTCAGATTACGTAGCTTCAAACATTTGCAGCAGTATAACATAAAACAAGTTATTTTTACCCACTCTGCTGCTGCTTTCTCTGTTGAAGTCTATGGAAAAGAAAAGAATTTACCTGAAAAGGCTGTCATGAGAATAAAGTGATATGAGGAAAGCAGCTGCCACAGTAACTGACCCAAAGAACAGCTCAAAACAAGATTAGTTGTGTCTTTTTGTTCTTCTCACTCTGATGATCCCAATTATATTTCCCTGTCTTATGTCTAGCTAAAGCTTCATTTTGGGGTTCATATAGAAGTGACAAAAAGCCATCTACAAATGAGAGTAGTTTCAAATTCATCTATGAAATAAGGTCAAGGTCTACGAAGCCATTCGTATTAATGTTTATAGTTCTTCCTTTATCCTTGTTTACATTTCAAATAAGTTTCATTCATTCCCATAAGAATAGGTTGGGATGATGAGACTTTGCTGATACAAGGAGAAAAAAACACTGTTTTAAATGCTTTGTCAATGATGTCAGACAACCTTGGGGTATAATCAGGTACCTAATATGAAAATAATTGCGCCATCATTCATAAATGGAACTGACTGCTATCCCCTTTTTGTGAGGAGTCATCCTGGAGTTGTTGACCCAGCTGTGCTATATAAATTGTGCTAAATAAATTTGCTTGTTCTGTCCTAGATGCCAAAGTAGGTACTTTCAGAAGAAGGAGGTTAGAGTTAGAGAAAAGTTCATATTCCAGAACGAACAGAACTTACTGGTCCACATAGGGATTTACCCACCACATCAGGCTCATTAACACACAGCTCAGCCAATTGAGCTAAATAATTAGGGTCAGCTATAGATAGAATTACCATTAATTGTTTCCATATTTCAATCTCTGGGCCTTTCATTCCAGAATTACTAATTAAAATAAGGAACAGAAAAGTGCTCAGAAGTGTAGAGTCAATTTATGCTCCTTAATCATTTATTAGTAAGCCAAATGGCTCACTTATAGAGAATGCTAAACAAGCAAGGTTTTCCAGTAGTAAATATTTAAATTCAGGGAACTTCAGAAAAATTCTAGATAGCACTGTGTTTTTTTTTTGTTTTGTTTTGTTTGTTTTTTTTTTTTTTTTTTTTGTGTGTGTGTGTGTTTTTCTAGTTAATATATCTTCCCATTCTTATTCTGGGGAGAATTCCACTCATGAACCATTCTTAGCATCTTAGAATACCTTGCCCCATAGTGGTCATACTCACTGGTCTGAAGTGTCAGTGCAGAATCTAAAGGGAGTCCATAATATTCACCTTTGGGATTCTTTTCAATGAAACTAAGAAAGGACATAGTCTTATCACTATGATAGCCTTTGAACTGTTGATGTATAAGCGAGATTGGCTTGCAGCCATTTCCAAAGCTACACAAAGACAAATGAAGCCCACATGCAGAGAGAAACAGAGATGGCATGCAGAGAAAGATGGAAAGAGAGGCCTGGTGGCATTTGAATCCCCTTTCCATCTGTCCCTAGCTTTACGCTTACCATTCCCAATTACACAGAGTAATAAAAATGCCCATTTAAAAAAAAATTAATTTACTACTCCAGGATTATTTTCTTTAAATATTGTTGAGACTTGTTTCATTACAAAGACCTCAGAATTATAGGGACAATTTAGACAGTAGTCACATATACATTATTAAATATGCATAAATATAGGAATATGTCTTTATAAAGCCCTCATAGTAAGCTGGTAAGCGATAGTATTATAACAAAGGTCAGGCATCACAGAGCCAACTATACAAGAATAGAGATCTATCAGGATCTGACTCTAAAACTCTCATTACATTACTGGATTAAAGAGTAAAGCATAATGATGATACTAACTTTTATTGAGTTATGATAATGTGCCTGCCAGAGATATAAGCACTTTACATCTATTACCAGATTTAATCCCACATTTTTTTTTCTATTAGGGTGAATTAATTATCTACTAATGTATGACACTCTAATTACAAATTTAGTGGCTAAAAAACAACATGAGTTTATTATCTCATAGTTTCTGTGCCTCAGGAGTTTAGATACAGCTTAGTTGGATATTCTCAAGACTGTAATTAAGGGGCCAAACTGGGATGCAATCCCATCTGAGGCTTCCTTGGAAAGGATCTGCTTCTTCACTCTCTTGGCTGTTGGCTGCATTCAGCTCCTGGTCTGCTGTTGAACTTGGACTCTTTTTCTTGCCTGCTGCAAGCCTCAGGCTGCCCCAAGTTTCTTGTCATGAGAAATCTCTCTATAAGCAATTCACAACATGGCAATCTGCTCTTTCAAAGCCAGTAAGAGAGAGAGTCTTCTTGCAAGATTGTTATCTCAATCATATGTAACAAAATCATGTACATATAATCGTGGTTTGTTTGTTTTTTCCTGTCACTTTTGCCATATTCTATAGGTTAAAAGTACATCATAGGTACTTCCCACATGTAAGAGGAAGAATTACACAAGGGTTGTAAAGGAGGAGCTGATGGGAGCCACCCAAGGGTCTGTCTGTCACACAGTTTTATATTATTTCCCATTTTACAGAGAAGCTACAGTGCATAGCATGCCTGAGATCCAGGCAGTCTATTTCTACTATGCTACTGTTTATGGAAAAAAGGAAAACAAACTACATATGGCAAGTTCAATACCAGTCCCCGACCTGATGTTCACTCGCTGTGTGGGCTGAGACAAAAGTCTTATCCTGTCTCATATTCACTTAATTTTTCTTCTATAAAGCAAGAATAATAAATAAAAATATTTCTGGCTTTATGTGATGGACAAATGTCATACTGTATGTAAATACACTTTGTAAGTAAAAGAATGTTGTGTTAAAAAATATCACCCTATATCTACATGATATAGAAAAAAGATAAACTACATTGCTCTAAATTTATTTCCCTCAAATAAATAGGTACTGTATTTACTATGAGTTGCTATAATTCTATGTACCCACATACTCAAAGGCCAATAAAGCATCCATTGCTTTCTGCAACAATGACAGCAAGCTCAGTCTTATAAGGCAGAGGGAGATGAAGATAAAAGTATCTGAAGATGGCATGATGCTTCACAATCACCTAGACATGAGGCTTCAGAATCCTAACTAGAAAGATAGGTTGGTTTGCACAGTAGAACCCATATATTTTTGCTTGCCATACCTCACAAAACTTCTAAAAAGGCTAGACTTAGAAAGATGTCTTTGGTAACAATGGACAGGAGAATAAAGTAAATTCACTTCTAGTGAGTATCTACTAAAAGTTGTTCTAGGCAGTTCATAGATGCTATTTCAATTAAACTTTAAGGAAGCATATGGAAATAGTCATTATTAACTCTATATTTATATTAAGAAACTAAGAATCTGGGAGATCATGTAACTTTTTCAATGTAGAACTTAAACCCAAGAGTTCTTCAAGTTAGACAAAAGGGAGAAGTATATATTTAAATTTGTGTATTTGATATGTAGCAAATCACAGTGGAATCCCTTCATTTATTCACTTGTCAAATCACCAAGGAGTAATTAAGCTCTTCCATCAGTCACAGATATAAAAAAGCAATGAGAAGTCAGATTCATGTCACAGCATTTTGAAAGAGAAACCATTCACTTGGAACTCAAAAGATATCTGTCTTATATTTGGCTGTTCTTTTAACTAGCCACTAATGTCCAAGTCAACTGGGCTAGATTCTATAGTCCAAGCCTCACATTTTCCTTTGTAAAAAATGTGGCAATTTCCTCACCTTATCTTTTCTTTATAGTTACTAGAATCAAATTAATTAATATGCCTATAAAATAAGGAACTATACATGCAAGAAATGATCACATACATGGATAAACAAATTCGATCTTACACCCATTAGCTTTGAATAATGGTAAAAAACGTAAAAAAAAAACAAACATTCTCATTCAACATCTACTTTCAACAGAGTACTTAACATACTACTTAAGATAACAATGCTGAAGCCTCTCAAATTTAATAGTAAATGTAAAATATTTTCAAGAAAGAACTAAATTAAATAACTGGGTTTTTTTAATTGATTTTTTATAGAGAGGAAGGGAGACAGATAGAAAGTCAGAAACATTGATGAGAGGAAGAACATTGATCAGCTGCCTCCTGCACACCCCCACCGGGATGTGCCCGCAACCAAGTACATGCCCTTGACCAGAATTGAACCCAGGACCCTTTAGTCCACAGGCCGACGCACTATCCACTGAGCCAAACCGGTTTCAGCATAACTCTGGTTTCTAATCATTACATACCCACAAATGGACAATTTCAGAAAAAAAAAAATAATATGATTTTATAAGCTACAAAGAGGTACAGGAATTCTATTTACAGAGACATATTTTCCCCTAAATCTTTTTTAAAGTACATTTTTATTGATTTGGGAGAGAAAAAACAAGGGAGAGAGAAATAGAAACATCAGTGATGACAGAGAATCATTGATTTGCTGCCTCCTGCACAACCCCTACTGGGGATGGAGTCCACAACCTGGGCCTGGGCCCTCACCAGAAATCAAACCATGAAGCTCACCCGCTGAGCAACATAGGCCGGGTTTTTCTCTAAATTTTTCATGTTTCCTTTGAAAGCATGTGGCTTTTAATAAAAGCAATCTAGAAAACATACTATGCTGTCTTCCCTATAATATCAGGCTTCAAGATGTAAATTTGGTGGTGATACTCAATTCAATCCATAATAGCTATCTTGGAGATCCTCTTGATTCCAGTTACACAGAGGTAGAAAGGAGTATGGACAAAAATGGCCTACTGTGACTTTTTTTTTTCCAGGCCTGAAATATAGGATAATCACTTTCAGCCCCATTCCTTTAGCTAGAACTCAGAAAATAGGGCTGTACTCCCAAGGGAAGCTGGGAAACTTAGGAGCCCTGTGGAACCAGCTCCCAACCAAAGTTCACACAGTGATAGTTATAGACCATCTCCACTAGCAAACGGGGTTCAAATCTGCAAATTCTTTGGGAAAATGAAGCACCGAGTCTCACACAGCGAGAACTCAACAAATACAATGTTATTTTAGTTAATTTCTATGTCTGGCTCTCCTCCCCTAACATTCTTTATCTTGCCCTCTAGCCATGTCCTTGATCCATATTTTTTTCAGTTTCACAAAACTAGAGTTGTGTTGTCGCTGTTGTGCTTTTGCTGTATCTTTCATTCCCCCTCCCCCCCCCCATTTAAAACCCGTTCTATGGTGAGGGATTCGGGTAGCCAACCCATTTTATAAAGCCTCCTCTGTCTTATCTCTGGAGGGAATAACTGTACAGAAGTGGGGGGAAAATGTGTGTTTGTGTGTGTCTATTCGTGTGTCTGTACGTTTGTCTGTGTGTGTGTGTGTGTGTGTGTGTGTGTGTGTTGGGAAAATGGTTAAAACACACACAAAACTGCTCACTTTTTAAAGACTTTATTATTCAGAGGAAAAGAGGAAAATGCATAAAAGCTAGTCTAAGTGGGGCCTTAGGAATCTGAGCAGTTTTATTTACCTACGATGAGAGCAGACCAATTTCTGGAAGTCTAATAAGAATGAATAAATAGAAAAATTAAGGAATAGAATTAATGCATGGAAAACAGGAAAAGAAAATTTTAATCAGGCATCAAGTTTGCTCTATTTACATAAATCTATTAGAATTTACAAAATAAAGCCACCATAAGGTTTCCCTCCCCCTGACAACAACCCCCTTAGGAAGACATTTAAAGAAACTTTACTCATATTAGCCCACATGGGGCAACAATGCACTGTCCCTCTACATTAAGATTAAAAAATAAATATGAATTACCTATGGATGATGGCATTTATTGGGAACAGGCCTCGTGTAACCTGTGGGTTGTTAAAAATACTCTATTATTGTATCTGGGTTGTAGTTAAAAGTAAATGTTTGTATATGCAAAAATTGATAGAGCACTTAAGGTAGTATATTGTATTGTATATGTGATATGATTCCATTAAAGAAAAGGGAAAAAAAATAAGAGAAAAATTGTTATGTATTTATTATTAAAAAAGACGTCCCTCTCTATAAATATTTAAAAAATAAATGAATAAAGTAAAGACAAAAAAAATCTACTATTCATCATATAATGTGCAGAATGTGCTGCAAATCAAGGTCACCTGAAGGGTGGGAGCACACAGTAGCAGGTAACCTGAGAACCCAAGATGGCCACAATCATGCCATTTCCTTATAAGGAAATCCGGGTAATAGAAACCTGGTAAGGGATGGCTTAATTCTTGTTTACTGTTGGGAACAGACAGACATCTGACTCAGTGATGGTGCTAAATTAGTTGTTTCTCTGCTGGTGCTGGAGATACCCTTCAGCACCTTCCATCAAAAAATCAATTTTCTCGCAGGCGAGTTTCTGAAGGAGGCCTGGGGACCTTCTGTAACTAGTTGTAGTGAAACACACTTTCATTCCTAAAATGGCTCCTACAATACAGGGTGCATTTAGTTTTGCAAATCACAAATGTTTCCCTATCCTTTAAGTCAAACTACTTATGCCATTTAAAAAATTTCAAAACAACTCATGTTCTCCAGCTCATTTTTTATTGCTTGTTACACTTAGCTTATTAAAATGTCTCCAAACAATACTGAACAACTTCAGTGTGTATGTGTGTGTGTGTGTGTGTTTGTGTGTTAGGCTCACTCATTAATTACAGTATCTGGGATTTAAATGCATCCCACAAAATATTTTTCATGACATTTTTATGCCTTTGATAAATAAGACAGAAATTACCAACACGGGTCACTTTGAAACTGGAATTTCAATTTGTTGTAAATAGAATGTATACATTGCCATCGCTTATGAATCTGTAATAGAGTTCTTTATCGCAGCCAATACCCAAATTATTACTTCATCTTTGCTCATTATTTTTTGAAAGGCCTCAGGAAAGTCAGAAGATATCACATCTGACTAAATCACTAGAGCACACTGGTTTTGCCCCTACCACATATTTAAAAAAAATACAAACCTGATATTTTCCTTCTTTGCAAGAGCCTGAATTTCAGCAATCTCCTCTCTGTCCTTGAAACCTGTGCCATCAATAATCATTTCTACATTTACAAGCCTTAATGTGTTGAGTAATAGAAAATTCTGGCTTCTCTAGCCACTAAGGATACCAATTTTCTATTTAATACAGTTGAGATCCCATGTGCTCAGAACAATCAGCTAAGTCCTTCATGAAAGTTTTCCGGAAAGAACCAAGGGTGTGATATGGGTGCTGGATTCCAGAGACATGGCTTATTAAATAGCTGTGTGATCTCAAAGAAGTCACAACTCTAAGGACTTCATGTGCACATCCAGAAAGCGGGGTATTTGGATGAAATGCTAATGACAACTAATGTTATAGAGTGTTCTGTGGCCCTGGTACACCTTATGCTTTACATATACAGTATTAGTTCACTATGTCCTCAGAAACACCCTAAGAGAAAAGTACTGTATACATTTTATTGATTTCAGAGAGGAAAGGAGAGAGCAAGAGAGATAGAAACATCAATGATAAGAGAATCATCGATAGGCTCCTACACGCCCTACACTGATATCCTGCCTCCTACACGCCCTACACTGATATCAAGCCTGCAACCCAGCCATGTACCCTGACCAAGAATCAAACTGTGACCTCCTGGTTCACAGGTCGAGACTCAACCTCTGAGCCACACTGGCCCGGCAAGAAAAGACTACTTCTATAACCTTTGCTCTACACATGTAGAAACCCAAGTCATGATGAAGTCAAGAATCTTGCCCAACTCCAAAACAGCAAGTGACTATGAAGTAGATTCAAGCCAGGAGTACAATGCGCTTGGCTGCCCCATCATACTGCAAGGTCTTTTCTAGCACTGATCCACTCTGAAATAGTATATCAACCTCGTCTACAAAGCACTCAGATCTGGTGTCCTCGGAAAGAGTTTTGAGACAAGTAACATGACAGAAGGGAAAGAAATTGGACCAGACAGAAACCACAGCTGGCCTGCTCTCTCTCTCTCTCTTGACCTCTGAAGAAGTCACATGTAGCCAGGAAGGTTACCAATAAGCTTTCTGTAACTCACAAATCATTACAGTCCCTTCTAATCCCCCATTTGTGGGATTTTACTTATGGATTAACAAATGGTGCATCCATCATTGTGAATGGATGCCTAGATTCCTGGTACAAGGAGTTCCTTCCTCCCATGAGCAGTGGCCTCCCCAAAGATATGTCCCTGTCCTAAACCCTGGAACCTGTGAATGTTTATTTATATAGCAAGAGAGTAGATGTTACCTTATTTGGGGAAAAGGGCCTTTGCTCTGTGATTATGTTAAGGATCTTAAGATAGATTTCACTGGATTATCCAGGTGGACCCTGAATGTTACATAAACAGTCATAGCAAAACATATTTTCGTTCCTAAAATAACCTTACAAAACACACTTTCATTCCTAAAATGACCTCTACAGAAAAGAAAATAATACTACAAACCACAATGTTCTCTATCCTGAAAAAGTAGTTTCTCTCTCTCTCTCTCTCTCTCTCTCTCTCTCTCTCTCTCTCTCTCTCTCTCTCTCTCTCTTTTTACCATAAAATAAATAGAAAAACAGCTCATATTAATGTCCTAATTAGTTAAAGGGAAAAAGAGATTCACACACGGACACACAGAGAAGCAAAGATGTGAAGACAGAGGCAGAGATGGGAGTAATGCAGATATGAGAATGTAAGGATTTCTGGGAGCCAGCAGGAGCTAGGAAGAGGCAACAAAAGATTCTTTTCTAGAGCCTTCAAAAGAAACCAACCCTGCCTATACCTGGTTATGGATTGCTAACTTCCAGAACTGTAAGAAAATGCATTTCTGTTGTTTTAAGACTCCCATGGTGTGGTAATATGTTACAGCAGCCCTATCAAACTATTATAGTACCTTATTCTGAATGAATTGGGTAAATCAAAGTGTGCAATGGGAAATATATTTATAACCGGTGACTGCACAGTAAGTGAACAAAAAATATATTCCTTTAAATATCAAATCACATCATAGAAATTTGTATACTGGATGCCCTTTTGGTATAAATTGGAAAACACTAGCAAGGATTGATAATCTTAAATAAGGAAAAATTCCATTAGTATAAGAATAGAAGTCTATCTAATATAAAGCAATAGAGTCAAGAAGTCTTGAAAGTTAAACTTACCATCTTCTGGCTTCAACCTTTAGGTGTGTGTGAGCGTATACTATAGTATGTATTTATGAATAAGTACATACATATTTATTTAGGCTCAACAAGGTGCCTGTAGTTTTTCTTTTCTAAATTCATACTCCATTACCCAGCCCAAACAACAGTGATAAAACCCAAATCTGACTATCACACTAAACCTATATAATAAAGAGGAAATATGCAAATTGCCCCTCATGCCTTCGCACAAGATGGCCACCCCCATGTGGTCAAATATGGCTGCCACAAGATGGCCAGCAGGGGAGGGCAGTTGGGGGTGGGGGGGGGGCAGGCCTGTAGGTTAGGGCAGTTGGGGGCAACCAGGCTGGCAGGGGAGGGCAGTTGGAGGGGGCCAGGCTTGCAGGGGAGGGCAGTTAGGGGCAATTGCATTAGCAGGGGAGCAATTAGGCATCAATCAGGCTGGCAGGGGAGTGGTTAGGGAGTGATCAGGCTGGCAGTCAGGCGAGTGGTTGGGATCTAGAAGTCCTGGATTATGAGAGGGATGTCCAACTGCTGTTTTAGGCCTTATCCCACTGTCAGACACCCCCAAGAGGTCCCAGACTGGAGAGGGTACAGGCTGGGCTGAGGGACATCCTCTCCCTGCCCCCCCCCCCCCAGTGCATGAATTTCATGCACTGGACCTCTAGTGATGTTATAAAAGTTAGATTCTATTCCATTAAAAATTCATTGAAGAGAACAAGTCTCTGTCTGGAGAATGGTGGTAAGGGTTGCTGAACTTAAAGCAGCGTTAATGTTCTCATCTCAGACCCATTGAAGGAATGATGGGTAAGACCCCACTATCTTCTAGATCTAACTGATAAGGTAATTCTGGGAACTCCATCAGATAAAGAGTAACTGTAATCTCTACTAATTTTCCCACATTGTACCTAAGAAAGAATGAGGTGGTGGTTGACTACTTGTGTCTGGAGACTGCACTGCCCTGGGTACCAAATAGATACTCTCTTTAATGCATGATATTAACAAATGCAATGCAAAGGGCATGTGTCACTTGACTGCAAGCTCATCAGAATTATTATTTTAAATACCCAAGGTGAGCCTGTTAGCAAAACATCTACAAGCATTTCAGTGTAAGGGGAAGTTATTTTAGCAAGCAATGAATAGCACATCAGAAATACAGCATGTTTATGTTTGAAAACGAATGCAGTCAGAGATCTCTGAATATTCTGCATTTTATTTAAAAAAAATTTTTTTATTGATTTTGTAAAGAGAGGAAGGGAGAGGGATAGAGAGTTAGAAGCATCGATGAGAGAGAAACATCGACCAGCAGTTTCTTGCATACCCGTACTGGGGATGTGCCCTCAACCAAGATACATGCCCTTGACTGGAATAAAACCTGGGACACTTGAGTCCGAAGGCCAACACTCTATCCACTGAGCCAAACCAGCCAGGGCTCTGCATTTTAAATTGAGGTCCGAAGACCTAGGCATTGGGTCTCCCAACTATTTGTTCAAAACATAACTCATTACAGAAGAGTTCGCCTTTTTTTTTTCTTCAAACTTTAAAAGCCTTCACCTTTTCTCCCCACCCCCCACATCTCCTCAGTCCTTACTTAGTGCCTCTATTTTGGTGAACAGACATACAATTGGGATGAGACCTTTTTCTAGCTTCCTTAGCAGAAAGCTTTGTGCTAATGAAGTGCCATTTTATACTAACAAGCCAATAATTAGTCTCATTCGAAGCAGTCAATGAGTACAAGCTTGGATTCAGGCTACCCTTATGCTGGGGCATTTTTCTTTTAGCACCCAGGTCTCTCATCCTCAGGTAGCACAGAATTGCAAGCAAAGGTATTTTAATGTCAGCCCACTTATTTTTTTCATTTGAATGCTCTCTGCCTACTTGATTCTGTGTTTTGGTTTTACCCAATATGCTGAATCTTGAGTCCTATACCCAACGGGAACACGGGTGACCGTAACACAATGCTTGCTGGTACATTTCACCCTTGAAATGTCACAGTAGTGGAAGGCAGTTTTTCACAAAGGCCTCAAGAGGCAGAACTGGCAAGAGGCTCTAAGCCCAAAACTAGAAAGCTACATATGCAAACTAACTGTTATTGTTATGCAAATCTTTATAGGTGAACTCATCATAAATCAAACAGAGTAGGTGAGCAAGGCTGTGTGTGCCTATGTGTGCAGCACACGCAAGCACACACACACCCACACACACAACCATATGCACATTAATTATCTTCTGAAGCATTAAATACCTAGTGTGGGTTAAGCATTAAGCAATGGAAAGCAATCATTTCCTTATAAAAACCTGCACTGCGTACCATGATGCTAATAAGAAGGCTGCAAAGGCACAACTTGGAAAAGCTGGACTGCTTACTGCAAATACTGGGTGGCTTTTCCCTTGATAATTATGCATTTGCTGTCTAAGATTAATCAGGGAAGTTAATGATGCAAAAAATTACATTTATAATCCAGTCTGAATACAGCTGTACTGCAAGCTAAGTTCTAAGTCCTATTAAAGTAAATGGAATTAATGGGCTGTCGCTGGCAATCTTTATATCTATCAGTTAGTAATTAACATTGGCCTGTAAAGAATAGTTTGTGGTGGGGAAGAAAATAAAGCATACCTTAGCATCAGCTCGGGTAAAGCTTAAGGAGATTCTTAAAGACAGGCCAAAGCAGGGGCTGGTGGGGATGGCCAACTGGAAACTGTCAATTCCTCAGGTCATCAATCAGTTTAAAAAAAATAATAAACTCTGTGTGTGCGTGTTAAATTAGTTACCGAGGACAAATGAATGCAGCCTGTTATCTTTGGAGATACTCGAGCACATTTGCTGCTCTCATCAAGAAAAAGCTCCCAGTTTGATTATCAGATTTAAATTGTTTTCTGTCCTTGTACTAATTTGAGTGTCTCTTCTTTCCCACCCTTGAGCTGAGTGTGTGTGTGTGTGTGTGTGTGTGTGTGTGTGTGTGTGTGTTTGGTTCTTAGCTCACAAGGGGAAATATATTACTTTTCTGAACTTTAATTCTCGTGTATCTTTGTTTTGCTTTTATTTCCCTGGCCAGAAACATGTGCTCCATCACTTGACAGGCCAGAAGAGGCTCAATTTGCTAATAAAAAAAGATGCAGTTTCTTTTATAGGAGACAAAAAGAGTTTCCACTCATTTTTTATGACTCACAAATTGAGACTCTGATGCAATGAAATCTCCCTTAGGCCTTATCATAGATCAAGGATGAATCTATTTTAATAGAAAACAAGTGACAGAGCAGGAAGGCGTTCCAAAATAATGCTTTAAAAAGAAAATAAGGTCAAGACCAATTTACCCTCAGATTTCCAATATCTCCCATTTGCCTTGACACCAAACAGTTAACACTTCGTCTGAAGAGATCATTGGCTTGTAAACTTTCCAGATGTTCAGGTCTTGATTCTTCCAGCTTAGATTCATGCCGAGCCTCACAAAGCAGAGGAAAGGCAAGTGTTTTGAGAAGTCAAGTGGGGGGTATAGAGTCCTGGATTTTGAATGGAAAGGTCAAGGTTGAAATTGTATCTCTGTCACTTACTTTAGAAGCAAAACACTGACTTAGATTTTTTTCATCCATTGAAAGGGGATAAATCCAAAGACCTCTGTTCTTCCTAAGGAGGTATTCATATGTTGAAAATTTCATGTGAGCTTATGAAAAGTGTTCATAAATGTAAATGGATTCTCTATGTTAGATTTAGTTCACCTACATAGCTATCAAGAGACAGGTATAGCTTTAGTGCAGGCCCAGTCCATCAGAACCCCCAGGTTTGGGACCCAGGCATTCATAGGGGCCTTTGACTTGAGAAGTTGAGCCAGCCTCCCCACATCCTGCACTTTGGGGGACTTTCCCCCAAAATTTCCCTTTCTGTATGGGAGCCTGGACCTGTGAGAGCTGTCAGGATCATCCCCTGGTGTGCCCTCAGTAGGAACCAGGTAGCCACAGATCTCGGTGATTTGTGCCTTTGAGGTCGTCATGACACTAGTGGCCAAACATAGTTCCAGGAGGGTGACCTGGGCATCTTATATACAGGTCAGGCCATCCAAGTTGCTGATACCTGATCTGGGGCAACCACTCACATCCATTAAACAGAAAGCATGTTTGGGGCTCTGGTCTACTAACTGCTGACATGGACCCAGCTTCAGTCATGGGCCCTGCGTGGTTCTTGCCCCTCCCGATTTGACCATCCAGGTCCATAGCATTGATAGGGTGGACACTGACCTTGGCCCTGTGTAGCCTCATGCTCGACACTCAAGTCAGCTACCCACCCTCACCACCAGCTCCACTGTTTTCCTAAGTGGCTTTCCAGGCTGTTTCTCCTCAATCCAACCAATTTTTCTGGTAATGTCCTTTCTTGTCTCCCACCGATGTCCCACCTCATGCTGTCCCTATTCTCTTAGGCTGAGTCTCATGAGTGTGGATTTTTATTTTTTTTTTTTTTTTCTGGAATAGAACTGCTCTCCTCTCTCTGCAGGCCAGTGGTATTGTTTTGGTGGCAGGGGTGTGGTCCCCATTGGAAGGGAGCACATTCTACAAAAGCAATGATTGCTGCCTCAATTGGTCAGAACACAGTGGGAGACAGTCTACATTGATGCAAGAAAAATTCAAATAGTAAATTTAACACCAGCAAAAAAGAATTCTCCTGCACTTTCTTACATACTCTGCAAGACTTGCAGCTCCTGTTTTCATCAAAGGGGAAAGCATAGTAACAACCGCTGAATGGGGTCACTGGTTGTCAGTCTCCACCTGGAGCTGATGGCTGAGGCAGCTCATGAATAACAATGCAACAGCCCTTAAACGGAAGACTTTAGGAAAAAGTGGAAGCAGGATCTATTCTGCTTTAGTGCAAACCAGCTCTGAAGAGCCCTGGGATTTTACTTCAATGCCACTCCCTCCTTCTTACAGTGAAAGATATAAAAGCAACTAGGAATGGTGTATTGGGCAATACAGGACAGAAAGAGAAGGTGTGTGGACCTTACAAAAAAATTATGTGCACTGACTAGACGATAAGGAAATAGATAAGTAGCTCTTCTCTACCCATTATTCTCATTTTTATTCAGTAAATCACTATACCTTATAAGAGCCCATAAATTTTATTATCCATTTCATAATCAGCTTGTGCTGTAGACAGAAGCCCCACCAAACAATTTTTGCTCAGACTCTGCAGATGCTAGGGGCAATTCTTTGGGGCATTCTGTTTTATTTTTCCCCAAAAGATCTATGCATATCTACATTTTTATATCTATATCTTTCCATGTACATAAATCTACACAGTAATACCATCAAAATTCACTTTCTGCATTAAATTCAATCCATCTATATAGCTCAAAAGGTCATTTTTTTAATTTCTCTCGGGCATGGTTATTTTGCTTTTTCATGTAAATTAGATGTTGTAGTTTGCCTAACCCTCACTTTACTCAATGATGGCCATCATGCTTCTATAGGCAGGCTCATTTTAACTAAGACTCAAGTCTTTAAAATAATTCATCTGTTCTTTCAAAATGATTTATGTGGATGCTCCAGGCCAAATATAATGGTAAAGGGAAATAATTTAAAAATCTTGCCCCCAAATGAAAAAGAAAATGATTATTAGCCTTTCTTTCTCAACTTGTCACTGAAATGAAACAATGATAAAATAATGTTCCCAACCAGAAGAAGGACAATTTTTTTTTCTAGTTAGAAGCAGTATAACTAGTGTTTGAGAATAGCTGCTCTGCTTTAATACTGCCGCCATTCACATGAGAGTGCTGGTCTTCACTAGCTGTGTGAGTTGCGGGATCGTGACTCAGTTTCCTCATCTCAGTAACGTTACCGGGAAACCTTGAGCACCTACATAGATAGAATTCAGGAAGAAAAACATTCACTCCTCATCTCTCTCCCTCCAGCCTCTGAATTTCAGTTAGTGATGATTATCTGAAGATTATTTTTCTTGTAAAAGTAAAGCAATAAAACTTTGACAAAAATCAGTACAGAATTACGCATGTCAGTGGGTTTGAAGTGAAAAGCTGAAATAGGTTAAAAGCATCAGGAACTATTACAAAAATGGAAGAAATGGCCCTAAGCTATTTTATGGAGGCTTATTTGTTCGTTTCTTTCAGATACATAAATGAACTGAACCATATATCTAGTCAAGATAGAACAATATACAGTAAAGACAAATGCCCAGCCGGTATGGTGCAGTTAGAGCTAGGTCCCATGTACTGAAGGGACCAGGTTTGGATTTTCAGCCAGTGCACATTCCCACGTTGCAGGTTTGATCCCCAGTGGGGGTTCGTAAGGGAGGCAACCTATTGATGTTTCTCTCTCACATCGATGGATGCTTCTCTCTCTCTCCTCACCCCTTCTTTTCTAAAAACAATAAAAAGCAGATCCTTGGGTGAGGATTAAAAACAATAATAATACAAATAGTAAAAAGAAAATGTTACAAGTATCGGTTCACTTCTTAGTCCCACTTCACATGCAACCAATAGACATTATTAACTCCATGAAAACCAACAGCACTACTTAGAGATGCCTCTATTCATAAAAGTGCCTTTTCTTAACATCAAAAAAGGATTTTGTAAATTATAGTTTGGTCTGCCTTTGGGCCTTCCCAGGTTGGCCACAAACCTTAAAATAAAGCCCTGCTTTCTGGTCACCTGTCATACATCTGCTTTCTGGGTGATCTACAAAATTAATCCAAAATACAAAACTGATATTAAAGGAAGTAATTATTTTTTCCTTTCAAAAAGTACCGCAATAAAAATAACAATGCTATTTCCAGTCAAAATGGCATATATAACTGATAGGTAAACATTACCAAAGTTGGAAAAGATTTAACTTATTTAAAGAAAAACACAGACATCTGCAAAACCATCACACTCTGAGGCTTTATAATGACTACCGGAAAGAACTGGATGATGGAATCCAGGCAGCTGGGAAAATGCTGGCTCAGTAACGTTACCAGGAAACCTTGAGCACCTACATAGATAGAATTCAGGAAGAAAAGCATTCACTCCTCACCTCTCTCCCTCCAGCCTCTGAATTTCCAAGTTAATCATCATGCAGGTTGAGTGCTGAATAGTCCAGGAAAACCATGAGCCCCACTGCAACCTGAACCCAGGGCAGTGAGGAAGGAGCATCGTATTTCAACTGCAGTCACACTGTGGTCTCCAGACTACTTCCTATTTCTGAGTTGAAGCCAAGTTTCAATCTATTAAAGGCCAGAGGTAACAATATTCTAAGGAGAACCTTAGAGTGACTTGCCAAACCTACCCCATTCCCACCCCTAAACATGAGGCTTTGAGAGGAAGGATTAAGATCCCATAAAAATTGGACTTTGTAATAGTCTACTCACTCAAAATACTTTCATCATATCTCTTTGCCCATCCCCTCACATACGTTCTTTAACCCAATTTTAAGGATCAATAAGCTAAAAATTATAATGTAACAAGACAGAACTGCAATGATTTTTAGAAGATACTTAAAACCTTTTAATGGCAGACCCCAATAGTCAAAGTAATAAAGATCTAATCTAATTAGCGGCATAAACAAGAAGCAAAGAAAGCATTTCCTAATGATTCCAGAGACTTTCTAAGTCTTCCCAAGATTCATAAGGCATTTTACATGTTTTGGCTCTTCCTATTGACAATCAGAATCTATATATATAAAAGCCTAAGTGACCATTTAACCGGTTGACTGGTAGCTATGACATGCACTGAACACCAGGGGGTAGATGCTCAACACACAAGCATGGAAACATGGAACAGGCTGATGAATCTTAGAGGGAAGGGGGGAGATGAAAAGGAAAGGGTAGGAAGAGATTAACCAAATATCTTATATGTATACTAGAAGCCCGGTGCATGGATTCATGCACCAGTGGAGTCTCTTGGCCTGGCCTGCAAGGATCTGGCCAAAACCAGCAGTCCAACATCCCCCAAGGGGTCTTGGATTACGAGAGGGTGTAGGCTAGGATGAGAGACCCTGCCAGTGCACAAATCTGTGCACCAGGCATCTAGTATAATATAAACCAAATGAAGAAAAACCAGAAAGGACTACCTGAGAACTTTGTAGGGCATACTCAAATAGAAAGTTTCTAAATTAGCCACAGGATAAAGCTTTCAGAAATTCAGGGACAAAACAAAGCAAAACAAAACAAAAAAAAAAAAAAAAAAAAAAAGGATTTTTTTTTTTTCCCCCTAAATCTGGTTCTTCTGGACATGGAATGGAGACTTAACATTTTTCTCTTTCTTCATTGTTTGCTATGAAAACACAGATATACTCACTAAATTTGAACAATTCAATGCAACTATGTTATTTGACTACTATGAGAGAAAGAATCTTCACAAGGTCCCAAATTTAGCTCTTGGAAAATAGCCAATTATTAAGAACTCATTCTTGTCCATTCTGAGGACTAAATGACTGAAACACAAAGTCATACAGCTTTTATTCCTGGGCTGTCCAATACTATGGACATAGTTAAATGTGACTTAAATTTAAATTACTTAAATGTAAAAATTCAGTTCCCAGATCTCACTAGGCTAATTTCCTGTGTTCAGTAGTTACATGTGGTAGGTGACTAACATATGAAACAGAAATAAAACCCTTCCATCATCACAGAAAGTCCTAATGGATAATC
Source organism: Pipistrellus hanaki (assembly GCF_964339955.1). NCBI lineage: Eukaryota > Metazoa > Chordata > Mammalia > Chiroptera > Vespertilionidae > Pipistrellus > Pipistrellus hanaki. The sequence continues at coordinate 42,096,790 of NC_140515.1, forward strand.
CAAGGTTGTCATTCAAGACCCTTTTCCTTCCAGATTTCTTAAGCTTCCATTTCATTTAAATCATACTATTGGTTGGGTACTTTCCACATTTCATCTCCCTTTATTTCTCAGAGCTGTTCTATGAAAAAAAAGTCATACGATTCTCATTTCACAGATGAGGAAACTTAGGAATTGAAGAAGGGATAAACACATTGCCAAGGTCACATACCTAGGACTGAACCCCAGGTCTACCTAGCTCAGAGCTCCTGCCCTATGTCCAATGCTGTGAGTCTTCTGAAGTTTATTTTCACTGGTCCGAAATATTCCAAAGACTTAGCTAATGAGAACAAACCCACTCAAATGCCCTTTATATGTGTCCATTTTTGTGAAAATGAGATAAGGGGAGGAAATAGAAAAGGAATTGATATGGTCTAAGAATCTATGCCAGACACGTCTCAATTTTTATAAAAAGCTCATACAATGTACACACATAGCACTGACAGACAAAGTGATGGTCTTTGAGCTTATGTAATAAAATGGCTTATGTAATCTCTGGAGGTCAGATTTGGTTCTCACCTGTGGCATTCTCTTTGCCTCCTAATGGGATGTTCCTATCTGATTCGAGTCAGACTCCCACTGGCTAAGGCAGGATAAAGTATAGAGAAGGCTTATCATTACCACCACCTGTGGTGACCTTGGCCCCAGACAGGGCTCTCTCCCCTGAAGGGAAGGCCAGGTAGGTAGTGGAAGTATCTCACCTGTGATTGAGGTATATGGATATAAAGAGAAGTGTTAAGATGGAACCTGGAAAGTGAGTCCAAGATGTGTGCCAATAGAAGAAAATCTAAGGCAAATATTTGGAGGAAGAATGGAGAACCTGGGAGCAAGAAATGCAGACAAGTGCCTTAGAATTTGTGAATGGGCAGTGATCCAAATAGATCTCAGTAGGCAGGCCAAGGCTGGTGGGCTGCTTACATGGTTCACTGCACATGGATTGGCCCTGACAGGCACTTTGAAAGGATATGGGTATTCAGGGGCTTAGGGGGGAAATGCAAATGTCAATTAGGGATTTGGTGACTATCAATGAGGAGTTTTACAGTGCTTTGTAATAAAATCCAATTTAAAAATGAGGACAGTTAAGGGACATTTTCTGTCTTTTTTTAATAAAACTAAATGACTACAATTACAAGATTATCTTTTGTTTTGTACTTTTTTAAATTGATTTCAGAGAGGAAGGGGGAGAGAGAGAGAGATAGAAAGATCAATGATCAGACAAAATCACCAATTGGCTGCCTCCTGCACACACCTCACTGGGGATTGAGCCTGCAACCCAACCGGAATCGAAACTGGGACCCCTCAGTCCACAGGCCAAATCAGCCAGGGAAAAATGTCTTTATTTTTAAATGAAATTATATTAATAGGTTATGCTATTATTTTAATGGCTTTTGTTGACAAAATTAAGTATTGTGTGTGTGTGTGACTTAGAGAGAGGAAGAAAGGGGGAGAGGGGGAGAAAAAGAGAATTATTACTGATTTGTGAAGGCCAAGTCTAGGAACCATTGTGCTTTGGAACAACTAGTAAGGAAACTAAACTATGAGAGAAGCTGAGAGTTTACAAGACTAAAAGATGCCGTGAAAATCCAGTGGGTAGATCAAGTGTCCTTTTCTCACCATCCAACCCCATCTCAATTACTGAAATTCTACATGACTCCTTTGTTTATTGGGGCTTCCAAGTAGTATAAATATCAAACAAAAGAACAGAAGTAGATAAAAATATAAATTTAAAAAAAACCACCCCCACTGCCTGAGGCAATGTGCAGCCCATGGTTTTCCCATGAAACAACGCATCAGAACATGTAATTAGAGTCATTCTCTATCATGTGCTATTCACTATAATAAGGCTTGACTTCTGCAGTCCACTCAACATGCAAGTTTCATTTTGCTCATGTAAAACGCAAGTGATGTGTTTATAGATGCATTTAGAATAACTATTCTTAAAATTTAAGAAATGTGTGCTATTGAAGTAAGCATTACCCATAAAGCATCTATTGTTTTGGAGCAGAAGGACATTTTCTATTAAAGTATTGAACCAGGTGCTTCTGTGGAAACTGACTGCCTTTGAATTGTACAGCCATCTTAATAGACTTTGATGTGTGCCACAACTATAATCTGCTCTAAATGGTTTATTTTAAATTTTGTTGTACAGACAAGCGGAATGAACCAAAAATGTCAAGTGTTTTCTTTGCAAATATATTCAAAAACAAGGAGTGGGTATATTAATAATTCTTTTGTCTGCAATTTTAAAGACAAAATTGAGCAATGATCTGAAAGACGCCACTCTTGCCACCCAGCAGTGCTCTCCCCATTCTGCCCTAACACTGTGGACAAAGGCTTGTTGAATGCTACTGCTTGAAAGTTTGCGAAGTATGTTTAAGGTGGCAATGAATTTAGGGAACCCGAAGCTGGAGATGAATAACAGGCTGTTGCAAAACATCTTCACTCTGACACCATGGGCTTTCGGTGGCATTTCATTGTCAGATGGGATCCAGTTTAATTGCTCACAAGTTACAGCTTTGCTGTAAGGGGGAAGTGACATTAACTGAGGAAGGCTTTGGGGTTCAATAGAGAAAATAGTAACTGGCAGTAGGGGAGAGGGAGAGGATTTATTCCCAAAGCTGCCATCAACTGACTCTGTCACCTTAGGCAAGTCATTTTTATTCATTTCCTAAAGGGTATTCTTGGAGAGAAAGGATGTGAGATAGTTTTTATGAACAACCTAAATAAAAGAAAGAAGTCAATAAAATAAGAGGAAAGGAAGTTGTTTAACTTCTCCAAATTCCTATGTACTATTTTCTAAGAAAGGCAGGTGAGTCTGTAAGTAGCTGCTGAATTCTATTTCTTTGCTTAGTGACTGGCTGCCAGCATTGGCGTAACTTTGGACCTTCTTCATTATACTAATTTTCTAGAACCACTCCTAGTTTTCCAGCAGAAAATATGAAAAGGAGACATGGAATCTGAAATGCAAGTAGTTGTAGATAGTAACAATAGTGATAAAAATAATAGTCAAACTTCACAGCACTTACTATGTGCAAGAGACTCTATTAAAACAATATATCTCTATATCTCCTCAAATCTACACTAATAAAAGAGTAAGATACAAATTGACAGTACCTTTGTGACTCCCACCAGCCAATCAAGAGTGAGTATGCAAATTAACTTTAAAAAGATGGTGAATTAATTTGCATACAGAGGGGATGAGCAACTGGGGGTGGGGCGGCATGCTTGTGTCACAGGCGTTCTGCACTACCCCCAGCTGCTCCAGGCCTCTAGGCCGCGTGGGAAGGCTAGAGTGAAAAGGAGGCTCTGGCTGGAGTGAAGGCAGTGCTGGCAGCCAGGGGAAGGAAGGCCCATTCTTGCACTAATCTTCATGCATCAGGCCTCTAGTATGACCTATAATATCCTTTCTAACTATATGATTTTATAACTCCATGTACCTCCCCACTCATATTTTGCTTGGGTATTATTTAGCAAGGGAAGGACTAGTAAATTTTTTTTAAGTCATCCTTCCAGCACTATACCACATAATTAAGAGACAGTAAGTGTTAGCTAAAACACATAGATTAGACTATAGTCTCCTTGTCTTGTGATTTGTTCCTACTCAATCTGGGAGAGAGTGACTCTATCATATTGGGGCCCTGTACTTCTTTTCCTAAAGATTTTCTAAAAGCAGTGGTATGCCAAAGCCATCTGTTCTGGGAAGGAGAACCAGAATGCAGGCAAGGTTTCTTCCTTGGGCCTCTTCTGGCCAGGTCAGCCTTGAGTTGGGGTAGAAAGATAAGCTCATTCAGGTGGGGGTTCTTTCCTGTACAAGCCCCTATGAAAATCTACTTCTGATTTTCAACTGCTTTTTGCCAGGCCTATTCTTCTCTTACCACGTAAGAAGGCTCATTATTAAAACAGAAGATAAGAACATATACACGTTCCATATTCCAGGCTCCCTTTGAAAGTGGAAGGATGAAGCACATGGAAAATGACCACTTGACCTGGTAATGAAAACTTCTGACAATGACTGCCCATGTGGAATTTCTTATTTCTTTTCCCCCCAACCACCAGCATTTTCTGGCTTCCTTTTAGGTGCAGTGGCCTCAAATTCCACCAAAAGATGGGCAGTCTTTAATGTGAGTGACTATTACAAGCGCCATAGGCAATTTGTTTCCAGTATTTAGCAGAGAGGAAGAGCTAAGAAGCAATACATAATACAAACTCATCTAGCTTTTAAAAGCCTAGTCATGGATCCAACAGAAAGATGCAAAACTGGAACACACTGTGCTGGCTTACCCTACAATTTGCTTTGATGGAATTATATTCTGACATCATTTCATGGGTCTCTGCCAAATGAAAGAGAGGAAACCCATCACAATATTTGCTACAAGGATGTGATGAAATATTCTCTGGGAGGACCCATGGAGAACATGTCCCTCTACATAAACATCCTCACTGCATCCTTCCAATCATGATATGAAGTAGGTTTTTATCATCATCACCATATAACAATAAGAGGGTAGATTATAAAATATAAGACATTTTCTCATAATTATTTAGCTAGTAGAGTGGTCGGCAAACTGTGGCTTGCAAGCCACATGCGGTGAGTGTGGCTCTTCCCCAAAAGACCACAGCCTGGGTGAGTCTATTTTGAAGAAGTGGCGTTAGAAGAAGTTTAAGTTTAAAAAATTTGGCTCTCAAAAGAAATTTCAATCATTGTACTGTTGATATTTGGCTCTATTGACTAATGAGTTTGCTGACCACTGAGCTAGTAAATTCAGGATCCAATGTTCAAAATAAAAACTTTCCAAATCCACAACCTTTACTTTCAAGTTGAATTGAATTTCTAAATCACCAGCCATAGTCCAGTGTCACTAACACACTTTGTACATACAGGCAAGTCACTCCACTTGTTTAAGCCTCCCTTTGCTCATCTATAAAATAGGAAGACATGGTTAAACAAACTTTGAGTTTGGATTTGATGACTTTGGCATCATTGTTATCATCAGAAATATGAAACTCAAGTTCCTCTTAATAATCATCATCATAACAATCTCTGTCACCAATATCTATTGAGCATACATTATGTGCTCATCACTAAGGAGAGGTGGAGAGTTCTATTCCTCTAACACACACTATGATGGAGATACTATCGATTTCTCTACTTGAAAGATGAAGTAAGAGAGAACTGAAGATATGAAGTAATTTTCCAAGTCTACATAATTAGTAGGTGATGAGGATAAGGTAAAAAATTCCAAAAAGTCTATTGAGCTTCATAGATAGATGCCAGGGAACAGCTCTTGGACTCATGCAAAGGGATATTTTAAAGCAGGGGTCTTCAAACTACGGCCCGCAGGCCACATGCAGCCCCCAGGGGAGTCTGATCCTGCCCACCAGGTTTTTTGGGCAGTGAGCGCAGCCAAGGTGTTACAGTAGGAATTAGTAGTTCATATAGTCCGGCCCTCCAGATCTCTGAGGGACCGTGATCTGGCCCCCACTTTAAAAAGTTTGAGGACCCCTGTTTTAAAGGATATTCATCATGTGAACATTTATATTTAATGATTTGTACCAATAACTTACAAACTTCCCATGTGTGAGTTTGTGTCTTGGTTTGTGGGGAGAGTGAGGTATGTCAATGTGACATTAAACACTCACATGGAAACACTGAAGAGCAATTTTCTGGTGACCATTTCCTTTCCCATGCTAGACTTCACTGGCAGGTTGGGCAGCAATAGCACCCTGGCTCCTCACTTGCCCCTCAAAGACCATGCCACATAGATCTGAAGGTCCTTCCTACTCAACTAGGACAGATAAACCTTGGACTATCCTATGACAATCAGTATTTGCAGGTCACATCTCTAGAGTTGTCTATAGTCCATATTATTATTGTACAATGGCAGACCCATCTCTTATCTCCCTCTCTCCCAACTCTAGCACCATTATAGATGAGGTGTTAATATATTTGGAACCAAGCAAAGGAAGCTTTTTAAAAATCCATTTCTTTGGACAAAACACCTCTTTTAATACCAAGAAGATCACCATGAGTAAGTTTTTCTTCTCTTTTTGTGGTCAGAGTGTCTCCTTATCCTTATTTTTTAAAAATGTATTTGTATGTTTCTTTCAAAATATACATGTTGCCTTGGGCAATCTAACAGCCTCAGTTGCTTTAGTTTGAGACAGGCATCAAAAGGCATTTTGAGCTTGCAAAATCTTTGTGTTTGTGGCTTCCTTTTTTAAACTAAGTCAAGATTTCAGATAGAAAGGAAAAGCTTCCTAATACCAGAGTGTGGGTATAAAATCAGTAGGTATTCCTGGTAAGCACTGAAGCCAAGGATGTTTGTTCTCATCAGTTTAGTAGAAATAAAAGCCTTTCCTTTAAGGCTTCAGATCCCCAGAGATGGATCCTTGTTTACTGGCGGCTTATGTAAAACCCAAATGTATAGCCTAAACTGATTTGGCTCAGTGAATAGAGCATCAGTCTGCGGACTGAAGGGTCCCAGGTTCAATTCAGGTCAAGGGCATATACCTTGGTTGCAAGCACATCCCCAGTAGGGGACGTACAAGAGGCTAGCTGATTGATGATTCTCTCATGGATGTTTCTTACTCTCTCTCTCTCTCTTCCTTTCTCTCTGTAAAAAAAAATCAATTAAAAATATTTTTAAAAATGTATTTAAGTGTATTGACAGCATGTATGTCTATGAATGTCTAATACAGATTTCCCTCATTTAACCAATATTTTGGAACCAAATATGTGTCAGGCACTATACTGAGCACAGTGACATGGTGGTGAACAAAAACAAAAACAAAATCCTCACTGACACAGAGATTATAATCCCATGGTAGGAGAAATAATTAAAAATTAACTAGGTATACTGTGGTGATCATTTCTGCAATATATGCAAATATTGGGTCATTATGTTGGACATATGAAGATAATATAATGTAACATGTTAATTATGCCTCAATAAAAAATAATACAATTTTAAATTGGAGGAAATTATAATATTCCTACCCTCAGAGAGCTTATATCTGTTGGTGGAGAGGTCAATATTAAACAAATAAATATGTAAATTAATGTCAAATGTTGGTAAGTATTATGTAGCAAAACAGTACTGGGAAGGAGGCAAAGCATATTGGTGAGGTAATGGAAGCTAATAAATTTTAATTAAAAGTGACCAATTGGAGACTACTTTTTAAAATTTGTTCATTTCGTGAGTTATACCATCAAACCCTTGGGAAATAAATTCAATTTTTACTTACTTCTCATGCTGATTTTTGTCAATTCAAAACAATTTTGCATGAAATACATTAAGTTAATTTCCAAAAGAATGTACTTAAGAGGGGAAAAGGCAATATAATAGTGTTTTGCTCTGGGAGATTGAACAATAATGTGTGATATGAATTAGACCATGGAGTGTATTCTTTAATGAAAGAAACCAGAGAAAAGAGACATTATAAATTTATTTCAAGATTCAGTTGACATGGACTGTTGCTTCTCCCTAATTTGTAGGGGAACATACATTATCACTGTTGTGTTGGATATGAAAAAATTTGGGGAAACAAAATAAAAATCATCCTGCTTTGTGAAAGTTGGAATCAAGTTACAGTGTCACCAAGCAATTTGAAATCCTAGGAAAACACTTTTTCATGCATCTAGTAAAATATAATCTCAATAATGGGAGAATTGTTTTATACTTATTTTATTTATTTACTTAATGAATCAATTTATGGGAAAGTTATTTTTATATGCTTAATTCAATATATCTATTATGGGAGAATCTGTGATATCATTAGAGTGGAACTTTTAAAAAATTAGATGAAATTTGAACAGAGATAGAAATTTTAAAAATCAGTATATTTCTGAGAGTTAATAGAAAAATTATCAGTTTTTTAAAATATATTTTATTGATTTTTTACAGAGAGGAAGGGAGAGAGATAGAGAGCCAGAAATGTCGATGAGAGAGAAACATCGACCAGCCACCTCCTGCACACCCCCCACTGGGGATGTTCCTGCAACCAACGTACATGCCCTTGACCCGAATCAAACCCGGGACCCTTAAGTCCACAGACCGACGCTCTACCACTGAGCCAAACCGGTTTCGGCGAAAAATTATCAGTTTTAAAGCTGTCATAAGTTGTATTTAAAACTGGGGGGGAAAAATAAACTCACTGACTTTGGTCTCTTATTTAAGAGTTAAATGAAAATTAAATCATTAGAAGTATAGCAAATTTTACTCTATTATTTTACATTTATTTTACTCTACTATTGATGATTATTCATTAATTTGAATAAGAGCTGGTTATAACACTTGAATTATACAAAGTGACAAGAGTGTGTCTGTCAAAATGATGGATCTTTAAATTGAAGTAGTATGCAAATATAGGAAATGTACAACAAACTAACAATAAAACAAGAAACCAAAGGTAAAGAGGGGAAATGGGGGGAAATCTTTAATATATATTTATCTACATTCAGCTATTGCACCAAATTTCAGGCCATTCTGAATATTAGTTCTGGGTATCCTGACTTCATTGAGAAAACTTCAAATTGTATCTTATTATTTAGATAATAAATAAGCCCATTAAGATTATAAGAGATGGTGCTTTTAGCATTATACACTTATGATTCTAATAAACAGAAAAATTATAATGAAGTATAAACAGTTCATAAAATTGCATATTCCTTCCAACCCTAACCTTTCTGATATATATATATATATATATATATATATATATATATATATATATATATAATTGTTTATAACATATTAATAAATGTAATGGCCATATACTTAAATACTTAAATGGTCATATACTTAAAATGTTTTAAAATAGTGGTATTGGTGACTAAACAAAGCAAATGAAAAATAAAAAGATGGCTTTTCTTTTCTGCAATGATATAAAACAAAAAACAGCCATAAAAAGAAAATCCATGCTTTTCCAGCTCTAAATAGCATTGTATGATACACATCTCTGTATTTAAAGAAGTACTATACTTTTAGTATTAAATTTAAGAGGTATTATCAAAATTTAATTCTCATTTTCCAGTCAATAAAATGGTGAATATATAATATATTTAGTTAAGAAGGACATAAAGGCTAAGTCACATCTTTCTAACTCTTCCAATTACATAACATTTTAGGTAAACTGCATGCCTATAATGTTGTTTTGATAGCTTCTTAAGTACATAAATATCCAGCTAATCAAATTACATATAAATCAATCAAGGTTTTTAATCCTGGTATTCTCCTCCACTATGCTCTATAATTTAAGGCTTACTCTTTTTTGGGGATTGCAATATTTTTTTCTTATAGATTTCATTTTATAGAGGGAAGAAAACTGTCACTTAGATGAAGTATAATTTATAATGTGAGGCATGAAAATGAATTTATTCATATGCATCAGGGTAACTTGTGTCAACTGGTTTATAATTTCAATGGGAGCGAACCATGCTTTTGCTCTTCAGATCTAATTTTGGTATCAAGAGGCACTTCTCTAAAAGTCAAAGCTGATCCGTATGCAAATAGGAACCTGTAAGTCCCTACACTTAGGTACAGAACACTATCATAGCCACTATTTACATGCCTATAAATACAAGGGTTTCTTTAATTCACCTACTTAATAAATACTGATCAAGCATCTACCTTGTATGAGGTATTGCAATTGCCTAAAAACATAAGGATGATCAAGCTAGATTAGGTCCTTGTTCTTGTAAAATCAATTGTATTTAGAAATGTCTTTATTTGCAAACAATTGGATGATATCTCAACTAAAATGTACTGAATGCCCATTGTATTCCTGATACTTAATATGTATCAACTCATTTAATCACTGCAACAACTCTATAAGCTATGTTTCATTAGTATCTCTTCTCTATAGATGAGGAAATTGGTGCACAATGAAATAAGTGACTTAGTCCCGACTACAAAGATACTAGGTGGCTGGGATGGGATAATAGTTTAGGCAGACTTGCTCCAGAATCTACACTCTTGAAAAATGCATAAACTTCGGTAGAGACTCTGAGTAGACAAACACCAGTCCATATTTGCTAAGTAACCTTCAATGTGGAGTTTATCTCCAAGAGATCCAGTTTCCTCTTCCAATGTGTCTGCTTTTCTTCCCTAATATCTCTCTCCACAAAATCTAGATTATTTATTTTATATGACTTTAATGGGTGATCCTCAGGGGAAATTGTTTCTTTATTTAAAGGAGAAATAAAATGTGATTATTTCCACAAATCCAAAATCTCCACTACTGATAAAGATAAATACACACATACGTGAAAGCTCTTATACACTCCAACCTCAAAAAGAGTTAACCTCTTATTCCCATCTAAGCAAACTATCTCTTTTTGATGTGTCAGAATTTCAGAACATGGATAGCAACGAATTACAATTTTTTTTAACTTACTTAAGAAAAATTAAAATTGTTACTTAGAACATTTTGATACTCAAGTCTTTCAATTACCTAGAAATATAAATCCACCACTTCCATATTACCTATACGTATCTCCACTGCTTTTTTTCTAGAGTACTTAGCACCATCTGACATATTTTATATATAATGTTTATTAACTAAGTAGAGGCTCAGTGCATAAAATTCGTGCACAAGTATGATCCCTAGGCCTGGCCTATGATCAGGACCATCTTCCCCAGCTGCCAGCAGCTGGCCCCACTCCCCGCCACCACCCACCCCCAGTTCCTTGTTTGCCATCAGGAGATCGGAGACTGCTGGCAAAGGGAAGGGACCAAGAGGTTGGCCATCCCCTGAGGCCAGTAGCCCTGTGTGTGTGGCTACCAGTGGGGCAGGGAGCCTTGGCCTGGCACCGCCCATATCTGCCACCACCCACCCAGGTTCCTCGTTCGTTCTCCATTGGGTGATCAGAGCCTGCTGCAGGGGAAGGGACTAAGAGGTTGGCAGGCAGGCCCCAAATTGGGCGATGAGGGCCTTCGGGCTGTGGGTAGCTTCTGCATTGAGCATCTGCCCTCTGGTGGGTAGTGCATTTCATAGCCACAAGTCATCCTCTGTTCAGTCTATTTGCATATTACCCTTTTATTCACTAAAATGCAAGCAGTATGACCCCCAGAGCTATCACAGAATATGACAGATAGGAGGTACCCAATAGATGTTCACTGAATGATTTACTGAATACATTAAATAAATAGATATGTTAGTTAATTTCTTTACAAAATTAGAGAACTACTAAAAAAGTTTTATATTCTGTTTTATAAGTGAAAATATTATGAGTCTTTCTCTATGTCAATAAATATTCTTTCAAACCATTACTTTTTATGGCAATATAAAATTCCATTTTGGAGATCTAATGTAACTTAAATATTTCCTCATTGGTAAGCACTTGGCTTTCATCCAGTATTTGATATTATAAATAAATTGCCTCACACTTCTATGAATATTAATATTTTGCTATCTCAACACTGCTAGCAGATGATATTCTCGTTTCAGTAAACTCCTAAATTTACAGTTTTACATGAAAATAATTTATTTACAGACCTTCCCTACTTTAAAACATTTAGATAAAGTGCGATTATTTGTATTAGCTATACATTTTTTTTATTTTAAAAACTGTTCATCACAAGAGTCTCCTTAAAATTAATTTCTTCACCACACTATTGCAGTTCAGAAAATAAAAACTGTGAGCAAACATCTCAAACACAGTTTTACTATATGTAATATATAGTCCAAATATACTTTAAGGCTTTCTAATGATCTTTCCCAACAGTTTATGTAATTAAACATTTAAATTATTAACTCAAAATTATCTTGGCTTTTCAAATTAGAGGTATTCTCCCCTTTATTTAGTTTTAACTTGTTTTATTTTCCCAAATCTTAGAGAAAGAAAGAAGTTTGAGATCCTCTCTATATGGTGGTAGTTGTACAGATCTTATAGTGCTCCTCCCAATATCTCTAACTCACACATTTTGCTGCAGTTAATGTGGTGGAAAGTGTGGGCCTTCCAGTTGAAATACACACATGCACACAGTTGTTAAGATTACCATGGTAGTTTATCATCAAAGTTTTGACTCTTTGGCTTTTCTGATTGAAAATTGAGCAATGGCAGTGTATGTGTGTATGGGGGGACAGGGGGAGGGGGGTGAGGAGAGAAGGTGTGAAAGTGTCCCAGTCTACACAAAGCATGCTCTTAGTGTCTATGCCCAAATGATGGACCATCTCAAGTTCATCATTCCTGAGACTCATATACCTACTATTTCCCAAATATATATACCAAATATATATATATATATATATATATATATATATATATATATATATATATATATTATATATATATATTTTTTTTTTCCTAGATACTAAGAACTACAATGGCTACTGAAGGTGAAAGTGTTTCTATAATTGAGAGCTACCAATTAAATGCTTATAATAATAGCCCAGAATTTTTTGTGAATGTGTTCTTTGGTGGTTGTGATGGTACATGTAAGAATCTACAGTTTTGCTTCCAAGGAAATCTGGAAAAGGAGTGATATGATAACTCTAAGAATTAAAATATTTCACTGCTTTTTTTTTACCAACTCTGAGAAGAGACCTTAAAGGAAGTTAGAACTTTTCTGTGGCAAAGGCCATTATAAACTGACACTTTATGTTGTTTTTTTTTACCATGGGGTCAAAGTCACACCAACACACTAAATTTAAGTGTTTTATATCAGTGTCAGCTATATTCAGTGGTCTGTAAATTGGCTACATGGAGAGCTAAGAACTATGTGAAGAAATACCTGATATATGCTATTAACATGCAAAGAGAATTGGAATGTGCCTGAGTCTAGACCACAGGTTGGCAAACTTTTTCTGTAAAGAGCCAGATAGTAACTATTTTAGGCTTTGTGGGCCATACAGATGGTCTTTGTCTCAACTACTCAAGTCTGCTGATGTAACATGAAAGCAGTCATAGATAATATATAAACCAATGAATGTGGTTGTGTTCCAACAAAACTTTATTTACAAAAATAGGTGACCCATAGTTTACTGACTCAGCTTCTATTGGCTCCTATTTTGGCCTCATGACTAAGCACAGGTAAATCACCTAATTACTCTGGCCCTTAAATGCACCATCTATAAAAATATATATAAAATTCTTGAGTCTTTATGTTCTAAAGGAAACTGGCATGTGTGTCTATACAGAAAAGAAGGTTATCACACATTAACCTGCATATACTTTTGCTATAAATACACATGTATAGGTGGAAGTCATAGTTGATGTCTGTGCCTCAGTTACTCTAAGGATACCTTCCTGAATAGCAAGTCAGAAAAATGTTGTCTGAAGAATGGGACTACAATTTCTAGTTTTGGAAACATAGCTTAAAAAATTATTACTATGTGTGTCTCATATCCTTTTATAAAACAGGGATAATTTAAATACACATAATTGTTCTATCATCAAGATGTTCAAATCTAGATGACCCAAGAAATTGAATCTTTCAGTTGACTCATTCATAAGCAAGAATGACTTTATGCCCATCTTAATGTGGCAGAATGCCCCAAATTCTCAGCAATCTCTCTAAAAGTTGCAGGTGGAGTTATAGTTTTCTGTAAGTGCCATTGCTGTAACCACTTCCTTCGTCACTCCTGCAGTGAGCATCTTTCCCATAGGCCTGTTTTTGTCTACACTGGAGATTACTGCTCACCTTTAATTTTCCTAGAGCTTTTGTGTTTAGTGGAGTATTATAAACAATTAAGGGATATCTAGAATAAATTTTAGCATGAAAAAGGAAACATAGTACCCAACAAGTTGGAGTAGAAGGAGGAGGATAGAAAAAGGAGGGGAAAGAAAGGGGGATGGATGAAGAGATAAACAGAAAAAAAACAAACATTTTATCATCATCATCATCACTGGAAAATTCATGTATTATATTCCTCTATTGCCTATTCCTCATGCCATGTACCAGACTCCTCTCTCTTGGGAAATCGTTACATTCCTCCATTGTCTCTATTCCCACTTTCTACAACTAGACAATATAAAAATTTTCTCACTTTACTTTGCAGAACAAATCAAATCGCCTTTGATGCCATATCTTTAAAATCTCCCTATAAGTCACGAAGCACTTTGAGATATTTTTTACTCTAACCCCATTTAGCTAGCAGTATTCACTAGTTAAGAGAAAGCATGGACTTCTGGGTAATACTCAAAAAATGTGAAAGCAGGGACTTGAACAAGATATTTGTTCACCTATGCTCATAGGAGCAGTATTCACAATGCCCCAAAGATGAAAGTAACCCAAATATCCATCGAAGGGTGAACGGATGAACAAAATGTGGTATATACATACAATGAAATATTATTTGGCCTTTCAAAGGAATTTGACACACATTACACCAAAGATAAACCCTGAAAAATTCCCAAATGAAAAAGTCATATATAGAAGGACACCTAGCGTATTCAAACTCATAGAGTTAGCAAGTAGAACAGTGGTTGCCAGGGGCTGGGGGAGGGAGAAATTGGAAGTTGCTATTTAATAGGAACAATTTCAGATCTGCAAAATGAAAAAGTTATGGAGGCGGGTGGTGGTGATGGCTACACAGCCATGTGACTACTTAATGCCACTGAACCGTATACATTTAGAAATGGTTACAATAGTGCATTTTAGAGTACATATATTTTAACACAGCAAAAGAAGACAAAGCAGAGAAAAAGCATTTGATTTTCAAAAGCCGATGTTTTTGAACTCTAAGAGTTGGGCTTTTGAGTTTAGAAGCATAAGCTCTAAAGGCCACAGTGTATAGAGTTCCCACCATAAAAGGCAGATTGAGAGAAATGCATGCTCATTAGGAGCTATTATTCTGACTTCAAAAGATAGCACCACTCTCTGGGGTGAGGAAGGCAGCTCCCTGGGAGAAGACAAAGACTTAGAGGCAGTTGGTAAATAATAAGAGTAGAACTGAGTACTATATTAAGTGTGTTTTTTGTTTTGTTATTCTTGGTTTTGTTTTGTTTTGTTTTGTTTTAGAAAGAAAAAAAAATATGTTTCAGCGTCATCCCCCACCTGCATAGGACCAGTAACACAGCAAGATCCTATCATTTCCTCTGCCAACCATAATTCAGAGCAAAATGTCTGTCTGTGTTGGGGAAGGGAGGGGAGGATGTAGAGGAGATCTACACAAAGGAGTAGGTGAATCTCACAGAATCCCAGAATGCCCCAGTGATGTCTGGTTGAACAGAATCACTTCTCTCACACATCTGAGTAGCACGGAAACTGTTTTGGCCTTAGAGTGTCCCTTCAATTTCCCAAGGACCTAGACTGTCATGGAGAAATGACTGAATTTAGCCTAAAATCCTTTCCGGTATGTAGAAATGGCAGAGAGAGGTGACCTGCAGAGACCCTATGATTTAGAGGTGCACTGTCCAAAACAGTAGCCACTAGCCACATGTGGCTCTTTAAGTATCAATAAATGACATGTAAATGTTCAGGGACTCAGCTGCATTAGCCACATCTCAAATGCTCGAGAGCCACCTGTGGCTGGTGGCTACCTAATGAGACAGAGCGGATAGAGAACATCTCCATCACCACAAAAAGTTCCATTGGACAAGGCTGGCATGGAACAGAGATACAGTAGCAATATATGTGGTTCGACAGCCAAGAATCATGTGGAAGAGACCAGAGTGCATGCCAGGTCTTGTCAACACAGACAGTAAAGGACAAAGGACCAGGCGCCTCCTGCTCCCTGGCCTTGTAAAAGCATCCAGGATATAAATATAATCCAGGACAGAAAGGAGAAAGGCTCTGAATGAACTAACATAGTATTCTTACTGAACACAGAATGAATTAGAAGTACAACATAGAGACCATGTTCAGTTTTTGTTGTTGTTGTTGTTTTTTGTTTGTTTGTTTGTTTTCGTGGGAGGAGGGCATTTCCTGCACACAGAGCCTTATGGGTTAAATTTAATATCTCATCACATGTAAATCGCACTCCCCTGAAATGAAACAGGCCAACCTACTGTGTGAAAGGGATCACAGCAACTTTTAAAGATTAAATGATGTTCTCATCACCACCCCGACATGAAATGCCCAGTGTGGTGCGTAGGCTAAAGGCCTAGCTTATAGATAGCTCCTTTAAAATGGTAGTTTTTCTAATTATTACTCTCTAAACACATCCTGTTATAAACACACAAAATAAAAGTGTGCATTTGAGAAGAAGAGAAACCTCAGTGTCTAAAAACGACAAAACTACCTTGGATGATAAGTAGCCAACGAGAGCCAAGAGACCTTGAAGTCTCCTAAGTCAGAAAACTCGGTGTGTCTCTGAGACAATGTTCCCTGAGAAAGTTTTGTGAATTCCCAACTGAAGGCTGTACCGGGTTTTTGCCGCCACTGGCAGCTCCAGGACTGGTGACAGCTGTGCTCTCACATTCACAGTCAGTGACCAGTTGTCCAAATCTGATGGCAGCCAAGGTTGTTAGAGTGGCTGATAGAATGAGCAGTTGTTGAGAAGGAGATGGTGCAAGCTGGTGAGAGCATGCTAGCAGCTGGGCTTGGGGTGTGAATGAAGACCAGAGGAAGTGGGAAGTCAGTTGAGAATCCTGCCACCTCCACATTTGCAGACTCTGGTATAACTCACCTACTAACCCTTTTGCCTCTAACCTTCTTTATAGTGGAGATCTATCTACAGTTAGAACTGACCAAGAAAGTATACATAGACAAATACATCTCAGGGGCATTATTCCTGACATACAGCCTCCATTTTGAGGGTGAGAGCAGGGCTTAGAAATAAATTATAAACCTCAGAATCCAGTGGCAGGCCAAATTGGGTATTTAAAGATAGGTCGAGAATTTGAGAGGGAAAAAAAGCTATTAAATTAGTAGTTGGTACAACCACTATAGAAGTGTGTGTGATCTAACAGTTTCTGGAAAAGATGAAGTTCTTTGTAATTCCCCACCTACTCCCCAGGTGGCCCCCAACCCTCACTCTCAGCCAAGTTCAATGCCAACAGCCCCTGAATGGAGGAAGGATATATAGAAAAAAGGGCAACTGAACAAGGTAAAGTGACTTCATTAGAACTAGCAGGGGTTTTGTTCTTTTTTTTCCTCTCCCTCATTACCAAGTTACAGCTGCTGGGTCTTACATTAAATTTAGCTTTTCTAGGTCCATGCTCAGTGTTAGATACAGAGAAACTCTGTACATTAATAAAACTTATCACATGTCTCACCAGGAAAGATTTTCATTTTGCATGTGATTTATAATTTAATATAGTCAGATCTCAAGTTTGTCTCCTACCTAAAAGAGCAGCCAACACCAAGGAGTGAGTTTAAAGGAGCATCTTGCAAAGCTCTAGTGTACAGAGGAGAGAAGGCCTAAAGGGGAGAGGCTGCCAAAGGCCACAGGGCCAAATTACTTTAAGAAAATACATTTTTACTGATTTCAGAGAAAGGAATGGAGAGGGAGAGAGAGAGAGCGACAATAATGGTGAGTGAGAATCATCCATCAGATCTACCTCCTGCACACCCCCTACTGGGGATTGACCCTCAACCTGGGCACATGTCCTGACCAGGAATGGAACTGTGACCTGGTTCATGGGTCAACAACGCTCAACCACTGAGCCACACAGGCAGGGGGAAATTACTTTTCTTAGGAAGAAAAAAGTCAGGGAAGTTTTTGAAAACAGATTTTCTTTCCAAAAATTGAGAAAGAAGGGCATATGCCATGAAAGTAAATGCAATCGTGCATTTGGTTATGTTTAAGAAAATAAAGGAGGAAAATGGCATTCACCGAGCACCTATTTATCCGGGACTTACTTAGTACCATATAAAGTTTTCAGATTAGAGGTTTTGAGTGCTAAGGTGTCACACATTATTATCCTTATTTTATAGATGAGGAATTAGTCACTCAGGCAGGGAAAGTACATGGACCAAGAGCCAAGCCTGCTAAGTGGCAATGCCTGAATTTGAACCCAGATCTTTATCTTCAAAGGTAAGCTACACATTTGAAAGAAGACTTATTGGCCACAGACTATTTTCAGTGGTAGCTGGGACTAATTCATTCAGCCAATATTAAATGAGGGTCTACTGTGTGATAATCACGGCTATGGGAAAATGACAAATAGTGAATTTTGGAAACGTGTCAAATCTAGAGAAAATCTGACTTTCAACAACTCTATAGTATCTGCCTACCTCAGAGGAAGATACAAAGAAAGAAACCAAATTCTCTTATTTTACCATCAGAAGGAAGGCCACTCCGTTTACTCTCCTTCCACAATGTTATCTGAGGATATTTTAAACCAACATTAAGAACCAACACATTGGGTCACAAATAAAAAGCAATTAGCAATCCTGGCTGTTGCCTTAATGGTAGCACTGTTCAGCCTCGCTTTATCTGAAATCAAGGCAAGACCGAATTGAGAGCCAGTCCACTGTGATTCCATAATCTGTCATTCATTCTATGCTCCCAGTGATCTTTTTATTGTTAATTTTTTAGTGACATAAGTAGTTTCTTATTTCTAAGAAAAACAGAATTCTCAAAGAAAACAGCAGGTATAGAAAGATCTAATTTCTTCTATACTATATTTACAGACAACTCAAATGTCCAGAATAATTGTTATCTAAATTCTGATATGACTGTTAAGTAAATTATAGTCATTTTCCAAGTACTACTCTTTGAAAGAGATTGCCTAAATAACATGCAATAGAAACAACACAGAAACTCAATATGAGAGTTTCCTTACTGTCTTGCTGTAGATTATGTCCAGACCTACAATTCCTTGGCAGGATATTCTAGAATGACAATGATGAATAAATCTTTCCTTGCTTCCTTCCCTATCTCTTTCCCTTCATCCTCCCATTTACTTACCACTACAAATACAATCATGCTCATTTTTCAAGAGTGACTTAAGTTTTGTAGAATATCAAGTAATACAGCTAGTTCAATAATAGCCATCAACACAGCTCAATTTCTAAAATAATGAGTTTGTTCCATATTCATTATCTGTAAGTCTGTTTCTTTTAACCAAGGAATGACTTGTGGTGGTAAAATTTGTTTCTTCCTTTGTATTCCCAACTAGTTAGTAAAATAATTTCTTAAAGTACACCTACTCTGGCAGGTGTAGTTCAGTTGGTTGGACATCAGTGCATCTCTGATATAATCAGAGAAAGTTTTGTGAATTTCCAACTGTAGGCTGTACCAGGTTTTGCCGCCACTGGCAGCTCCAGAACTGGTGACAGCTGTGCTCTCACATTCACAGTCAGTGACCAGTTGTCCAAATCCATGGCAGCCAAGGTTGTTAGAGTGGCTGATAAAATGACCAGTTGTTGGGAAGGAGATGGTTCAATTCCTAATCAGGGCACATGCCTGGGTTTTGGGCTTGATTTCTAGTCAGGTGCTTGCAGGAGGCAGCTGATTAATGTTTGCTCTCACATCAGTGTTTCTCTCTTCTCTCTCTCTCCCTCTCTCTTTGCCTTTCTCTCTTCCTCTCTCTCTAAAAAATCAATTAAAAATCTGCTAAAATATAAGTAAATAAAATTATACTCGAAAGAAAAATGCACCATTTTTCACTTTAAATGTAGCTTTAAAAGACAGGTTAACAACTATCTACATTTAACTGTAGATTTTATGTGCTATAATATTGCTATCCATTACCACTTTTATAGGTTTACCAGAACAAAATAATCATTGATCTTTTTCATATAAATGCTATTAAGAAAAACAGTGTAAACTTCAACTGATTAAAACGTTACTTAAGATGCTTTATTAAAATTCATTTTAAAGTGATTTTTCTCATTAAGACTTGACACATCTGAAGAGCTCTTCATTTAATCTCCTGTATGAGGCTATTTTGCATGCTGAAGGACTGTGAGATTCTAGAGTCTTGGGCAGTCTAGAGTTACCGGGACCTGTAGGTGGTTATTTCTTGCAGATCTGTTGTGCAAATTGTTTTTTTACACAAATCAAGGTGGGAAGAAAGAGCAGTAAATCATAATCTTGTTTGTAGGTTCAGTTTTCTATGAACATCAATAACAAATGTAGAAGGAAGCAACTGCCAATTGAAATCTGCAATTTTAACATGCCTCTTATGATTACTTGAATAAAATAGCCCAAAGCCGGTCTATCAAGAAATAACAAAGATAAATAATCATTGACATTCGCACAACAACCCAACACCCATACTATATTCTTGAGATTAAGTGTGTTCCTGGAAATGAGACATATGGATATCACATTAATCCACATATAACCCCTGAATCAGTTTGTAGTGTTACTTCCATTTTGCCGATGAGAAAACTGAGCTCTAGGGAGACCAAGGAACTACCCCAACATTACACAGGTAGTCAGTAGTGAATCTAGACTATAACCTCAGACTCTGATTACAAAACTCATCATCTTAAACTCTGCAGTCTTGTTCCTCAATGTGAGGTCCCTGAATAGGCAACATGAATTTTACCTGTGGCTTTGTTTGAAGCACATGCTCTGATTTAATTGCATAGAGATGTTTGGGAGTACTGCCATAACAATAATAGAAATAATAATAACATATGCTGAATTACATATTTATTTATAGCTTGAAAATATGTGTACATATCCTACTTATGTACACTGTGGGTGAGACAAGGGTAAAAGGCAAATATGAAGAATGTTCCAGAAGAGGTCACCAGAGGGTATTTTGTCTTGCGGTTTATGACAACATGGACATGCTGTACTCTTGCATGATTATGAGGAGAGTGGTCATAGATGCATGCCCCAAGAAACTACTTAGAGGGCTAACATCATGGATATTTGCCAAACTTGCCCAGGAAGGGTTGTCCAACCACATCAACAAGCTGTCTTAGCAAAAGCAACATGGAATGTCCTTTCTAACGATATAATCAAAGAAGCCCCATTCACGAGAGTTTCCATTTACACAAGGAGAAATCTCAGCCAAGAAACTCTTCAGCGCCAGAAAGTATTTAAAGCTCCAGTCTCTTTTACTGAATGTTTAAATAGCTCAAAAAATACATGTAATTAATTTAAATTGAATGCAAAACTGGATATAGTTCTTTTATCAGAAACACAAGTGAGCTAAAAAAAATCATGGGAGAGGATAGATTTATGTTTTCCAATTCTTTAACTACATCCAAATAAGAGTCAATTTGTTAAAAATAATTAATCTGTCAATTCAGTAGCATGGTATTTACTATTTGAATTATTTAAAATGTGTTGGCTTCTTGTGAAGGCTTCCTCGGTTAAAATTATACATTTTATTCTTCATTTATTCTACAATATTCCACAAACATTAACTGTTTGTTATTTGCAACTCTGAGTGGAGCTTTATTAGTCATATAGTAAATGAATGTTTATTTATTCATAAATTAAACTAAAATTTATTCAGATTTCCTGGATCAAGATTCTAAGTTCCTTGCAGGAAAGGACTGCATCTTGGTCACTGCTGTGTCTCTCAGGACTAAAACTTTGACAGTAACAAAGTATTTATCAAATTAATTAATGAATAACAAGAGATTGAAGAGAAATAAAAAGTAACCATGCTCTTAAAGGGTCCCATAAAATCTGTTAAGTTGAAAAGTAACTCCCATTTGGATGGCAATAATGTCAATATTTTCTCATTTAAAATAGAAATTAACAATGAAACCCTGTCTTAAATACTTATTAGTTCAATTAAATAAGACTAGCTATTACCAAAATTTTCAGTTTATACTCATTTTCTATGAGTTCATATAATTTGTGGTTCAATAATATCTGCTAGCAATCAAGCTGATAAATACATTCATATATTTCTAAGTGCTTCCTTTATTTCCCAGTTAACTTCTACTTAATATTCACATTATCAAGAGCCAAAATTTATGAGAGCAAAGCTCACAATTATGAAACATATTTTAATGATTTTAATAGCAGAATTCCTTAGGTTGGGTCCTTTTAAACATCAATCCTTCATAAAATGACAATTTCAAAAGAGGGACAGATAAAATATAGGTTTTTATTATAACCGGTATCTTTTTGAGAGCACTTCACATCCATAAGATTTTTGTTTAAGTAATTCTTTAAAAAAGAAGAAAATAATGCAGATACCCTGAGGACAGGACAGAAATCTAGAGCCATTTATTCTTCCATGTCACCTACTCAAAAATACAAGATGCCAACACCAGTTAAACATAATGGCTACCACTCAGCTGGTGTTGCTCAGCGGTTGAGCATTGATCTATGAACCTTGAGGTTACAGTTCAATTCCTGGTCAGGGCACATGCCTGGGTAATGGGCTCAAAACCCAATGGAGGCTGGGGGGAGTACAGGAGGCAGTCAATCAATGATCCTCTCTTATCATTGATGTTTCTCTTTCTCCCTTGCACTCTCCCCCTCCCTCTCCCTCTCCCTCTCCCCCTCCCTCTGTCTCTCTCTCTTTCTCTCCCTTCCTCTCTGAAATCAATAAAAATATTTTTAAAAGAGAAAAAATAATAATAATGTCTATCAACCAGCCTATATATCCATAGAAAGAAAGAAAACAGCTCAACAGAAGCAGGCCAATGTACTCAATATGGAATCAGATAGTAATCACAGAACTAATTACCATATTTACAGTCAAACACTGAAGTTGGCAAGAAGATTGGAAGATGTAATAAGGGAAGGATCCTGGGTACTAGTATTTCAAAATCTAACAGTGTGGGAAAGATGACCACAATAAAAGCAGAATATGAGGAGGGATTACAAATGTAATCAACGTTTCCAAAACCCAATGAAATTGTATATTAAATGTAAACAAATTTTAGATTTTGTCAGCTTCAAATCCCTGGAACGATTTCAGGAGCCAAAACTCAACTTGGAACATTTTTCTTTGCTCCCAGGGTGAATCTTTTTCTTCAGGATGTCCTTAGAGGTTTACTTAGGTTAAGGGGAAAGCTTATGTCCCCTCCCAGCCACTACTGTATGGACCTTTTTAACCAGTTGAAAATAGGCAGCCTGATTCTCAGGTGAGAAGGAAGTGGTTTCCTTCACTTATGCTTCTTTATTGGCCATGAAATCTTTTAAAACATGATTTTTTAAAAAGTCCTCCAAACAGCTTGCAGGCATCTGCAAAAGATGTGCTCTTCAGGATAACACATACACAACATATCACACTTTCAAAAGGATGCTGAGAGGAACACGGGCTCTCCGGTTCTGCATGTTCTCCTCTCATTGATTCCCCAAACCTTTCAATGCCTTTGGAAATCAGCTATTGTAAACACAGGCATTGGGTTTATCCCCCTCACCGCGGGCTTGTCGTTTCTGGGAAGCATGCATTGGACTTTGAAAGTCATCACACACCACTTAATTTCCATCTGACTGGAAGTTTGCTCAAGTGGGTTGTTTTCCTTTCCAAGGAGTATGTTAGCCTTCACATTTTTATTTTTATTTTTGCCAGAAATATGTTTTTCAGGCTCCTACAATTTAAAAAAAAATCTCAAGGAAAGAAAAAAAAAGGGAAGAAAAATTCTGGGGCAAAGGCCTGTAACATATGATCCCATTTATGTTCTGGCTTTAAATAATGTTATTTTCATTACGTTCATTCAGTTTAAACTGAATATATTTATCAGATGTATCACATAGTGTATCTATGATCCCTAAATTCTATTGTTTAAAAAAAAATGGTTCCATGGTTTTGTTTGGATTAGTAGGCATAGCAGGCTGACCATTTTTCTTTTGATGGTGGGGAGAGGTACCTACCAGTTATTACTAAAACTATTTATCAAATAGTATTTATATAGCAAGTTGAATGTATTGACAAGTCTAGCCAATCAACTTTAAATTTAAATTGGGCTATTTGACCTCATTCAGGAGTTTTGTGGTAGATATGGTATAGTGGGCTCAATGATCCTTGCTTCCAAAATGACAACTTTCTAATATTCAAACCCAGTGGTTATGTAAAAACTACATTAATGCTTTAAAAATACAGACTGTTCAACAAAAGATTAAGTATCAACTTGACATTTTAAATTTGCTGGCTGGACCAAATCTTTTTAAAGAAGTGTAAATAAAGTTGTCCGCTCTTGAGAAATGATTCAAAGGTGGTGTTTGAAAGGTGTTGCTCATTGACCAAGATCTAAAACACCATCCTTACTGTACTATGAAACTTGATGTAAGCTAGGGTACCATAGCAATCAAATTCCATTACAACTGATATTAATAATAAAACCCAGACATTTTGCTAATCTCTTTGGCTTGATTTGTCCTCCTGAATGTGCAAGTGTTTAAATGATAATGTTTTTAATAAGTAAATTTGAATTGGATTTTGGAAATAAGTTGCCAAGCTTAGTCCACACATTTTCTGATTGATTTTGCAATCTCAACTAAATAGTATGTTACAGAATCAATACATTAACCTTTCTACATGGATATTAATCTAAAACAGTGCTATTAGAGCAAACCAAGTCATGTGTGTCACAGAAATCTCAGGTTGAGGGCATATTGATCAGAAAATACAAACTAGTCCCTGAAGCTGGCACATCTAAGTATTAACATTGGCTAGGCCCTTAACAAATAACATATTATAGGTGGTACATGTTGCAATTAAATATTTTGCTGAAGACATGTGCAACTTCAAAATTGGAAACTTTTTACATGTATAAAGTACATAGGCTATTATAAATAACCAGGTATTGATCACCTAGATTAAAACACTAAATATTAACTCTTTATTTCTGCTGCAGTTATTTCCTTTTTTTTAAATAACAAAATTTGTACATTATAGAAGTATTGATATCTCCTCAGC
The DNA here is from genome assembly GCF_964339955.1 of Pipistrellus hanaki. Taxonomy (NCBI): domain Eukaryota; kingdom Metazoa; phylum Chordata; class Mammalia; order Chiroptera; family Vespertilionidae; genus Pipistrellus; species Pipistrellus hanaki. Next base: position 42,121,505 of record NC_140515.1, read on the forward strand.
CCTATTGACTCTCACTCACTCCTCAGAACCACTGCAAATAAGGACTCGATGTGAGTTCTTCCAGTCCGTGTAGTTTTCTACTGTAAACCAGGGGTGGGAAACCTCTGGCCCCTGGGCCATAAAAGACCCAAAGAACCATTTGGTCTGGCCCTGCCACGGCAATTGCAGGCAGGACTCGAAATTCAATAAATCTAGGCAGCTTTTTTCACAGCAAAATAAATTCATAGGAAGTGACTTTTTACTGAGCGAATGATGTTATACATATCCAAATAGCCCTTGGCAGAAGAAAGGTTCCCCACCCCTGCTATAAACCAATGTCAGTCCATCTCTTTCTTTCAATCCTTCTCTCTCTTTCATCGCCATGTAATTTCAAAATACACACACATTCTAAAATTTTGTATACATCTGACACTGTTTCCTCCCCACCAATATTATGGTTTTAGGATATGTCCATGAAAAAAAAAAAACACAAATTATTTCATTTCAAATGCCTCTTAAAGTACATTTCATAAATAGGTCGCGATTTATATATCTATTTCCTCATTGATAACATATTGGTTGCTGTATATATTTTTCTTTTTCTGCTAATATATCATTGCTGTAATAATCATCATTGAATTAAACCTCTTGACACAAATATGCAAGAGTGTGAATATATATATGTGAGTTCAGTATTTTAAACCATGATTCTTAATAGGAGACATAGATACATGCATAAACGTGTGTGTGTGTGTGTGTGTGTGTGTGTGTGTGTGTTTTCTACTTAAAAATTCTAAACTTTTGACTATGATTTGAGGTAAGTCAAATTAAAAATAAACTCTAAGCTCGAAATCATTCTACTTTATTTTTCTGCCTCATTCTGAACCAGGGTTTCAAAAATAGAGTATGTCAATAAGATGTTATAGGTAGTTTAAGAGCTAATTAACTTGATTCTGAAAGTCATTTTAGTATTTTCTGAACTTTTTAAAAATATATTTTTTATTGATTTTTGAGGAGAGATGAAAGAAGAAGGAGAAAGAGAGCGAAACATGGATGTGAGGGATGGACCACCAGGTAATTGCCCTTGGCCAGGAATAGAACTGGCAACCCTTCAATTGATGGGACAATGCTCAACCAACGGAGCCACACTGGCCAGGGCAAATATTTTCTGAACTTTTTTTACTTAAAAAAAATAAGCAGGTACATCTCCAACTAATATACTGTAACTGAAAAATAAATAAATAACAGCAACAACAAAAAAAAGCAGGGTTACTGGACAAAAGAGGGGGCAGTATTCCCCCGTAGCCCATCATACCTAAGAACATCTATCTGTGTATAAATTCTATATATGTAGAAAGTGCTAAAAAGTGCTGCTTACCTCTCTTGTTTCTATTTCTTTTTATAAGCTCTTAGGAAAACAGAGTCAGTTGCATTTCAATGTAATCGGTAACAAAAGTCAAATAAGACTAAAACAGGAGGTATGTGTAAATGTTTTAAAGAACACGAGGTGTTTTACTAAAATTGATTATTTTTCTGTGTGATTTCCCTGAATAAAATCCTATTGTGCTAATAGACTACCATTTACGCTAGTTTCTATTTAAAAAATAATAATTTGGATTAGAAATTAACACAATAACATTTCTTCTCCCCAGATATACCCATTCAAAGTTACTTTTTTATTTGTTTGTTTAGTTTCTGAAAAATCCTCAGCAAGATCCTTGAAATCAATTCCACTTTAAAATGTTCAAGAAAAGAAGCTCAAGAATTAACTATTAAGTTTACTACTTTATTATGTGTCCAAGCTCCACATAAAATGTGGCACAAGGGGTTATGCTTCAGAGAGAGGCAAAACGTAAATTATCTTATTTGGATTCAACTACTGTCTTGACTTGGGAGTTTCAGAGGGAGCCATTTGCCATTGCCACACCTCACCGGGATAAGGGAAATTGGATAGAGCTAAAGTAATCTGAATTGCATTTGTGACTTTCTGAGCCATACATTATGAGAATTACCTGAATAACTGCTTCAAAGTCTCCTTCACCTTCTGAGTATAGATGGAACTCTGAAATCCTTACCACTAACAGCAGAGTGCTTTTTATCTTTCTTTGCCCTCCCTCATCAATCATAGATTAATACTTTTTAAAATATAATAAACTTGAATTACCAGGGAAATTTGAATTAAAAAAGACTTACAAAATATAAGCCACAATTCTTTTTTTAATTACATTTTTATTGATTTCAGAGAGGAAAGGAGATGAGAGGAGAGAGAAACATCAATGATGAGAGAGAATCGTTGATAGGCTACCTCCTGTTTGTCCCCTACTAGGGATTGAGCCCACAACTTGGGCATACGCCCTGACTGGAAATCAAACCAGTGACCTCTTCATTCATGGGTCAACACTCAACCACTGAGCTACACCAGCCGGCTAAGCCACAATTCTTTGTTTGCTTTAAGAGATGTAAAATTGTTCTCTTAAATGGCTACAGAAATGTCTAAATGCTGTTCCCTCTCAATGCCTGCCTTTATCTCACTGCAGCTCTGTAACCCGCTCTTGGGTGAGTTCAGCTTTATGAGCCACACTTTGAGAAGCACTGAGCCATGAAACAAAACAGTCTCACTGGCAAAAAGTTCTCATTCCTTTGATGAAGAGTAATGAGAAATAGCATTAACATCGTTCTTTGCATTTGTATTGAGGGGGTGAGTGCGGAAAAGACAACTTTCCTCCAAAAAAATAGTCTGAGAAGGTTATTCTTTCATCTGTACTTAGCTGTGAGAATAGATTTTTCCCACCACTTTTGGCCACAGGGGAACGCAGTGTGTTTCAACACTTAAGAGGCGAAGATATCACCTTGGGAAGGTTGCGAAAACAGGCTCATTTGGGTACTGATCCCAGACACACCAATTCAATAAACCTCCTTAATGCCTACTATTGCTGGAGTACTTTCAATCTTTAAGCACCTCCAGGCATTCTTATGTGGTCAAAATGACTATTCTTAGTTTCACAAATAAGAAAATGTGGACTCAAGATTTTGCCATAGATAAAGCATTAAACATTGAATTCAAACTTTTTAGATTTTAAGATTCTAAGTTTAGTGGTGGCGTGTGTGTGTGTGTGTGTGTGTGTGTGTGTGTGTGTGTTTATAATCTTATGTGTGCAAAATGTACCTTGCGTCTTAAACAGCCTTAACTGTTACTGGGATAGGAATGGACTTTTTCATTTACTACCACTTGAAATTATTTATTCTCCTTCACAATGATCGCCCATAATAACAAACATTTCTGAAAGTTACACAATCTACAGATGCTCTAGATCTGTGGTTCTCAACCTTCCTAATGCCACGACCCTTTAATACAGTTCCTCATGTTGTGGTGACCTCCAACCATAAAATTATTTTTGTTGCTACTTCATAACTCTAATTTTACTACTGTTATGAATCGAAATGTAAATATCTGTGCTTTCCGATGGTCTTAGACGACCCTGCCAGTGATTCTCAACCTGTGGGTCGTTAAAAACCACTGCCATAGAGCCTAAGCAGTTCTCAACAACCCTATTGGTAAATAAGGCCACATTCTAAGGCACTGTGGGTTATTTATTTTGGAGAGACACAACTGAACTCCTAACATTATGGTTCAGTGATTAGCATTCTTATGAGAAACAGAAGCCAGGAATAAATTTTCCCTTAGTTTTGAATTTACTAGCCATGAACCTGAAAATCTCTCCATCATTCTAGGCTTATCAGTAAAGTGTGTGGGAGAAGACACAATTTAAGCCTAAAAAGATCCTTTTGTTTCTAATATGTTTACATCAAAGTGTGAGCAGGGATCTTAAAAATAAAAAATAAAAAAAAACTGCTGGATCATAAAACAAGCTATGAATTTAGCTGTTTTCTATTCAAGGCCCCTTATTTGCACAGAATCACAGCTAGTAAGAAAGTCAGACTAGGAAACAGGTCAAATGTATTCTTCAGAAGATCAAAGCCTCAAGGCATTATGATGAGATTGACTGATAAAGGAAAATAAATATATAATGTGCAGGATGCCTCACTCTTTAGTGAGAAGAAATTCATACATCAAAACATGTCTGGAAGGACAGATACAAAAGCAATTTACCACTTTGATTGTCACTTAAGAGAGGATAACTGAGTGGCAGGGGAAGAGCATTAAGGGAAAATTATTTGTTCTCTTTACATTTGAATCATAGAAAAATGTACTACCTGTTCAGGGTAAACAAGTATTAAAACAGAAAAAGATATTCATGTAATTGTGCATTTGTTTAGCTTTACATTTTCAATCCCTCATATTCTGTATTGAAGCCATTTTGTGTTTGGGGGCCAAAGCACCATAATGTTAGGAGTTCAGTTGTGTTTCATTTGTTTCAATATGAAAACATAGAATGAGAGAAGAGTTCACAAGCAGAGGTTTCTGAAGAAGCTTTTGCTCTACAAATATGTGCACAGAACCAGCTAGCAATCTGTGACATCTGTCTTCAAAGGACACAGACCTAGCGATCAATGCCAAATGTACTGCAGCATTTTTCACCTGAAAAATATCCACACCCTCTAGCAGTTGGTATTTTTCCATCCATAATTTCAACCTGACTGCCTACCTATTTTAGTGGCAGCAGCAGTTGTAAAAAAGGAGAGCAGTGAGGGAAGTATAGACTGAATTTAATTAATTAATGTCTCTTTGAACCAAACAAATGCTTAAACCACTGTTTCTATATCTCTATCGTTGGTTGAAGTTGGGAGGAATGTCTATACTTGGAGAAGGATTCAAAATCCAGAGCTACAGAGGAGACCAATGTCAAGAACATATTTTTAATTGATTTTAGAGAGGGAGAGAGAGAAAGAGAAACATTGATGAGAGAGAAGCATCCATCAGTTACATCCCCTAGTGGGGATCAAGCCACAACTAGGGCATGTGCCTAACCAGAGTTCAAACTGGTAACCTCTAGGTTCATGGGTTGATGCTCAACCACTGAGCCACACTGCCTGGGCTAACTACAATTTTTGAAAGAAAGGGAGACAAAGTGTGATGATAAATATGGCAGTATTTCCTTTTTAAATATACAGAAAATGGAGATCCTGAAGAATACATATTGAAGGATAAGAAAATCTTAACTTTAAAATATCCTATTCGGGGTTCTGTATTTTTGTCATTTATCTATACTGGTATAAATATATATTTAAGCTACAATTGTAGAATAATCAATATAGATTAAGCATATTTAAAGCTGTCGTTTTAGAGTCCTAAAGTGCCTCACCAATATTTTATGGTGACAGACCTTCTGGATTCACATGAAATAGCTGAAGCACATTATAAAGAATGGATTTTAGAGTAAATTCTATAAGCAACCACTAGGACTTTTACATCGCTGTTCTTTTATATGACCAGAGAAGCTAGACACATGAGCCAACATAAAATTATGGATGCAAATTAAGGGGATAAGTTAATGCTATGCTTGCTTATGTTTTCTACTAATTGTTTAAATTAATAATTTTTGTTTGATATACATAATCTAATGTATAAAAGCAGTGATTTTTTAGATTTTTAAAGGTATTTCCATCAATTATGTTTCTTATGATATAACTGTTATGGCAATTTATCTTCTATTAATGATTTCATGCATTTTTCCTATCTATCTATCTATGTAGCTATCTATTTATCCATCCATGGATCTAACTATCCTCTCCTCATTCATTCAATGAATGTATGTTGAGTCTTTGAGACATTTCAGGCTCTATACTATAGTTACCTTAACAAATAAATATGACATCAGCTCCCAAATTAGACCTTAATCTTTACTATACTGCTTCCCTTGACCACCTCCAAGATAGTTATCCTTCTCTTAAACTCAGATAGCACTTAAGTTATAAGACTTTATCTAAACATTTAATTGCAGAGTTATTTATGGAATGATTTTCCTACTGTATCCCATTTTCTGATAAATTAAGAAAATTATATAGACAGAGTTTCTGCTTGACTAGTTTATATTTAATGTAGTGTTTTGACATCTAGATGTTTTACTAGTTGCAAACAGCAGTGTTTTAGGGAGTGAATAATCAACTACGTCAATTCCATATATACAAGAATCATTGCTCCCCGCCACTACCTCTTCCCCTGCTCCTTCCCATCATCCTACTTCTCCTCTTCCTCCTTCCCTTCTTCCTCCTTCTCTTTCTCCTTGTTGACTTTGTATTTCCATCACCTACTATAGTGTCAGGCATGCAGTCGGTGATTAACAAATGCACAATGAGTGAATGGTGGAGTAAGAAATTAATAACCTCTCTTCCTCGTATCCTCCGTTATATTTCTAAGTGCTAGCCTTATAACAGATGCTTTTGATGGACTCCACTGCATTGAATCATTCTCCTGGTTTCCTCTTATTCCACCCACATATGCTCAAAATTTCAGGCTCCACCTATGAACCACCTAATCAGAATCTGCATTGCAACATAATTTCCCTGGTGACTCATATGCACCCTAGACTATGAGAAGCACTAGCATTGCTCACATAAGCTTTACTTTCCTACCCCTTCAGATGATAAAACTTTTGCACTCAAACTAACACCATACTTAAAAATTTTGGGGAAATTGATATTTTTGAGAAATACAAAGAACTAGAGTAGAGTCACATTCTAGAATTTGATGATCTCTTCTTCTTTCTTAGTCTTTCTCTTTTCCCTTTACTCTTCCCTCCCTCCCTCTTTGCTTTCTCTCTCCCATAATGAAATCTTATTATGTAGAGAAGTAATACAGAGTCGGAATTCTATGCTAATTTACCATTTTTAAAGTTCAGTTATTTATTTGTTTTTAAGTATATTTTTATTTATTTCAGAGAGGAAGAGAGAGGGAGAGACAGAAACATCAATATGAGAATCATTGATTGGCTGCCTCCTGCATGCCCCCTACTGGGGATCGAGCCTGCAACCTAGGCATGTGCCCTTGACCGGTATGGTACCTAGGACCCTTGAGTGCATGTTGACACTATATCCACTGAGCAAAACCGGCTAGGGCTGCTAATTTACATTTTTAATGCTACATAATCTTAGCCAAAGCTAACCGAAAGCACAATAGCCTCTCTCCTAGATTTGACCCCTTTCTAACTCTGTGTGCAACCTCCTTACTCATTCTTGTGCCTCTCCTGGAAGGGAGGACTCAATATTTACTGGGTATTAGACACATGAAGCTGCATTAGGGCAATTTATTCATTTAATCTTTGTGCCAACAGGAAACACAGTCCTTCAACTATCCCCAAGAACATATTCCAAAATTTGTACCTTCTAACCACACACAGCCTTCCACTACTCCCCTAAGCTGCCATCCTATTCTATGGGCATATACCTATATAACAGCACTCATATTTCCAAATGTATCTTTATTTGTCCAACTTATCCATTCTAAAAGGAATTATTTTGTGGCAGAGGTCATAACATAATTTTTGTTGTTACTATTCTTCCCACACAGTAGATGCTTAGAAAATAGAAGTTACTTGAATGGAGTAAGTTTACACCATTTATTTACATTTGTTTCCTAAACATCATCTACTTACTTATAGGATTGATTCCTTTCAAGAAATGGAGACTCGGAAGGTACCACTGGGATCAGTCCTAAGCACTGACACTCCCATGTCTTAGATATTGAGAAGCAGCGTGAAGGTACAGGAAGAATTCAAGAAAAACTGTCCCTTGTCTGAAAGCTACTGGAACATCCACCAACACAAAATCCCTGGATCTAGAGAACAGCTTCTGTTGCTATTCCTTAAAAGTTGGCTTTAGGAAGACTAAGGGATCCTAATGGTTTTAGCAAATGTCCTCTTTTTATATCCACATCCGAGCTCAGATCCCACATCTGTTTTCCTTTCCCCTGAACTGTGCTTATTTTTACAGATGTTTCGTTGTTCTTTCTGACTCACATCCAAACCCAAGGGCTTATACACTTGTGGATGGATGATAATCAGAGATACCCACTTATGGTTTTGCGTATTTTATTTTACATGTACATATATTTTTAAATGTCCTTCACTATTCTGCTTCACCGTACCACAAATGCACAGATGATTCCATACTCACATCCTCAGAGGAGGAACACAATAGACAGTCTCTGATTATCAAAGACATTGTTTCACAAAGGTCAGGTGGGGGAAGGGTATTGGGTGGCAGAGTGGATCATCATTTTCTTGACAAAGGAGTTAGGCAGTATGACAGATGGAGGCAGGAGAGACCACTGAAAGTCTCATAAAGTTTTGTGCCCAAAAGTAAAAGCTGGGGACTAGCCTGGTATTGACCATCACATGAATGCCTAGGTGGATGATGACCAGAGGAAGTCTTCTACCAAAAGCTGGATGAATAACCTATAGCTACTTGAACCTCAGCACACCCTGAAACAGAAGTAAATTGCAATCCTCTCTAGTCTGATGGAAATAAAATCAACTCACAGAAATCAAAAAATAATTGTTGCATACACCCTGAATTTGTAGATTAAGATTCACACAAGACCTAAGGGTGTTACTTAGAAAGATGCTCTATGCCTTAATACTGAGTCTGAAGCCACCTAATTATGGCTTTGCAACCATTCCCCTCAGCTGGAAGCAAGAAGTGGCTTAACCCATTGTTGGAGGCACCCTGACTAGCATTGGAAGGAAATGACCAGTAGGTATAGCAACAGAGAGCTCTTGATTTAAATGGAACAAATGCTAACACAAGTCAAAATCTGTCATAGAAAGGGGACAAAAAAGGAATCAAGTCACACTTTTGCAATCAGTCAATGAACTTCTGCATTCAAAATGAGAAGGGTTTAAAGGCTATGGTACCTATCACTCAATAGTGTTTGTTATAATATATGCTGAGCCCAGGTGAAATGACTTAACCCACATAAGCATTATCACATACCTATAAGGTAGGTTAAATATTGGCCCCCACTTGCAGATGAAGGTATTGAGATTTGTGGGAGTTATGTGACTTAGCCAAAGTCATATTGATGGTAAGCAGCAGCTCTGGGATTTGAACCCAATCAGTCTTGCTACAAAATCCAGCTTGATCACCACAAATGCTGCCTTTGCCCACAAAAGTTCCAATATTTGAATAGTATAACCCCCAAAAGAAGAGTTCCTCAGTGGCAAAGAAAATAAAGAGATTTGCTCATTGTCAGATAACTCAGCATTATCACTCATCTTTGTCTTATGACAAATAATATTCAGCCAAATTAATCATTTTGCTTTCAATGTTTCCCAAAGGGCAAATCTAAAGTTTAAAACCCGGTATTTTACAGCCTTCTGGAAATCTTACTGTAACTGCTCCAAAGCCGACAGGGGACCTGAGTGACAGGATGCCAAGTGGTCTCAGAGGCCTGGTGAAGCACCTTGATGGATCTTCCCTGAGGGTCTGGGAAAGGAGACTGCCAGGAAGCCACTTAACAGAAGAGCAGACAAGATGCTCCAAAACAGGGGAACCCAGGAGACTTCAGTGTGGTCGTTTAGAATCAGAGAGCTGGATGTAATTTGTCCTCTGCTTTCAACACCTAATATTAGGAACCCTTAGTTTGGAAATGTGATTTCTTCACACCACTCTATTTAAGCTCCATCAATTCCAAAATAAGATTCCCATGAGAAAATTCCTCACCCCCCAAAAAAGCAAAGCAATCATTGTGATTCTCCCTTGCCCTTAAGTAAGGACTAGCCCATAAGGGTACCATTTCATTGGCATGTCCGAAGTACCCATGATGAAATTTTATAAAAACATACTGGACCCAGTACTGTCTGCAGAAGAAGAGTGATCTAATTTGGGGCAGATTTTTAAAAGTCCATCATGGATGCAAAAAAATTGCAACAAGAAATGTGTATGATTCAGATCACTGGGCATTCAGTGACTTCCCATCTTAATCATCTGCTTTGCTTTTGTCGACACGTCCTGTCATTGATACGCTCAGACCTGCATTATAACAACTGCTGAAAGCTGAATCAGATGCTGTTAGGAAAAAAAGTCGCTTACTGGAGTCTAACCTTTTCAACTCTCATTTCTATTTCCATCCTAAGAATATGGTCATTGCTCACACAAAAGAAAGATGATGATGAGTATGAGGAATCTGCCAACTTCAAAAGACATCCTTTGGAGAAAAATAGAGACAGAAGTAATTGAACTTGTGTTGAGAAGGCTGTTGACAAAGCTTTCCCAAAACATGGTAATTTAAGAAAGACAACTTGAACAACTGCAGCTGAGCAGGAAAAAGGGAAAAAGAAAACCCTTGCTACCAGAACCCTGAGTTGTTTTAAGTTAAGGAGGCAAACAGCGCTCTATACACAGAATATGTCAGAGTCCTCTTTATTGAATTAGGTAAGAAGTAACAGATTACTAAATTAAAATAGAGAGTCCATGCAGGAGAAACATGTTTAGATTTTTAGACATCTACCTGAATTCTAATATTCTCTAACAAATTCGTTCAATTTTGATTTAGATATATTCCAACAAATAAAGAAATTGTTAGTGTTACCCAAAAGACACTAATGGGGAAACATGAACCCATAATGAACCCAATCCATTGAATCTCTTTTCATTTTTCCTTGAAGGTGTCTGGCTTCAGGGACCTTACATAATCAGGCAGGCAGCTCACCCCTTGGCTCTCAGACATCCATGGGATACAGAAACAGAGCCAAACAGAGGTAGTGACCGACTCACCCCTGGCTTTTAAGTTTTTCCAGTACCTACCACTCTGGCATATGAAAATTGGACAGTGGGACTTACCGCATTAAAATTGGGGAAGAGGTTGACTGCTGCTGCAGTGTCAAGAGGAAAAGGAAGGAAGGGTTTAATATCCAGCGACGGTTGCAAAGGAGGGGCTGGTGGACGGACCAGGGCTGGGAGAGCAGGGCTCTGGCATGTACCACCTGCAGAGAGGAGAGCAAAGGGAACAATCAGGGACATCCAGCACATTCAAAACAAACAAAACCACACACACACACACACACACACACACACACACACACACACACACCAAAAAACAAACAAAAAAACCCACTGAGGTCTCTTTTGAGACCAAAAGGCCAGCTTTATGGGTCATTGGAAAAAACAAGACACAAAGTGTATGGACCTCAGTTGGGAACTGGCCAATGAGCAGATCTGCTGTTAGGCAGAGAAAGCTGGTTGAGCTGTTTCTTTCCCCACCTTGGATTTTAACTCTCTGCTTATGTAAGTCACAGCTGACATTTCAAACATGTCAGATGTCCCCATCTATGCTTCTTGTCCTGCCTAGAGCTTTGGATTGGATCAGGACCAATCTGCCACCCAAATCCCTGGATTTGAAAGGAAAACCCTTCCATGGCTCCACCATCCCTCTTTTCATACTAACTTGTGCTCAAAATATGTATCCAGTCTCAGTGGTTATTTTACAAAACTGCTCTTTTCCATCGCATCCAAAACTCTGGCAGCAAGATGACGTGAACCTGGCACGGAAAGGAAACTTAACCTCAGGTACAGGCAGCACTACCTCGCAGCCCGGGAGGTGACTGGAAGATGAAAAGCAGTGGGTTCAGCTACCAGTAGAGCAATCCCTGAGCTATCTATCTGGCAATCCCATAGCTTTAAGAGATCAGTGACTACCTGCTTTCTCCACAGTCATAAGTAGGTGGACTTTACAAGTTCACCAATGAGCAGGCAGTGGAATATTATGTCAACAAAACACCCCCTTTGCATACAGTAGGCAGGCAACCAGCTGTTTGCAACAGAGCATACACTTTTGCACACACTCTCCCTGCCCCACCTCATCCGCTCTCTCCCCCCCCCCCCCCACTGTTAATATATAATTCCACTGCACTCAAAGGCTGGAAGGACGAAGCCCACTTCAGCTTTCCATCTCCATATTTTGGTAACATTCCAATACATCAATTTTTCTGTTAATTAAAGGCTGCCGAATCCTAGGAAACTTAAAATATGCCAGCATTCTTCTAATCTGAGAGGCAAGCAGCAGACTGTAAAAACCTGCTGGTGAGAATCCAAGAGACATTAGGAAAACAAAATGCAGTGGTGTTTTTTTCCTTTCCCCACAGCAGAGAATTCTGAGACAGAAAAGAGAGGAGAGGTGCATGCCTGCGCCCCTTCCTCCCATGTCATCTTGTTTGTAAATCAGAGTAGAGTGAGACTCCTTACGATTCACCTTGACAAATCTCACAATCACCTCTGCCAGCTGCACACAACCATCACGTGGTCCCCATCAGTTACCTGAACTCGAGATGAACATTTTAAAAATGAGCCCCCAATGGTGAATCCAACCCTACTGGACCAGAGGCTCTGCTAACAAGAGGAATGACTTAATACCCATAACAGAAGCCAGCAGCACAAGATTTAATTAACCATACTGAAAAATCATCAGCTCTCCTGCTTCCAGGTATAAAATCAGCTGGAACTAAATTAACAAAAACAGTATTTCCCTCACTCCTTTAACTTCCCTCTTGAAATGTTTCTCAGCAACAGCAAGGACAACAAGAGCTCATTTGAATCAGCAAACCAATTAAAACAAAACGTAGTACAAGGCAGAAAACTGAGGACACGTATTAAAGCAAATGGAGATAAAAGCAAAATATAACAAGTCTACATTTATCAGACCACACCATAACTTCTTTTATTGTCCACCTAGTAGGACATTAAGTGTGGTTGTGTAGACTTTCTTAGGGAGGGCATCTGTAAAACTTTGGTAACATACCTGTCGTGAGTTTAGTATTGCTCACAATTTCTCTTTTGATGAAAAGTTCAAGAATCAAAATAGCCTGGCTGGTGTTACTCAGTGGTTGAGCACCAACCTATGAATTCTGGATCAGTGAACATGCCTGGGTTGTGGGCTCAGTCCCCAGTGTGGGGGGTGCAGGAGGCAGCCGATCAATAATTCTCTCTCATCATTGATGTTTCTATCTCCTTCTCCTTTCCTCTCTGAAACAATATATATATATATATATATATATATATATATATATATATATATATATATATATATATATATTTAAGAACCAAAATAAAAATTTGACTAGTGCCTCTTTAGAAAACTTCCAAGTAAAAATAAGTTTTGGTTGAAATCAGTTGTATGGTTTAACATGTCCACAAATAATAGTGAGCTGTAATAAATCATTTAAAATAATTTTTTATTTGAGTCAGATCTCATGTTGTGCAAAAGTATTCATTATCTTATGTGATCCTAAAATCTCGGGCTAACATAGGATCATGAAGAGAAAAATAAACTCTTTAGTTATTTATGTTGATTCCACAGAAACAAGAGTGCAATTCAGCAGGAACACATTCTGCAATTATTTCATGTACTAAGCGCTCTCTGGTTCAAAGAGATTAAGAGAAAACTCAAGTTTATTTTTTCATCCAGCACAGTGCTTAGCACAAATAATAAATGTATGTTGATATGATTGCTAAGTGATCTTTTCCTCCAAGAGATATATTTCATTTACACACACACACACACATACATACACACACACACACACACACACACACACACACACTTTATCAATATTACAAGTATTGTTTCCTTCCTGGGGGGGAAAAATCAAAGAACAGTCATCCAACTTTGGGAAGCTAGAAAAACTATCTGAGTTCATCTCTTCCCACCTATTTGAAGAGAGAGACCTGAAAGATCATTGGAATGCAAAAGACATGTGACTACATATTCTTTGGCCACTTGCTCTGCATCTACAAGTGTAGTGTGTTTCCCACAGCCCCCCTCAGGGCTGAGGACTCATTCTCCTGCTGCTGGGAGTGCTGGGAGCTAGGACTTACACCTGAGATACTCTTCACAAATTTCCCTGGGCCAAGAGGAGCTGCCTCCTCCAAAATCAAACTGCCTGCCAAGTGGAGGGTTTGGAAGCCCCATGCGATGACTTATTAATGCATGGGATTATTGGTTTCTCCTCTTGCCTCAAGGCTGAGCAACTCTGAAGCTGTATTTCAGCTTTAATGCTCCTCATAGCATATAGAAGAGACACAGGTCTCTGTTGAGATTGCATCTCAGCTCAACTTCTCCCTCTGCTCAATCCTACATCCCTCACTCCTGACAGTGTTCCCAAGAGCACTCCCAATAAAGCTCAAGACCATTCTCAAGGAACATGACCAGGGAGAGCAGGGCAGAACAATGTACGGGTCTAAAGTGAAACGCTGAATCACTTTAAAACTACAGTACTGATACTGAAGCACGGAATTGAGGCTACCTCTTAAATATTATCTGTGACTAACATTTCTGCCTTTGCAACTTAGGTAGGTCCTGAAATAGTTTACTTGTACCAATATGTACAAGCTCAGCAGTAAGAATATTATGTGCAAATAGTACAGAATCAAAAAGAGCAAGTATATAAGGTTTCCTCTATAAAACAGATTAAAGTAATGCTCCTTGAGGAGATAGCTGTCCGATCCTTCATTTCTTAAAAAAAATATTGCATTTACGACATGAGTACATGCTTATTACTAGTTTCCTTTATATAGAATTACCTTAAAAGTAGTAAATGTCAAAATATATGCAAAATTTATAGATATTTTCACAGGTTAAAATAGTTGTTTCATGGTTACTATCTACAAACAGTGTTGCTGTCACACTTCTGGAATATTGATATTCTTTTTTTTAATATATTTTATTGATTTTGTACAGAGAGGAAGGGAGAGAGATAGTTAGAAACATCGATGAGAGAGAGTCATCAATCAGCTGCCTCTTGCACACCCCCTACTGAGGATATGCCCGCAACCAAGGTACATGCCCTTGACCGGAATCAAACCCTGGACCTTTCAGTCCCCAAGCCGACGCTCTATCCATTGAACCAAACCGGTTTTGGCTGGAATATTGATATTCTTAATTTGAGCAAAGCATTTTGAAGCCTCCATGGCGGGGAGGTGCTGAAAAATATATAAATGCACCCCCTTTGTATATGAAATTCTGCCTCTATCTAATACTATATATTGCATACATATGCAGTTGTGACTTATGCAGTTTCAACAACTTAAATTTTAACAAATTATTTTGATTTCAGAGCAATTAATATTTCTTTGTAATAAATTTCTTATATGTCATTCAAATCAACAAATTAAAAACATTCACTGAGTACAAAGTGGTTATGAGGTACTGAATGAGTTATTAAATAATGAAGATAGATACCATAAATTTATCTTTAGAATTTGAAATTAAATTAGAGGCCTAAACATTAAATATTACAAAGTAGCTGTGTATGCATAAAAGTAAAAAAATTTAAAATATACTAGAGGAACCTGTTTATTAAAATAGTTAATAGGGATTGAGGAAGTAAGACACATTGACTTTAGAAGTTTAGATTTTTGATACATTAAAATGTAAACTTAGAAACATTTATCAATTTACACATATAAATAGGATTTCTAAATTAATGGTTGTCAGCTAAAGCTTATTGTATAAGAGATAATATATATAAAGTGCCTAGCACAGTATTTAGCCAATTGGTTCTCACTAACGTGGCATTTATTTTTAATGAACCTAATAAATTCCAAAGGAGGTGTGTAGGTTAGTCCGCATTCAAATCTGGGCTCTTGGAAAGTAGATAATTAAGATAATTTTTATAGAAACTTCAAATTCTTCACTTTGTTTTGAATCCTGCAGAAGGAGACTCTTTATAAGAAGAAGCTACTTAGCAAATAAATATTTTGAAATACAGTACTCCTTGAGAGTGGAATAATGTTCTTTCCATAGTACAATACTTTTAATCTTGAATTTCTGCATGTGGTTCATTTGGAGTTCATTGAACAGTCATGCAACCACAGACTTTCTGTCTGACAGCTTACCCTGCTACTTAATCTTTCATTTTCAAAAGTGACAAAACCAAAGCTCAAAATAATCAGAGGTGCCTCTGTTAAGTATTCATGCCAGTGTGTGCTTCAGAACTGTGACTCATATCTGTGTGTGTGTGTGTGTGTGTGTGTGTGTGTGTGTGTAAAATACACATTTACAGAAAGCAGCAGAAATCCCTGACTTCCTGATGGGAGAGATAATTTCTATAGTATCTTCTTCTTTTCACCATCAATCTATATCTATCTATCTATCTATCTATCTATCTATCTATATAAGCCTAAGCAACCATTTGATGGTTCAGCCATTTGGCCAGTAGCTATGACAGGCACTGACTACCGAGGGCAGATGTTCAATGCATAGGCATGAAAACATGGAATAGACTTATAAATTTCAGAGGGAAGGGGAAAGTGGGGAGGGCAGGAAGAGATTAACCAAAGATCTTATAGCATACTAGAGGCCCAGTGTACAGATCTGTGCACCTGGGAGTCCCTTGGCCTGGCCTGCGGGGATTGGGCTGAAACAGGCAATCCAACATTGCTCAAGGGATCCCAGATTGTGAGAGGGTGCATGCCAGGCCAAGGGACCCCACCAATGCATGAACCCTCTAGTTGAGTGTTTCCCAAAGCAGGGTACACGTATCTCCAGGGGTACGGGAAGAGTTTGGTGGGGGTACTCATTGCACCGGAGTTTGGTGAGGATATGTACTGCACCGTGCTTAGCTGCGCCTAATTCTACATTCTCATGAGTACGAGGGGTACTCAGCGTTACAAAAATTATAAAGGTGTACACATATGTCAAAAGTTTGGAAAACACTGCTCTAGTTCAATTATACATATATAAATACCTGTGTTTTCCAATGGTCTTATGCTCTACAGCAGCGGTTCTCAACCTGTGGGTCGCAACCTACAGATTAAGAACCGCTAGCAGGGTCACCTAAGACCACAATAAAACATAGATATTTATTTACATTACGATTCATAACAGTAGCAAAATTGTAGCTATGAAGTAGCAATGAAAACAATGTTATGGTTGGGAGTCACCACAACATAAGGAACTGTACTAAAGGGTCTCGGCATTAGAAAGGTTGAGAACCACTGCTCTACGAAGTCAATTTTGTCACATTAGGCAAGCCAGCTTTCTTATATCCAGAAAGTAATGTGTTAAAATCATAAATCTTGTGAGAAGTTTTTAATAGGGTTCAAAAAAAGAAGAGACATATTCCTTGTACAGGAAATGACAAAAGAATATTCAGTATTTATCACCAATATTTATCTACCATGGGAACATGCTGGCACTGTCTTATATTTGAGAAAGAATCCAGAAAGACACCCATATCAGATCAAACATGTTTCAAAAGCCCTTGACTTTACATTCTTTAATATGTACTTGACAAATCAGAAAAGCAAATAAGTGTTTGTAGTATTCCTTTGTGTGGCTGCCTCTCAAATACTCAAGATTGTTGGTTGGGAATTACAATGGGCAGTGTGTTGTCATTTTTTTATTCCTTGACTAGGAAAACTATATCTTTACCATGTTTTTTTAAACCTTATTGATACAAACTTCCATTCAATTCCTATCTTTGTTGAAAATATTGTTCCCAACTGAATGATAAAAGCAGAAACTTAGAGATAAAATTTGAATTTTGTGTGACTTGGTCACAAGTTTCGCTTTTGTTGTTAAGTTTCTTCTCTTTTTTGGAGTGTTGACCCACCAAATAGGTTTTAGAAAGTTGATCCAGCACTTTCTACCTCAGGAAGCAGGTCCCCAATGGCTTAAAGTGACTTGCCCATGGCAGTTCCATTCCAAAGTTAAAGGAAGGTCTGATCACCAGGGGCAAGCAGGCAGCATGAAGCCACACAGGATGGTGACTGCTGTCTCATACGCCCTGCTCTTGACCACAGAGTGGAATGAGGTAAGAATAGAAGTATGAGTCAGTGCAACGGGAGCACCATTCCGGAAACACTGATTCAAAACCATTTGCCCGAATCAACAGTCAGTGACTTGATCTTAACCCACGAAAGAAAACACTTGTCAGTGACCTACATTTTCCATTGTCCAAATTATTTTTTATTCATTTTAAGTTGTGATATTCACATATTCCAGTAAGTCACCCCAAAACTCATTTCTGAAGGCATCTAAGAAAGTTAGACTAGCCAATATTGTTTTCTCTGTCACTGTCATTGAAGGCCATGACCCAAATCAAAATACTGCTGTTATCTAGTTGTTAATATCCTGAGTCAAGTCTTCACTTGAAGAAAAGTGGAGTCTCTCATTTATGTAACCAAGTTTCGAGACAATTTCTGGTGCCTGGAGACACTGGAGAAGATTCCATGAAGGAATGCTAGAGTAAAGAGTTTTAGTCATTTAACCCAAAATACCCTTCTGTACTTCAGCCTCTCTGTTGAATAATGTATAAATCAGGACAAGTACCTCTTCACAGGAAATCGAAAGATTTCGCCTGGAAACATCCTCTCAAGTCAGCATCAGTGAATGCAAAAATGTAAAATTTCCCTCAAGGGGAATTTCCCAAGGTTTAATTATTTAATAAATCACAAAATCAATTATAGCAAATAAAAAAAGGTGCTCTAGTGCTAAGCTGCCCAATATGATAGTCATTAGCCATATGTATCTATTTTAAATTAAATAAAATGTAAAATGCAATTTCTCAGTCACACTAGTCACATTTCACATGCTCAATAGCCACATGTGGCTGGAAGCCATCATGCTAAAAAGCTACTACAGTTAAAAAACATGTTCTTCATTGCAGCAGCTTCCATTGGCCACAACAGCGAAGGTGAAAAACCAATTCTCACATGGTGAGTAATTTGCAGATAAAGTGCCTTATACTGTCTGTTTCGGAGTGCATTGTAGGCAGGAGAGAAAGTCTTGTTTTCTCCTGGGGTGTTTTCCTTTTGGGATTGAGGAGGGGAACTTTCCCAGAGCCAACACTGGACACTGACAGACACTGCAGGGCTCATGGCAGAAAGGACAAGTCATCCCTTCCTAGAAGAAAGAATGGCTAACCTACAAATCTTCATGCATGATCAATGATAATGACACGCAAAGGGCGACCTAATTTTAAAAATGGTTAATGCTGAAGACAATATTAATGAATAATGAGTGTTTTTGAAAGCAATGATACACCTTCAAATGAAGGATGTAAAAAGGGGCAGTTGTGGACTCAATGGATGCTTATGAATAGCTGATACTCCTTGAGAGTTGGTATACAAAAGTTTTAATTTCACCAAAGTGTATCACAACCTAATCTCAACTAATAGCCAAGTGTTTAAATCCGGCTAATACAGGCAGTGAAAGCTGCCTAGCTGTGTCTGCCTCTAAGGGTAATTTTGCCATAGTATCTAGGTTTTAGTCATCTCACTCATTAAAGATAAAAAAGATCCTGAAGTCTTGTTACATATTCTTGTTCTTACATGACCTCTGCCTCTTGACTGGGATGTACCTGCATGATCTTCTCTATGTCAGTAGAGCTGGGCATGAGGTTCCTCCATAGCCTGATACAAGCCTTCCTTTCCCATATTTTCTCCCACATGGTGCCTGTGTTATATTCTTTGTTTCATCTCTAAGCACTTGCAAATCTGTGTAGGTACTAAATGTGATCATGAAACATTTCCTGAGCTTAAGTAGTTGAGTGTGGTTTTCCTAGTACATCAAGATGACCTAGGCAAAACTCACACAAATTAGAGAACACCTTCATTTATCTCACTTAGTTTTCCTTATTGTGTAGATAGTGAGGCTATTGGTTGATATCAAGAACACCAGAAGTACAGCAGTTCTAAGAGAAGAAGACAAGCTAAGTTTTCAGCATAAAAAGTTTAAGCTATAAGTAGAAGTGTGCCTATTGAATAAGTGGGAATAGAGCTTAGAAGTCAGTTCTGAGCAGATTTCATTCAGAGTAAACATTAGTGGAAAGTTATCAGGTAACCAGTGAAATCAAGGACAAGAAAAGGACTTCCTTGAGAAAGTGTAAAACAAAGAAACCAGCACTTAAGGGTTAAGGACCTTCAGCTAGTGAAGAAGATTGAGAACAGGCAAAGAGCAAAAAAAGGGTGAAGGGTAGAGGAATGGGATCACCCAGAGAACAAAGGGACAGACTGTTTTGAAAAGGAAGGTGTGGTCAATACTGTCTAAGGCTGCCTGCAGAGGGATCAAATAAGACAGCAACACATGCTAGATTTAATGTCTTAGAGATTTTTGATGACTTTATGAGTCATCTAAGTGCAGTCATTTAAGTTGACAACATCAAAGAAGAGCCATTTTTGAGAAGCACTGGGGATGGATCAGGAATTCAGAATGGAGACTAGTGGAGAAAATTATTTTGAAAATTTTGACTGGGAAGGAACAGTAGAGTATAACACCACATATAGTTTTTAAAGGCATGGGAAAAGACTGATTCAATGCAGAATGCCTAACAAAATTCACTTTAGGAATGGTAAGATTCAAATAGCAAGTAAGCCTGGAAAATGGGAACCCATGACATCATATTAAGCATTGTAATTTGTATTTATCTCAGTACATCCCTCCCTACATATTCTCTAAACATACATCAAAATGTGGCAAATAACCAATCATCTAATATTGGCCATAATGCAGCTCAAATATGACGTCCCCTGTGAGTATCTCCTAGATGTCACTGCAGAAGGATCAGTCTCTCAGTGCCCTCCTCTGTCTGCCCTGCACAGGCTTCTGTCTAAACAGACATTGCTGAACCTACAGCATTCATAAGGATGCGGTGTCTTGAGGAGTGTCTATTTATTGTAATCCTCCTTGACGTAAATGTATTAGAAAGCTCTTGTACCTACTTGTGACTCCTGTGTTTTTTTTGTATGTGTGTGTGTGTTTTTTTAGAAATGAATGTATGAATGAATAGTTGATTAGCAAACAAATGATTGAATTAAAGTGAATCACAGCCTTCTGAGAATATTGTACCCTCTCTTCTATTGTGACCAAATTAACATTTTTTATCCATTTCAGAAACCAGCAACTTCCTTGAAGAACTAGAAAAGAAATGGGTACTAAACAGTAAGAGTTTATTAGAGTACATTGATAAAAGGTGAGAAACAATTTACCATAGGTTTTTAGTTCCATTAAGCTTCCATTGTTGATTTTTTTTCTTAAAAAAACACACACAAATAGTCCAAACATAAAAAGCTCTAACCTTTTTATATTATAATTGTATTAACATTTTTCTCTATTTTAGCTACTTAAACATGGATTTATTTTTAGGTTGAAATTTATTGCATCTTTATAAGCACTCCCTATTCCTCTACAGGAATAAAAGCAGTAACATTTCAGTTCCTGTAGGTACTATTCTGGGTACTCTATGTAGTATATCTCCTTTGTCCTTTCATAGTCTTATGAAAAAGGAAATAGTGCAATGGTGACATTAAGACAATTATTCAAGGCCATACAGTTAGTAAGTCATAGAGCCAGGATTCAACACCAAATACTCTGTTTCCACAGTTTAATAGGTGTACCAGTTATTAATGCAGATTTTTTTCAATAGATGGAGTTACACATATGTTGATATATATGCATTTTGATATGTATGTTATTTTGTTGTGTTGACAACAAGCTTCAAAACTTCATATGTCGTAATTGTTGGTCTTCAAACTTTTTCGGTTGACCTGGACATTTTATCTTTCACATTGAAATCATCACTTTTAAACTAGCGTTCACAAGTATCTTGAGATGGAGCATGTTCACCATAAGCTTTCTGAAGTATATGAGAACATTCAGCAGCACTTTTCTTCAAAATAAAGTAATGAATTAAAACTTCCTGCAAATGCTCTTTTTTTGGCATGAAATTCGACATTTTTAAGCATAAAAATATCTATGATGTTAACACTTTAGAAAATTTGACATATGAAGTTTTGAAGCTTATTGTCAATACAATAAAATAGCATACATATCAAATTGCATATATGTCAACATATGTGTAACTTCATCTATTGAAAAAAATCTGCATTATTAACCAGTATACCTAGTAAGCTCTTATATCTAAATTCAGGGATTGTCTTTTGTCACTAACAGGTGGTAGAGAAAAATAATTCTATAAACATAAAGGTTCAATTAATCTTTCCCAAAGCAAATCAAACCAATGTATACCAAGAGGCACTCTTTGTAAGGCACCAGACTCATCAAGCAATTTCACCTCTTTCTTGCTTCCATTAGTGCTTAGAATACTGTTTACAGATTATACATATACTAGAGGCCTGGTGCAACCCAGCCTGCACCCTTTCCAATCTGGAATCCTTCTCAGAATCCAGGACTACTGGCTCCCAATCACTCACCTGCCTGCTTGTCTAATTGCCCCTAATTGCTTTTGCCTGCCAGCCTGACCACTCCCTAACCACTCCCCTGCCAGCCTGATTGACACCTAACTGCTCCCCTGAGGCCCCATTGCCCCTTACTGCCCTCCTCTGAAGTCCTGGTAACCCCCAATTGCCCTCCCCTGCTGGTCCTGTCACCCCTAACTTCCCTCCCTTGCCAGGCTGGTCACCCCTAACTGCCCTCCCTTTCAGGCCTGGTCCCTCCTAACTGCCCTCCTCTACTAACCTGATCACCCGCAACTGCCATCCCGTGCTGGCCATCTTGTGGTGGCCATCTTTGACCACATGGGGGCAACCATCTTATGTGTTGGAGTGATGGTCAATTTGCATATTACCTTTTTATTATATAGGATTGTATCTATCCAACACCATAATACTATAGACTTGGTATATGTGTTCCCCCAAAATTAATATGAAGAAACCTAACCCCCAATGTGATAGCATTTGGAAGTGAAGCCTTTGGGAATGACTTAGGTCATGAGGGCAGAACTTACTAGTAGAGCCCTTATTAAAGAGACTCTAGAGAGACCTCTCGCCCCTTCCATCATGTGAGATGGCCATCTATGAAGCAGAAAGTGAGGTCTCATGGGACATCATATTTGCTGACACCTTGACCTTGAACTTCCAAATCTCTAAAACTATGAGAAATAAGTGCCAATGATTTTAAGCCACCTACCTATATACTCTATTATAGCAGCCAAATAGATTAATATGTATCTGAACATATATGTTCATCTACAAGTATCAGATTTTTATTGTACTTGAATTAACCTAATTTTGGTTCAACTCTACCACTCATTCTGTCTACATAATCCAGAAGAGCATAATTAATTTTATTGAATTTAATGGCAATACCTCCTAGAGCATTTGCTTGATTGCAAATGTTTTCATTCAATGTTTCACTGTAATTTTTTTCCCCTGTTTCAACTGAATTTTCTTTTGTAGCCATGACACAAAATTCCTAGAAAATGCCACTTGGGTTAGCACTGGGTGACATTTAGATAGAACCATGGGAGACGGCAGCACTATGTCACTATCAACATCATCAAATTAAATACAATGTGTTAAGAACCGTGAAGATCGAATTGTTGCTGTCTTGAGGGGGCCTATATTTAGCACATCCTATTTGAAACATCCATTAGCTTCCAAGGTTTAGGGACTGTTAGTTCTGGGTTTCATTCTATTAAACATTCTCACAAATTCTCTAATAGCAAAAAGAAATTCTGATTTCAGTTTCCCCGAGAACATTCCCTGTGGTGCTGACATGTGCTCTGTTTAGTCTCAGCCTGAATGTGATTGTTTCTTCTGGCAGCTTTGGCTTAAAACAAACCTAACTTTATTATTTTCTTTTAATTCTGAAACATTCGGTCCTTGGAAAAGATATAAAAGCAGTTACTAATGGAATTGTAGTAATTGCAGTCTCCTGGAAATGACTGGCTTTAAATGGAAGAGAAATAAAATGCTTGTAAGTGATTTCAAGCAAGAAGATACTCATAACCGTATTTCATTTTTATAAGGAGTCCTGTCGTTTTGAGCACTGACTCTATTCCAGGAGCTTTGGTAGATGGCCTCACATACATTATTTATGTAAACAATGAAGCTATCCTTGTTCTCATTTCACAGGTGAAGAAATGGAGGCAGAGTGAAATCATCTCACTGAAGACAAACCACCTTGTTAAATGGTGGAGCAAGAAGAATTAGAAACCAAAGATGTCTGATTCCAAAGCCCATATTTTTTTACTATATTATATCATCCTTGTGCCTCTCAAATACCTACCAATTGTGGTTCCTACCAATTGAAAAGAGGAATTGATGGAAGCAGAAATTCCCTCTGAGGAAAGAACTTAAGTTTTCACATTCAAATAGTCAGGAGGCAGTGGGTATTGGATTTACAAATCAAGAAGAAAAAAAAAAAAGAAAACAGAAATCGCTTATAGCCTCAGGGAGGAGAAAGTCATTACATCAAGGTTATGGAGCCATCACCAAGATGCAACCCACAATGAAAAGGGACATCTATATTATGATAAAATAAAATACATCATAAAGCAGTACAACTAAACACGGGATTAAAACTAACCTAGAATGAGAGGGAAGCAGATAATCAGAGGGCACTGTCATTCCTGGGAGCCCTGTTGGTAGAGATGATGAGTATTAAGGGTTAAATCTAGAGGCCCTGAGCTCAGAGAATACCAGGCACTGACCAGAAGTTCAAGATCAGAGATCATGGTAATAAGAGAAGACAGGTTTTTCTTGTTGCCATAATAAAATTCTCACCTCCCTGTGAATTGCAGACTAAAATACACAGTTTTTGCCTGGCCCTGAGGCACATAGGTATCTTGACTTGTATTACTAATTCCTATTGACTGGCTGATGTAGGAACACTGGAGAAATTGTCTTACATTTTCCTTAAACTCAAGTTTACAAGAAAGTCATCCTCTTATTTCTGCTTAAAAGTTGGGTATTCAAAATAGCACAGGCCTCAATAAATTTCTAAGAGAAAATTTTAATTTAGCAATGAGAGTAAAATATTCCAATAATAAAATTGTACTATGCTGGCATGTGGTGAACCATATAGACTGAATTACTCAAAGCAGTCCCAATTTTTAAAAAAATGATAACCACTAAAATAATAATTATAACCTCATTATTTATATATGACTTTAATTTTCACAACAGTTCCATTCATTTTTTAAAAATTAGTTTTTAATAAGTAAAAAAATTTAGTTTTTAATTAAAAAAATTACTTTGAATAAATAAGATGCATGAGAATCAGTGTATGGAAGTGAATTCAAAGTAAGGATGTGAACATATTTGACTGATTTAAATACTCCTGGCCTTTATAAAAATCATGCTCTATCCATTGTCCCTACGAGGCAAGGACAGAAATCCACATGACCACTATACTCCTGGCATTTGCTACCAATCAAACCTCTTTCTAGTTGGCCTCAAAAAAAATTTTAATACAACATACCAGTATCTAATACAATTGATCAAAGTTTGCTATCCCCCCAAAAAAATACTCCAAATGGTTTCAAACATGGCAACATTAGGGCATCCTGAATGCTACATGCTTGCTCCTCAATCAGGTTAGAAGATTTTTGTACCCAGTGGAAGATGGACAGTGAAATGATCCTCGAGATTTTGTTATACTTAGCTCGTGGTCAGCAAACTGCAGCTTGCGAGCCCCATGTGGCTCTTTGGCCTCTTGAGTGCGGTTCTTCCACAAAATACCACAGCGTGGGAGAATCTATTTTGAAGAAGTGGTGTTAGAAGAAGTTTAACTTTAAAAAATTTGGCTCTCAAAAGAAATTTCAATTGTTGTACTGCTGATATTTGGCCCTGTTGACTAATGAGTATGCTGACCACTGTACTAAGCCATTTGACAAAGTGCTGAGCATTCTTTCGGTTAGCACCTGGAGAGAGGACTAAGAAGAGCATTTGACTTTTCTGACAAAGCTTACCCAGGCTGTAGGGTAACTGGAGGTTTGCATTTGCTCCTCAATAAGTAGGAGACTACCATTGCCTGGTTTTGGACAAAAGTGGGTGTTGACACAGTAAACATACTTTCTGAGACCTCTCCTGACTCAGATGTGATTGAATGTCTTGAGAGTGTAGAGCTCTCTCACTGTTATTCTTCCTTATCGATCTGTCTTAAGATAGTACAAGTCTTTGGATTGACCTGATCAATGTAAACCCGCAAAATCCTGTGGAAAACAAAACAACTACTGACCCCAAAAAGACACTTGAGAAGGACCTCTCATCAAAGGCCCCAGGATCCGGAGTCAGTCCTTTCAAATTCATGGGCCTGTATGCCTTAAATTGCAAAGATTATTTTGTGCTTTTGAAGAACATTAATCCCAGAGGAAGAATAAAACAGAATGAGCAAAATTGCTTTGAACAGCAATGCCTGCTGAGAGAAGAGAGAAATTCTGTAAGAAGTGTCTCTTCTGAAATTGGCCCCACATTTTCCTGAATGATTCTGATCTGTCCTGCATATCATTTTCAAAAGTCATTATGCCTTGCAAGTGCTAGCTAGCTATCTACAATGATCTCTATGTCATTTTGATCTCTTCTTGCCTATTCATACTATTTGGTGGCCTCCTCACATAATTAAGATCAGAAAAAATATTTTTATTTGTTTAAATATATTTTTATTACTTTCAGAGAGGAAGGGAGAGGGAGTGAGAGCTAGAAACATCAATGATGACAAATAATCATTGATTGGCTGCCTTCTACATGCCCCCTACTAAGGATCGAGCATGTGCCCTTGACCAGAATCAAGCCTAGGACCCTTCAGTCTGCAGTCCAATGCTCTATCGACTGAGCCAAACCAGCTAGGGCAATAAAAATACTTTTTAAGATTAAAAAAAAATGGTGTCATTTTACTCATCATTGCCCTTCATGGTTTAGCTGAAACACTACTTCTTCCTGTCCCAGCCTCCAGCTATCCATTGGCATGATAAATCAATTTTCTATTTTGTAAATGTCCACAGACTATTTTAAGTGGTTTTGAGAACAGGCTTTGTCATCAGAAACCTGAATCCAAATTTCAACGTTTTCATGTCCTCAGTAACTTAGCAGCTATTTAGTTTCTTCTCTAAGTTAAGAAAAACAATACCTAAATCACAGGAATTCTTTAAGGATTCCATAAAGAGATATTTAAAAGAGTAAATATTAAATTATAGTAATTATAATTATTGCCTTTTATTCATTATTATTTTAGTAAAATTATAAAATTAAATTGATATATTATTTTATTAAATTTGATTTTATTAATGCTATTGTTTAAATCATTAAACATTACATCTCGTGTGAGTCTTGCATTTCTGCTGAATAGCCTAGACATTTGGTTTAAAGCAGTGCTCATATCTGTATTACCTTAATATTTTTTCCATGATGTCTAACAAAGTGCATTGCAATTATAGGCATTTAAGTGTTCTTGAGCGAATGAATTAATAAATGACTAAATAAACAAAACAGTGTTTATTTAAATGTGTATCTAAATAGAATAAGTGGAAAGGCAAACTATACTTAATTTCATTAATACTATTTGGTTAGGTTCTAGTAAGAACATGAAATATTCATTGATGCCTATTTCCAAAATATGTATGAACATTGTGGTGGTATGCATAGAAAACAGTACTAAAAATAGAGTGATAAATGAAAAGGAAGAAGAGAATAAAGAAAGATGGAAGGGAGGTTGAGAAAACAATAATTCAGGGAAGTGATCATATATCCAGATCAGATGGTTATGATTTGATGGCTAGACAGAATTGTAACTGAAATGACCTCCTATAAATAGCATGTCAAATTCCCCAAAAGATATCTTCTATGAACATTCCCAAGCAAAAGCTCTCACCCAAATCCACAGAATATTTCCATTTTTTAAACTTGATAGTAGTCAATCGAGGGCATAACAAAGTATATAGGGTAAAGACTACCTCACCTTTCAAACATAACAGCTAGCTGGGAATCTGGGATGGGTGTATTACTAATATTATTTTTGGTCAGTGGAAAAATGAACACATATTAATTCATATTCACCCCTTTTTAGCACTGATAAATGCCAAGAATAGTAAATATGATCCTAACACTTTTAAATAAAGATAAAGCAAAAGCAATAGCAAGGAATAAGCAGAACAATTTCCCCACTTCTATACTCTTCAGCTTTCCCTTTGGTATAATAGTTTTCTCCTATTTAATAAAATGCAATCCTTCCCCAAGAAACTGAGTAAAACAAATGCAATTTGCAAATATTAGCATATGTTAACAAAAGCAAAATAGTTTGAAATCCACTTCTTTAGCAAACAGCCATATGTGATGTTTGACTACCAGTATCAGATATGATGGCTGGCTTTTATTTTTACCAGAATGTGACATGCTGTAGTATCCACATGGACTAGAATCAAGGCCACTCAATTTTACGAGTGACTCTCTTGTCCATTTGCTACACTTTCACCAACTATTCCAGGCTAAGTTAAAATGACATCCTGGCACTGAGGAAATCTTGATGATTTTTATGGCAGTCTTACCTGTAGTTGGAAAATTCAATTAGTCCACCTTATACACAAGCTCATAATTTTAGATTCCCTCTTTCCCACAAGACTGCTGTATAAAAAGTCTTTCTAAACCAGGTAGACATTTGGGATTTTTTTTTAAGAAGTTTTGTTTTTAATTTTGTGTTGCAGTTTGAATTGTTCTTGACTACATTTCCATTTCACTAGTTTGGGTTGGGTCTCAACTGATTGATAAATTCTAATTACAGCAATGAGCATAATAGAACTATTTGCAAAGAACTCATCCTCTGCCATCACATTTCAGAGTGTAATACTGCTACAGAATATCTGAAGTCCTCTAAAAACAAAATAATGTGCTCAGGTAAATCTTTGTAGGAAACATTTTTATCTTAAGTAAGTCATACACTCAGAAATCCTATGTGAATATATTGTAGGAGTAAAAACCTACATTTTTGGCACTGGGGATTGGGATGCACATTTGATTGACATAGAGCAAATTATGTTATTCATCCTGTTTTTGAAAAAGGTAAAAGCTATACAATTGCTAAATTAAAAGTGATTATTTCAGTAATGAGATATTTCAAATAAGCAGGCTTTAATCTGCTAAAGGACATGGCAGGGTGTACCTCAAGGGGTAAGCTTGGGAAAGCTGGCTGTCCTTCAAAGAAATCTGTAATACCAAGAGCACAAATGTACATCACAGATAAAGTGGGTAAAAGGGAAAGCAAAGAGAATAAAACAATGGTTCTGCATGTACTTGGGACACACACACATATACTAGTACACACACCCACACATTCCCATGTTTTCTGGAAGACTCTAGATTCAGAATAATAAAAGAATACAAAAAAAATTTAAACAACAATCATGTATATTTTTAATGTCACAAATAAAACATCAAGACTAAGGACTAAATTTCACATGATGAAAGGAAAAGAACAAAGAACAGAGACTTTAATGATTTCATTGATTGATTGATTGGTTGCATTGCTAAGTATTGAAAACATGGACAAAGATGAGAAAAGGATTATAAAATTAGATTTGAGCACCTAGAGTATGTTGAACCAATGGCTTGACCAATTAAAAAAAGCATATGCCAGTATAAACCTTCTCTATGACATATATTTGACATAATTGAGTCCAGCCTCAGAAAGTAAGAATTAACCACATTAATTCTTGTTGGACTCATTTTGGAAAAAAATGATGTCAAGTAAGGGATGCAGTTTACATTTAGTGAGCTTCTAGCGAAGGTAAGTTCAGAAGATGTATAATTACATAGAACTCGGCAAAATGAAGAGCTGAAACCTGGACTATTGGAGGGTTTGTTTGTTTGTTTTATTCTTTTAAGTTTTATTTTATTGTTTAAAGTATTACATATAGTATAACATATGTCTTCTTTCCCCCCCACGGACCTTCCCCTCAGCCAGCACCCCACCTCTCCGGCACAAGTCCTCACCCCCCTGTTGTCTGTGTCCATTGGTTATGCTTATATGTATGTATATAGGTCTTATGGTTGATCTCTTACCCCCATCTCTAACCTCTCCCCTGCCTTGTAGAAGGCAGAAAGATTGGATAAGTATGTTAAAGTCTAACAACTTATGAAATATGTACACAGTCTCTAAAATATCCAAAGCAGAGAAGAATATATAATTAAATGGTATGCAAATAGAAGAAGGGAAAAAATGGGGGAAAGCTAACGGTGCTGTATTGGCAATGTTTGCCAGAAGAGAAGAGACCCAGCATGACTTAATTGCCTGCAACTATTTGCAAAATAATGTAGAAAGGATGGTGAACAGATGTTCTCCATTTCCACTGAAGACAAAAAAAGAAAGCAGACAGAGCACTGAAAGTGCAGAAGAGGAATAAAAAAAAGTTATTGTAGTTGCAAACATGTCTGGAGAATATACACTTTTGGGACTGTCAATGGTTCATCCTTTTTAGAAGGATAAGTATCTGTATGTCATATGCAATTCTGAAGGATTCATACAGGATGATGTGCAAAATCAGAATAAGTGAGAACCATACAGGATGGGACTTAAGCCATCAAGGAGTCTACTTCCTGAGCAGAAGTAGCAAACTTTTATTTTTATGAAGTGCCAAATAAAAATATTCTAGGCTACATGGGTCAATAGGGTCTCTACTACTATGTCATCACTACAGTGTGAAAGCAACTATACAATATGTAAACAGATGGGCATGACTATGTTCCAATAGCATTTTGTTGACCAAAATGGTCATCATGCCAGATTTGGCTCTCTAACACCAGCCTCCGTTTGCTAACCCTCATCTAAAGTGTTGGTTCTCAAACTTTGATGAGCATCAGACATATCTGGAGGACTTGTTAAAACACAAACTGCTGAGGACTGTTTCAACCCAGAGTTTCTGATTGAATTGAGAAGGGTCTGCTAATTTGCACTTGTTACTAACTGCCAGGTAATGCTAATGCTGTTGGTCCACAGACTACAATTGAGGACCCTGAGGCCAGAGAACGGAAAGGATAAGCCCAAGGTCCAGGTGAGGGTGTGCGTCTGTGTGTGTGGAGCAGAATTCTAAAGATAGCCCCTATGAGCTCCTGTCTCTCTGTGTGCACACTGCATAATCCCAGGACTGTGGATTTTTATAGATATTACTCCTGTGATTAGTTTATGCTATATGACATGAACTCAAAATTAGGAGATTATCAGAATAGGTCTGAGTTAGTCACATGGGCCTTTAAAAAGTAAACATTTTCCTGCTGGTCACAAAGACACCCAAGGATTCAATGTACTGTTGCTGGTTTGAAGATGGGAGGCCGTGTGTTAAAGAGATTCAGAGTAACACCAGGATGCCAATAGCAATGAAAGAGAGACCTCAGTCCTCCAACCACATGCACTACTGAATTCTGCCAAGAATAAGTTCAGAAACAGATCCCGCCCCCCACCCAGAGTGTCCAGATCAGAACTCAGTCCAACCAATATCTTGATTTCAGCCTTATGATGCTCTGATAAAAAAACACAGACACACGAGGGCTGGACTTTAAACCAACAGAACTCTAAACTAATAAATGAGTGCTGTTTTAAGCCACCAAGTTTCTGGTGGTAAACATATCACGCAGTCATAGAAATCTAACACTGCGTGTGGTGTGTGTTCCACCTTAGACCTAAGCCTCCCTAGTGGAAATGGTTATATATCCACCGCCAACTGCTGTTATTAACTCCAACAACTTCCACGCATGCTCTGCTCTACCTATTGCCCTCATTGCACAAATAATCCCCAAAGTACTGTGTTTAGAAACATCTCCCTTTGAATTACAACATCCTCCAACCACTTTTCTGGTTGGTTAGGGGCTCAAATAATTGAGTTAATAAATAGCTTATATGTTTGGCAAACTTAATGATACTAAACCTCAAATATGGTTACCTGTTCTTTCTTTCCAAGTAGTTTCATATATCTACTATCTAATTTAAGCCAACTCTGACTCTTCAGTGACAGAACCCCTTGAAGGATGTTTAATAAGCCCCCAAATCACAAAAAGTTCAAAAATACCCTCAGCAGTTAAGTATTATAAAATCACATTAATTTAAAAGCATTACATTTTCTGACATTTAAAAAGCCTCTGACATGGCATATCCATAGTTTGATTTTTCTAATGTTCTTATAAAGGTCATGTTTATGGTATAATAAGCACACATTTGCAAGGGTTATTAATCAGAGCAAAGCAAGGCTGCAAACAGATTTCCAAAGAATTTCCCATTTTCATTCTGAACATGTTAGCTACTTAAGAATGTCACACTTTTTCAAGAGCCTACTTGGGGAAAAAATTAACAATTAATTTTGTTCAAAGGGATGTCTTCCTTTTAAATGAAGTGGGAGTGCAGCTTAAGAAAATAAATGACACAGATGTATTCTGCTAGTTCAGCAAACTTGCATGGCAATTTACAAAATTCTAATTTTTAAACTAATGCTTTAGAACAGGTACACTGCCAGTTATCAAGGAAACTGATGGTGTCTGTGAGCTTCATAAGGGATCCATAGGGTATTATATCAGCAATACACTTTTCTAATTTGCATGCTGTAAGAAATGCTACAAGATCCTGGACCATACAGGTGGTAAGCTTCATTTTGTAAAACAATATCTTCCTACTTTGTCTTAGGAAGAGATATTAAATAGGTTATTTCTTGTTGATGTAAAAAAAAAAATGCTTCTTTTTTTATGTTCAAGAGATACCAAGGAGTGCCCTTAAATATTTTTTTGGCTACAATCTCTTTGAAAATATTATGTGCTGTGATGACAAGAATTCAACCTACTCTTGAAATATAAGCACACTTTCAAAATATGGAAGCTTATCAGAGAGAAACAAACAATATGGCACAGCCTCCCAGTTCCTGAAAGACAGCAGAAGTGGCAGACTGTTAAGCATCTGATTTTCAAATGTCTGTATCTTGCTTCCATTTTTCCACGTGAGTCTCTCTAACCTTGTGTGTGATGAACTTGACAAAGCAAGCAGACAAACTGGCACACGCAATTTTGCTCCAAGGAGAGCAGGTATCTGCCTCAAAGGGCTGCTTCACCTGAGGGATGTTTGTACCAAAGGCTCCAGCCAGATTGCAGGGCCTCTAAATAGCACCGGTGCATAAGAAGACAAAGTACAAATCCATTAGAGAATGATGGAATTAGTACAATTGGCACCACTGAATTACTGATGACATGAGATTTCTGGAAAACCTTTCTTTTATGGAACAACACATCTGCCTCTTTAGAAAATGAAGTGCTGGAGATACAAATGATCAGCTATCCTGAGGTTCTGGCTAAGGGACCAGTAAAGCAATAAGCCAAGAGTTGACATCAAGACAGGTACATTTCCTAGGCCATAATTCCTCAACTGAGACAATCAGAGTGGGTCAACCAATAAAGCTCAAAGAGAACAATGGTGAGAATGGGCAGGCAAGCATCCTGGGCTGTCACAGATGTTCATCTTGGGTTCCCATATAAATAAAGGACAAAGGCAGATTGAAACGTTATAGCCTTTCATGTGACCAACGTAAGAAAAATTCAAGATAAATAATAAAGAAAAAAAGATAGAGAAAAACAATGAAAATTAATAGAGTAAATTTTTTTTTAAATGGCAAGCCATCTGCTAGTTGTCAATGTTATAATAGAGAGGCAACGTGTACTGGTTGGTTGTTTATTTCTGGTTCTCTTCATTAAAATAACACCAAATAATTATTTTGTTTGCATTTTAGGTGACTGTAATAATGTTTTGTAAAGAAAGTGGTAAAGTTAATTGAATACTATGTTGTATTCAACTCAATATACATAAGAAAGAATTTTTACATATAAGCAGGCTAAAAAAATAACCCACTTTACACCGCTTTTTCTTTATGAAGTCTTCAGAAACCAGAGTGTACTTGACATTTACAGCATACGTCAGCTGACCCTAGCCACCATTTTTAAGTCTGCATTAGCCACGTGTGGCTGGTGGCTATTGTAGTTGACAGTGTAGTCACAGAAGGAAATAAATCAGGGTTTGGAGTCAGACTTTGTAAATCCATTAACTACCTGGGTACTAGGTCACATGATTAATATTTCTTAACCTAATTTCTCTAATCTGTAAACAAAACAAACAAACAAACAAAAAAAGTATCTACCCTTAGCGCTTAGTTTTACTCTGTTGGTTAAATGAGGTAAGTCATATTCAATAACATAAATACTGGCTTGATATTTAATAAACATTCTATTCTTTTTCAGTAATATTTTAATAAGACATTACTTACAGTTTGAAGATGTAAGAGCTACAAAGCATCTTTTATTGATAATTGTGAGATTCTGCCTTTAACGGTTTACCCATCCATTGTAGCAAATTAAATGTGGCCACTAATACTTTGCCGATCCTCCTATCATGAAGTGAAGCCTATTTTTTGGCCCATGAGTGATCACTGGACTCAGCACCTGTTTTCGCAACAGACTATGGCAGAAGTGGTGCTGTGTGCAAACTAGAGTGTGGGCCTCAAGAGCCTTTGAACTGCTGCCCTGGCTCTCTGGTAAGGCTGCCTGGAGCGCATTAGGTAAGGAAGCAGGTCGGAGGGGTCCTCAAACTTTTTAAAGTGGGGGCCAGATCACGGTCCCTCAGAGAGCTGAAGGGCCGGACTATATGAACTACTAATTCCTACTGTAACACCTTGGCTGCGCTCACTGCCCAAAAAACCTGGCGGGCAGGATCAGACTCCCCTGGGGGCTGCATGTGGCCCGCGGGCCGTAGTTTGAAGACCCCTGTAGGGGAACCGGGGTCCACAGTCAACAGCCAGCACCAACTTCCAGAAAGGTGAGTTAAAGTCGCCTAGGATCTTACGCCCAGAAGACCTTCCAAATAAATGCGTCTATCTGAATAAGCTCGGCAAAACAGAGAAAGTGCCCAAACCCAGAATATCATGAGAAATAATATAATATTACCCTTGTAAGCCAGTTAATTTGGGAGCTGGTATGATGCAACCATAGCTAACAAAACTATTACCCATGACCCATGATATGCTTTTTTTTTTAATAAAGCAAAAGGCACTTCTAAATTCACAGAGAATAAACACACACACAAAAAAGAAAATCAATGGTTTATCAATGATTATGTATAATTTTGACTTGCTCCATTTGAGAAATAGCTAAATGAATTAATGAAGCTTTATGATTATGTTATAAAATAGAAATAGGCAAATAATAGGAAAAATTCACTATAATCTCACTTCTAGAAGTCACCTCTGCTATTTTTGGCATCTCTACTATTTTGCCCCTTTATAAAATATTTGGGGGTGGGGGGAGAAACATATTAGTTTACAATAAGAGAATCATTTGCTGCTGCCTTTGTCCAATTGAGCATAATTTCATATCTTAGTAAAAATACTTCTAAAACATAATTTTATATTATAAAAAGTACTTTATTTTAAAGATATAGCATAACTAATATAACCAATGCCAATCTTTGATGAGTCTGATTTTTGCCATTATAAGTAAAACTGATGTATAATAATTTTACAATCCTAAATTAGTTATTAAAAAAACTAATTTTAAAAACAAAAACAAAATAAAGCAATCAATAAATTGGGGGGAGACAGTAAAGCATACCATGAAACACATAGTGACCTTATGCATTAATCATCCTTTTATAACAAGTTGCAAAGTAAGTCTTTATCACAGCTAGATATTCACTGCATTTTTTTCTGTCTCAGTTACTTTAAGTACTTTTACTAATGTTCCCATAATATGTGTGTATGTATATATTTATAAACTGTTTTTAAAATTCATAAATTCTGTCCCATTATAATCTAATGAGATTCTGCTATTCAATTAATATTCTAGTATTCAATTAATCACTCCAGAAATACAACAGAAAAACTAAGCACCAAGCTAAATAATGTTAAAAACGACAGAGAGAAATTTCTCAGTTCCCACACAACAGCTTTGCACTGTACCATATGTTTAGAAAATCATTAAGAGCCCACCAGAGTATCTGAAAACAGTTTGTGAATACTATGATATTATTATAAAGCACTTGTGTATAGAGAAATATGTATAGAGAAATAGTCCTTAGCCAAGAAGTTAAAGTCTAGTTAAACAAATAAGCTAAGAAAAATGAAATGGAACTTAAGAGCTACAAATCTTTTATACTCCTGTGGCTGAGACTGGGCAATTTCAAACTCGAGAATTTTCTGATGTCCAAATATTTTAAATCATCTGGCCTGCTCTACCTTCTCAAAGCACAACGTTACTATCACATTTAAAGAATGAACAACAAAAATCTCAGATTAGTAATGCCCAGCTGACTGTGTTCCAATAGAATACTATAAAAGTAGAGGGGAGAGAGAATGTTGCCTTTTTTATCTAGTATTGTCCAGAGGAGAACACCACCAAATTTATGAGCAAGTAGAATTTAATCACTGGAGAGGTGTGCTCTGTTGTGGGATAACATAAGCCCCATTAAACTTACAATGTCTAGATGAACTGTCACTCAAAATGATCAACCTCCTTTTTTCCCACACTCACCAAGCAATTTGCATATTGATAGGATGTTTTTAACTCTCTGGAAAGAGTAGACTCTACATTCAATGAAGAGTCACCTATATATTAGTAATTAGACAAACTTAGGTTGAGATTTCATGTGCATTTAGTTCATAGATGGCAATCATTGAGAACTTGCTGATTTCTAGTTAATGTTAGATTATAGGGGAGGCCATCAAGTAGCTATTAGAGGCATCAATCTACAAGAAGCTCTAAAACAGTGATTCTAAAACTTTTTTAACAATCACTTGGAGAACTTTAAAACAACAACAACAATAACAGCAACAAAAAAACAACAAAAACAGATTTCTGAGCCCCACCAACTGAGAATTGACATTTCTTAAAACTTCCCAGGTGATGCTGAAGCTAACTGACTTAGTGGCCTTGAGAGTCACTGCCCTAAAATATCCTAGGATTACACTGGGAATGTTACAGCACTTTATATTGGTTTCTAAATATGACTCTTTACAGATCCAGTGAAATATAAGTGCTTCTGCTCTTGCCAAAGTAGATAGTGCCCTTGAGTGGTGTCAAACCTGGTTTCTTAGGTAACCGAGCCAAAGACAAGACTTAAGTGTTCATGCTTTATTTGGGAAGTGCAGGGACAGACAGGGCAGTAAGAGTGAGGAAAAGGGGATGAGAAGCAGGGAAAAATGGCAAACAACACAAGGTAATGTATCACCACGTTGGCCACTGCTTGCCCACAATCTGTGATGAGACACAGCCAATTCTGCTGAGCCACATGGGATACCACCAGACAGACTATTCTGAGAAACTGTACCTTGGAGTAGTCCCCTAGAGAGAAAGGGAATTTAGCTGCCTTCCTTCTCATTGTCACCCACTTATCTCCAATGAATGGGGTAGCAGAAGCCCCATCCAACTTTAATATGACAGATCCTGCTAAGTCTGAGATCACTGAGCTCACAGTTGCCTGAAAAATGCTTGCTAGACTTTAGGTGAAATTCTAAGGTTGAATAGCGAGTGACACAGTGCTGCTGATTGGGAACAAGGAAATCATTTTCATTATTTTGAAAATCTAAATGTAGAACTCCTTAATGTGTCATCTGAAATGTTGGCTGGGTAAAAAAAAAAAAAAGATGATGAAAAATAAAGGGAGTGTTGTTGTTTTTTTAATGGAAAACATTTGCCAGTGAGAAAGATTGAAGACTTTTAAACATATTTGAATGAGACTTGACAACTGTCTTAAGAAGTGTGATCCAATAAACATCTCTGAGTGATGGAAAAACTGAAAATTAAAAATATCAATTATATGAAGTACATGTAAACAACTCTTTATTTTAGACATAAAATTTGTACACACCTTTTTTATTCATATGAAAGATTTAGTTTTAGTAGGATGATCTATTTTTTCTTCTCTTCACTAAATAAATGTAATTTTAATATAGAATAAATATAACAAAAATGACTTGAAGGGGCGGTAAATCATTAAACCATCTGGGCTATACAGTATAACTCAATATAGCCTGTCCAGGGGTTCTTAGGGAATCTGAATCTGCAGACTCAGTGCCCACCACACCAAAGTATGAACAGGAAGTAAAGCCTTGATTGGATGTTAAATGGATCAATGTAGCAGAAATCTCATGCTTATGCCACAACCTCCTTATCCTCATCTTCCAACTTTCAGGTCATTTCCTTAAAATTATTGACACTGTAAAACTTTAAGAAATCTTTCAGTAGAGTCTTTTAAGGCGTGCCTTCTGATATCATAAAGGCTCATGAGGAAAACCTTGCGCCTTGGAAACAGATTCAAGAGCATCCTAAACAAAGTGGAAGGAGATTAGGAGGCATCAACTTATCCAAGGGCCTGAATCTGCTTTTTCTGAACCCTTCCAAAACACTAAATGGTTCTTCAGCCACATCTGGGCATTCAGGAGTTATTTTGGGTATTGAAAGATCCCATACATGGCAGAGGAAGACAATTTGTGGGGGGAAAGAAATCTGAACTATGGTGAACTAATTCTCTGGACAGTAACCTGAATACTCATTTGTGTATATCAAAAGATGGAATCCTAGGTATTTGAACATATGAGAATGAATTGATAACTAAGTGAACTTCTTGTGATGGATTTCAATCAATCAATTTTGTAATTCCAATTGATATCCAACTCATTAATTGTGGATAGCCAAGCCAATTATTTAAATTCACTGAATCTAATTAAGAAAACGAGAGAGACAAAATTTAAAAGGAAAAGAAAGGGGATTGAAGGAAATGGAAAGAAAATAAGAAAGGGAAGAAGAGGAAAAAGGAGGAAGGGAAAAGAAAGGATATGCTTGGCTTTTGAAGTGAGGCCAACCCAGGCTTGGATCCTAGCTCTACCACAAGACTGCTTTTGTGATTTAATACAGCACTTAACTTCTCTGTAACAGGAGAGCATTATCTCAGAGATTAGATATGGAGTATACAAAGTTGCTGAAACATAGGAGCTATGCATAAATGGACATCATTTTCACCATCACCATCATCATCATCATCATCATAATTATTAGCATCATACCACCTTTCATACAAAAGTACAATGCTAAAAGCCAAGAGTCAGGCATTCAAAAGGACATCAAAAGAAGAGCAGTATAATGGAGTTATTTTTCTCGTCTAAAGTAGCCTTCAGAAATTACCTTTCTTTTCTCTTTTAAATTAATCTTAGAATGCCTCTGGAGACAGGTAATTTTCAAGAGCTGAGCAAAAGTGAAGCCAATCCATAGTGGAAGGTAATACCTAGGGGAGACGGTCTGGTGTGCAGAATGTGTATCATCAGCGAGACACTGCCTCATGCAGCACTTTTTAGTTCAAAGGTTGCAGTCACGTGTGGTTTTAAGATCACTGCAGGACACAGTATGTATTATAGTTTAAGTAGAACTGACCAACAGCCCAGCCAGCTAACACAAGGCCTCTTCTCAAATAATACCAGATGCTTCAATGAAAAGTACAAAATGCATCAATATTCCTCACCATGCTCTGCAAAACCATCAAATAATACAGTCTTGACCTCAGCAAGTCATAGAGCCATGCCCAGGAGCATGAGATCTTACAACCCTCCTAATAATTCTATCCTTACAGTCAAACTGCACATGCTATTAATAATATTTATACACACATAGAGTCCATGGAAATATTTCATTTTAGTCCTTTAAAATGCCTCCCCCTCTCCTTTTTCATTCTAATTGCTATTCTCTTGATAGGGGGAAAAGAAGTAGGGGAGGGGGAGGGTTAGGGGGAGATATCAACCAAAGGACTTGTATGTATGCATATAAGCCTAACCAATGGACACAGACACCAGGGGAGTGAGGGCATGAGTGGAGGGTGGAGGAAATGGGGGGATAAGGACATATATGTAACACCTTAATCAATAAAGAGAGAGAAAAAAATAGTTTAAATAAGAAGAGCATTTTAGTCTCCTGAAGTTCAGTTACAGAGATAGCTTTTGTTATTGTGTTTCCTCAACGCCAGACCCTGTGCTAAACAACGTTATATAGCACTTCTCAATATAATCCTGCTGGTAGTATTACAGCCCCATTCTACAAATTAGAGAAGTGAGGTTCTCAGCGGGTAAATCATTTTGCCCAATTTCCTACAGTCACTGATTGTCAGAATTGGATGGTACCCATTTCTATCAGCCATCAGAGTGTATTTCCTTTGAAGTATTTTTACAGAGTAGGCCAAGGCCTGGTGAGTTAGGGTGTTTTAAATGTGAGGGGGTGATGTTGGGGGTGGGAAGGCTGAACATGATCTTCAGAATTGGATCATTCACATTAGAGCTCTGACACTCAGCAGGTGTGTGACCTAGAGGAATTTACTCCATCGTCCCATGCTCAGTTACTTTCTCTGGAATGGAGACTGCCTAAACCTGGCATAATGAAAATTTAAAAAGAAAAGAAAGTTATGCGTCCATTTATGCATAACTCCTATGTTTCAGCAACTTTGTATACCCCATATCTAATCTCTGAGGTCATCTCTGGCCCCTTACAAGTTGGCATAATGAAAACACACACAACAAATATTGTTTTGATAATAGTCATTGTGTCGTGACAGCATATGCCCATGATACACAGTCATGTAGAAGCTGGCTTATGAGTAAAACCAAGATAGTACATCCGGAGAATTTACACATTTCTCTTAAACCACTTGATCAATGCATAATAGGCTTTCTGATCTAATCAGCATGACTGTGTGTCCACATAACCTACCACATCCATCAAATGGCAGCCCTTTAAGCAATTGATCATTGTCTATATAATGCATTTCCAGTGAATTATCCAACATAATAAGAAGAATTTAGTTTCTACTAAATAATGCTTTATTGTGGGGGGAAATCTGCTCATGAGCCAACCTCCCCATAAATCAGTAACGCCTGCAATTACTGCGACCTGAAGGAAGCAGAGCATTGCCACGAAGCCAGTCCTCTCTGGCCGGCTATAAACGACCTGATGTTACACTTTATGAGTTTGTGTCTCATTAATAGTTCTCTGTTTTAATGTTACTTAAAATGGGAAAATTATGAGGAACCCAATAGAAAGTGCGTTTATCATTATCATTAGTGTGTTTGTGTATTTTCTTAGTTGAGCAGAACAGCTTGAATTGGTTAAGTGTACCTGCTTGCTCTCAAAGAGCAGGTTGCCTGGATGGAACCTGGTTAACTAGTTGTGAGGCCTGAGGTCACTGGTTCCTCCTCTTGCAATAGGAAGTGCTGGGATCAAAGCTGAACTTTTCCATAAGATCACTATTCATCCAACAAATGATGGAGTGCTTACTTTCAGAGAGATGTTATTCCACATGATGCAGATATGATAGCAAATAAGTGTACTGTCCTCAAAAAGTTTAGAATTACAATAAATTAATAAATACTATACCAAAGTGATAAGCTGAGCTCTGATAGTAATAATTTTTATGATCTATTCTGAGCAACTCATTGGCCTTGTTGAGCTGCAATAAAATAAAATAAAATAAAATAATTTGGGGCAAAGGGTGTAGAGCTGCACTGTCCACTCTGATAGCACTAATCCTATTTGGCTACTTGAACACTTAAAACATGGTTGGTCAAAATGGTGAGCTCCGAGTGTAAACACAGTATATTCATCAAAGTGCCTTAAATCCCAGTTCCATATATTGAAGACTTAAGTATTAAAAAAAAGAATATAAAATATCTTAAAAACATTTTACATTAATTATAATTTCAAATGATAATATTTGAGGTATATTAAGTTAAATAAAATGCATTATTTAGATTTCAGTTTTACTTGTTTCATTTTGCTTTTGAAAATGTAAGGAGCGAAAAAATTTAAATTACCCATGTGAATTGCCTTTATGGGTCCATGTTATATTTTTATCTCCAGTAGGGGCCAGGTGTGGTGGGGATTGGAGCACAGAATGGGTATGGAAAACCTCTCTTCATAGCATGACACTTGGACAGAGACAAGAAAAAAGTGAGGAAGTAAGCCATGTAGGTTTCTGGGGTAAAAGCATTTCCAGCAAGAAACACATGGCCCACTAAAACTGTGTAAACTCCTAGTAAAGGGATCATTTTTAAAGGCCCAGTAGGGGATAGTAAAAAATCAATGAAATAATGTATCCTACACAACTTAAAAGTGTCCTAGTTAAAGGGTAAACTTTAGCTCTAATTATTATTCTGGCTCAAAACCCTGGACAGTCATTACAGATTTGCATTTATACCATATGATTAATTTAAAAACTAATTTGGACTGTTGTTTTTCTGAGAAGGAACAGCCAGGACTAAGCATCATGTGATAGAAGACCTGCAGACCTTCATGCCATTGGCTCTGACAAGTTTTGTGACCTCCTGGCATTCAGTAAAGCATTCAGCCTTTCTGAGCCTCACTCACTGCCATGTGAAATGGAGTAAAAAAATAAATAAGAATGTCTGTCCTGCCTTCTGTAGAGAATTGTTGTGAAGTTTTAGAAAGTTACACAAATTACATAATTCAAGAAAAATCACATTTGAATACTCAAATGCTATGCATATGTCAATTTCATAATTGAAATGTACAGGGTAGATGTCCAAAAGAGTTTGGATTCATCTGTGTTGCAAATGCGAAAATAGTTTCAATAACTGTTCTGGACATGTGCTCTTTGCTCATCCATGTATACTCTCAAGCTTTCTCCAGTCTTTGCTGTGACCCAAAGGTAGAATGAGGATAAGTTTGGGGGTTGAATTCTCTGAGGGGTCTCCATTGACTATCTGCATCCCTATACCAAAATCCCATAAAGTAGCCCTCCCCACACCGCTCAAAGGTCACCTTACTTCTTATCCAGGGTACTATACAATCCTGTTGGTTTCCTTAAATCCTATTGGACCTTTGAAAATGAACCCCTTTACTAGGAGTTTACACAGTTTTAGTGTGCCATGTTTTTCTTGTTGGATTCCTGACTTCCCATGGCTAAGTGTTCATAAAATAATCTATTTCAGTGAGAAAACAGTTATTCCAACCTTATAAATGTAGCTTATGCTGTGTATACTCCTACAAAACAAATAAACAACAACAAAAACGAGGACATATATCCTCCTCTGTGAAGACACCACTGTAGATAGTTCTTTTTCATGTTGGCCCATGAGTTTGACCACTAGGCTGAAGAGTTGACTACATTAAACCTTATAACCCAAAGGGTATGAAACAAAACTACTAATGAGAACTTAATTTGAAACTTAATCAAAAGTGAATTCAATGATCTCAAGGATCCTATGACCTTCCATTCATGCTCAATGAGCATGGAAGGCCACAGAATATGAAAGTAAGAAAGGCTCCTCAAAACTCATTTTGCCAAACTCTTCCTTTCACCGCTAAGGAAATTAAGAGTGCTTGAATCAGACACTTGCTTGAGGCCATGTCATAGCAGAGCTGGAAACAGAACTCACTTTGTGTTCCACTCCCTCTTTCTATGACCCCCAACACCCACCTGCTCCCATGCCTCTCCTGTGGTCCAGACCCTTTGCATCAGGTGCAGACCTTGTTATTCTGTTCACAGGTTTGGGTTTGACTCGCTTGACTGTCCTCTGCTTCTTGCCCCAGAAGCACTCAATGGCTCGATTCCTGCCACTGCCACATCAAGCCCTGGTTGCCAAAGCCTCAGCCTGGGACATGTGCCCAGATGAGCTCAGTCAGCAGGGAGAAAGCATAACCTGACTAATGATGGTGGTGTGGGGGTGGGAAGTGGAAATTTACCATCTCCGTACACAGTGTAACATCTGAGGCACTGCTTTGCATCTCTGAGCGTCTAACTCATGTCCCTATAATGACTTGTCCTTAAAATAATTACTCATTGGGCACAGAGCTAACAATAACTAAAAAATAATCTTACTTTCCCCCAGGACCAAAACACAATAGACTTCAAGCAGGCCACAAAGCATTGCATGACTACAGGTTGACTTGTCGAGAATTTTATCAGCACTAAAAAATATGTTTTCTGTTTGATTAAAGTATTTTCCATATAATATACAATTCATCCTTTTCATAATTACTATGTATGGGGCCAGGTGGGTACTTGAAATATATCAGGGAGACCACTTTGTAAAGTACTCTGATTTTCTACCCACTGTGCTGTATATCTGAAACTATTACAGAATAATATTGAATGTAAATTATAATTGAAAAAAATAGACATTTGATGGCTCATTTCTAACTTCTTACACTGAAGTGTAAGGAAAAACATACTAGTGCATCGCTACAAAAGGTGGGAACTACAATGAGGCTGGGATGAATTGTGCATTAGTCATAGCATATTTATGGCCTGATAAAATTGAGTTTTTTGACTTTTACAAAGCTATAGCTGACCTCTTGAATAGAGGCAGAAACTGAAGCTCCAGAGACATGTGTTTAAATTCATGTCTACATTAGCTTTATACTAGTAATCTTATAATCAGAAGTAACCATGAACTAGGAAGGTTTATTCTAGTGCATCTTTTTAGGTGTTAAAAAGTCCATTATAGCCGAAACCAGTTTGGCTCAATGGATAGAGCGTCGGCTTGGGGACTGAAAGGTCCCGGGTTCGATTCCGGTCAAGGGCATGTACCTTGGTTGCAGGCATATCCCCAGTAGGGGGTGTGCAAGAGACAGCTGATCGATGACTCTTTCTCATCGGTGTTTCTAACTCTCTATCTCTCTCCCTTCCTCTCTGTTCAAAATCAATAAAAATATATTTTTTAAAAAGTCCATTATAATTAAGACCAACACCCAGAAACCTATTGCTTTGTATGTACCATGAAGGCCGCAATCATGGAAACAGAGTGCTATATCCCCTGAAAATCCATTTCTGGGGACAGGCTATTCAGATAGATTGATAGCTGATGAGATAGAAATGATGATGGCTAGCTAGCTACAATAGATAGCTGGAAGATAGATAGATAGATAGATAGATAAATAGATAGATATATAGATAGATTGATTGATTTTCATCCCAGAGATAAACTCAATTTTATAAGTTGACAGTTTATTTTTTCTTCCCCCTTCAAGTGGCTGCCTTAGCTCACATTCCTCTGTACATGTAGACATATGAACAGAGACAATTTGCAAATCTTGATGAAGTTTATGTTCAAAGGCTTTCAGTAGCTTACCTTTAATAAAACCCAAATATAATTCAAACCTGAGTGGGTGTTTACTTTGCCAGGAGTTATTTGTTATTATTTAAAGGAAAATCGAGTGAGCTGATGATCTGAATCGCACTGCCGGGGGAGAGAGATGCTTAGTTTAAATAACTACTATTCTTTTTAAATACCTCCTATTTACATCGGCTTC
Source organism: Pipistrellus hanaki (assembly GCF_964339955.1). Lineage (NCBI taxonomy): Eukaryota > Metazoa > Chordata > Mammalia > Chiroptera > Vespertilionidae > Pipistrellus > Pipistrellus hanaki. Next base: position 42,166,436 of record NC_140515.1, read on the forward strand.
ATTATGTGACTTACAAATCACATCACCTTTATTAAAGGCACTGAAGATATTCAACATGAAATGAAATTCTGAATGCCTGATTTACTATAAATTGTGCACAGGTGTAGGACTGTTTACAGTCCTTTGGTACAGTAGAAACTCAAGCTTTCATTTATAGTTCACGGTGCAGTAACTACCGTTTAACTCTGAAGTGTTAGCATCATTACAAGGGGGCTTAATTATGAAGCCATTGTCCATGCAGATCAATGTTAAGACTCAACCATCATCCATTAGACACTGCAAGGGCTTCTTTGATAGAACCTTGAAAAGGAAAGACCCCTATATATAGAAAACATTTAAATTCCTAAATGCTCCAAGGGCTATAGAAGAGACAAGTGCATGCTAATAGGGGCAAAATCTGTCACAGGCTTCTTTGGGACAGCACGGCTGATCTCAGTAGAGCCATACATTTTCTGAAGGTGAGGTCATTTGAGAATGTACTGGTCTCTTTAACTGTCTTGGTTATTGTTTCCAATGAGTATTATCTAGCCCCTAATCAGCACTCAGAGATTGGGAAAAAAATACAAATTGTAAAAGATGACACATCAGCTCTTTTAAAATGTTAACAGATGAGGAGTGAGTGAGCAGGATTATCTGTGTGAGTCTGCGCTTAGTGACCTCAAGTCATTTATTTTCTGGGAAGCGGAGGAGCTCTGGGCTGGGAAGAGACAGCTGGGTTTTAGTGCTGGCTCTGGACCTAAAGGCAGGAGAGGCCTTGGAAAGTAATAATGACTCTTGGTGACTCCATTCCTGCATCTGTAAAAGGAGCAGCTGGAAATATATATACACATATACATATATGTGTGTGTGTGTGTGTGTGTGTGTGTGTATACATATGGGTGTATATACATAGATTTTTATGCGTTTAGAGATCATAATAATCTGGCCACTCAAAAGATAGAATACACTATATGTAAAATAGTAAATACATAAAACCAAATAAATCAGGACAAATTATTAATAAACAAAACAATAATAAATCTTAAAGTCTTTAGGATGAGTGAAAGGAGCCTGCCCCTAAAGACTACATACTCTGTGATTTTATTTACATGATATTCTGGAAAAGACAAGATTATAGAGACAGAAATCTGTAAGTGCTTTCAGAATCTAAAGCTAGAATTAGGCATTTACTATTAGACAGCATGGAGAAATCTGGGGAGAAAAAAATGGAACAGTTCTAAGTCTTAACTGCGATGGTAGTTATGACACTACATGCGCCAGCCACCACTTGCAGATCTATAGCCTAAGGGGTAAGTTACGCCTTGACAAAAATAGAACATATTTTTTAAAAATCAATTGGGTCTGCCAGACCCATTGTCCAGGTGAAACAGGTGTAGGGTGATACAAGTGATAACATGTCAGACATAGGGCTGACTGCAAGGAGAAAATTCTGTCTTAGAAATGTATCCTTCTGTAAGAAAAGATGAAGGAAGGGGGAACATGTACTCTATCTCATGATTTGGCCTCCATTCTTCCTGGACACTGACCCATGTGGCAGTCAATGCCAGGGAAACCTTTTGAAATTTTCTGCTGCAGACTTTCCTTGGGCTCTCAGAACTGCTTTGGAGATTTTAAACTGGAAAAGAGAATAAATTGGGTAGTGGAGAGCGAAGCCATTGTGAGAGATGCAGTAGTCGCGTCAAGTCACAGGACAAGGGCTAGAGTGAGGCCCCGTGACCTGCTGCTGAGGGGACATCAAGATAACCTGCTTGATTCCTAAAACCCACTCTGTCTTCACAAGGTCCGGCTGCATGACTTGCTCTGAAGTCCTATGAGGTGCTCTGACCTCTATCGCCTAACCATTTATCCCAAGCCTGCAGTACCTAATGATTATAATAGATCCTTCAACTCCCTGTGCCTATTAGCTGGCAGTGCCTAACTGGTTGAATTTTTAAATCAGTATTTCACAGTTCTCATTTCCCCAATTTTGTGCCTCCGTCATTTCTACCTACACTCTGGCATGTTGTGACAGGATGCGTTAAGTTACATACAGCCGGAGAAGAGAAGACATCGGTGCTAACTCTGTAGAATTTCAGTGTTGGAAGTGACATAAGGTATGGGAGCCAGGGAAACGTGAGTATCTTCTCTGTAAGATTCCCCCCAAGGAGTTATCTATCCTGCCCTTGAACACCTGCAGGGTGGAGGACCTCATCACTACAGGAGAGAGGCTGCTTAATTCTCTCACAGCCCCGATGTTAAGTAGTTCTCCTTAAAATTCAGTCAAAATGCTTAAATGATTTTTGCTAATCTAATGCTCCCTGATTTTCCCATATCCCCTCCTCTATCATAGCTGTCTGACCCTTGTCCTCAGGCAATTTAAACCTCTCTGGGCCTACCTTTCCCATCCCTCCAAAGGCTTTCTAAGAATAAAATATACAAAGTGGGACAAATCTAGGTTTACAGTTGTGAGTATGCAAAACACAGAGTGTATTCTTTTGTTATGCATTGACTATTGCATTACTTTTCACAGGAACAACTTTAAACTTGCATTTGCCCTATTCTGTATTGGACTCCTTCAGTATCTCATCTCAGGGGGTCAGATTCTCATTCCTACTCGCTCCCTGGCCTTGTCTTTGCTTTTAGAACCAAGAAAGCGCCATGCATGGCAAAGTGTGCCCATGAAGGCATCGCCTAGAATGATTTCAGAATTTCAGATATTCTATTATTAAGTTTGTTAAGCTGGGAGAAATGGTTAAGATACTCAGAAAAGATTCACCTCTATCTCATTTCAGCACTTTCTTTTTTACAACAGTAATTATGGGACAATTCCATTATAAGTAATCAGGTTCTAGCAGTCCCACAGCTTGTATGTCATTGGCATGCCGTCTGTAGCTATCATAAGGTGAAAAAAGACAGGATATTTCCTACAATACATGCATTCATACTGCCTTTTCAAATTTTAAAGCACAGCCAAGTACGTTATGTTTTATATTTAGCTTTATCGACATATGCACTTCCAAAGATATTGAAAGGAAAATGAACAACAATATCCAAGGCCAATTCCTATCTCCTCCCAGAGAAAGTGAGAGAATTCAGAGACTCAAGGATACAGAGCACAGCACTGGGGCTGGAACTCCACCTGGAAAACCCATTCTACCTTTCCCATATCACGGAGCATGGGGATACAGACCAAGTAATTACTGTCTTAAAAACATACAGTGACAGCCTGGCCGGGGTGGCTCAGTTGATTGAGCATGCTACTGTACACTGAAGAGTTGCCAGTTCAATTTCAGGTCCCGGCTCATATCTGAGTTGCAGGTTCCATCCCCGGTCGGGAATCATAGGGAAGGCAACAGATCAATGTGTCTTTATATATCTCCTTCCCTTCCTCTCTCTAAGCATGTACACAGGTGAGAATATAGAAGAAGAAGAAGAAGAAGAAGAAGAAGAAGAAGAAGAAGAAGAAGAAGAAGAAGAAGAAGAAGAAGAAGAAGAAGACCACATAGAATGACATGAATGTCATTTTTCTAATTAAAACCTTCCACATTCTCTATAACCTACTATGATAATAATCTAACCATTTGATGGAACATTTGAGGCATTTTCTAAAGGCCCTATTAGCATTTCTGGTCTCTTCTATCACCACCTATCACCAAGATCCTTACTCTCTATGGCAGGTGTAGGGAATGTCCAGCCAGCAGACCGTATAAGATCCATGAAATCATTTGGTCTGGCACTGCCAAGGCAACCGCAGGTGGGACTTGAAATTTAATAAATCTGGGAGCATTTTTCATAGCAACATAAATTTATATTATGTGAATTATATTAACTGAATGATGTTATAAATATCCAAATGGCTTTTGGCAGAAAAAAGTTTCCCCACCCCTGCTCTATGGCCATGGATAAGTAATGACCCCCCAAACTTGCCATGTATTTTCACATCCTGCAACTCTATTCACAGTGGTCACTGGGACCTAAAATATCTTTTCCTCCTGTTAACCACTACCCAAGGTCCTTAATCCTCCCCTCTGCCCTTGGATATGTCTGCTTCTGAGGCAACTCTGCAGAAATGTGATGCCCACGTTATGACCCAGGATCTCTGCCCCTTAAAGGCAAGTGGCCTCCATCCTTATTCTCCAGTGAGCAGCTCAGCCACCTGCGCTAGTAGTGCTCATGGTCTCATCTTACTTCTTTATGGGGACTGTCACTCCCATTCCATATTTTTCAACCCTGAATGTTTCTAAAACCTGTAACATCTTCATACTTGCTCGGTTTAAACCACCATGAAATAATAGTTTAAATAATAGAAAAGTAGAGATGTAAGAAAAATATTTCTCAATAATTTTTTCACCCTTGAAAATGTCTAAAACCAGTGGTGTTGAGACATTTCACTCTGTACACACTGGTATCCCACGTGAAAAATCACATGCTGAAAGAAATGAGAATAGTTCAGAACGAGATTATTCAGGTTTACAAATATGCAAGCTCTTGGATTCCTGGATTTTACTGTTAGGTAAATATTTAAGACCTATTAGCTGCCTTTACCAACTCTGAGCAAATAGGTGTTTTTTTTTCTACTCAATCAAGAGTAAATTAGTATATCAGATCCTTTCAGTGACAGTGAATTAATTAATCCTCTGTCTCCTACACTATTGCTATGGACTCCAACATGATTCTCATGCTTTCAGTCTCAACACATCACACACAAATACACATACATGTACAATTTCTCTTTTCAACTTACCAATGGTGCTAGATTTTTTTTTAAGTACAGTTGACTGCTGAACAATAGCAGTTTAAACTGTGCAGGTCCTTATGTGCACATTTGTTTGTTTGTTTATTTGTTTGTTTTTTCAATAAATATAGTCAGTCCTTCCTATCTGCAGGTTTCATATCCTCGCATTCAACCAAATGAAAAACAGTATTTTCACATTCGCAATTGCAGTTTCACAACTGCAGATTCCCAGCCATGGATTCCCAGCCTGAATGGAAAATACTATGTGTGGTTACCAAGCTAGTTGAAACCATAAACACCACCTAATACATTCAAGGAAGGGTAGAATGGATATGGACAGAAGAATGTTCTGAGCCTCTCTGGAATTTTCAAACTTACAGGTAATACTTGAAGCCACATGAGATTTCCAAATGCTTTGTGATGACTGCCTGGGCCTATCTGCAGTCCTTATCCAGAAATTGGACCTTTGCTCCATTGTTGTACCAAAGTAATCGTTCCAAAATATAAAGCCCCATCATATTGGTCCTCTGGTTAGAGTCCATTGGGGTTGGGCTGCCTATAGCAGTGCTTCACAAATGCTCACCTGCACCGAGTCATCTGGAGGACTCCTTAAGATACAGACTATTGGGTCCCACCCTGTAGTTTCAAACTCAGCCCGTCTCAGGTGAAGGTGGAGATGTTGCATTTCTAATATGTTCTCAAGAGATTCAGGTGCTAATGCTGCTGGGACCACACTGTGGGAACCACTGAGCTAAAAAGTGAACAGGCTTGCTTATATCAGTTGTCCCCAGCACATGAACCTACAGAATTAGGCAGTCTGGGCCCTCCATGCCAACTCACTGGGACTTCTTCTGGAATGCTCACCCAGATTGCTCCTGACCAATCCTTCTGGGGACTCCTACTCAGGCTACTCCACTATGTGAAAAAGGGTTCTGATTTGGTCTCCTGAGAAAGCTTTCCAGGACCATTCTTGGCAGACAGGTAAGAGGATGAAGTCCTGGGAAGCACTGGTGTCTATAGTAGTCATTCAGCTGTAGCCACCAGCCAAGAGGGAGGATAACAATGAAAGCCAGTATTGAAGTGCTTACTAAAAGCCTGAATACTTGCTAGGAACTTTTGATGTAGTGGTTTATTAAGTCCTCTCAACACTACAAGGAAGTTTTCCTTTACTATCTCCACTTTATAGATGAAAAACAAAACAAAACTGAACCTCATCAAGATTAAGTAGTGTGCTCATAATGAAGCAGCTTGTTAGTGACAAAGCCTGGACTTGAGCCCAGATATTCTGATTCCAGAGGCCAAAAGTCATAATCAGGATGCTATAAAACCTCCTAAATAGGAAATCAGGAAAGAAAATCTAAAACAATTAAAGTGTTTACTTCCCAGCATGATTTAGGAATATTCAGACAAAATGGAAAAACTGAATTGAATCCATTTTAAAGACAATTAGTATGGTGGAGTGTAGTTGTCTCCAAATCACTCAATTTTTACTTTCTTCTTACTTTCAAACTCTATTTTCAGCAGAAAGTTAACAAGGTTAAAAGTATTAAAATTTCTTTCCCCAAAGAATAAAGGAATAAAAAAGTTATTCAAAAGCTTTTAAAATTGGTAATGGCTAAAAATTGGTCTAACATAGTTGCCTAAACATGCCAGCTTTCCTTGCAGTCACTATGATCTTGTACTTGAGGGCACAGTGTCTATTGTATTTGCATTTAAAAACTGATAAGGCCCGGGTAAAGGTACATTTCAACCTCACCACTGAAAGTGTGTTCTGTGAGCAGCTGCATGGATCAAACCTGGGGCTTCTTAGAAAGGCAAATTCTCAGACCCTCTGAGACAGAATCCACATTTTTAACAAGATCACTGGCGACTCTCAGGCAGAGGTCACGATATGCAATTGCTGCTACATTTTAAATATCAGCATGCTGGTAAAGAACTGTTTTGCAGGGAAAGTGCCCTGGTGCAGACATCAGAAGAACTATCTCCCTAACTAGCTGTACGGCCCTGAGTGCTTTCACTTCTCTTGGTTGCATTTCTTCATTGAAAAATAAGGGGAAAGATGGACCTAGAATAGTGGTTTTCTAATTTTTCTGCAAGGAGGGGCATCTGGAGATCTCAAAGTAAATACTGTCTCCTTCTCACTCCTAGAGAACCTAATTGAAAGTAGTCATGGCTGTGACCTGGGCACTGGTTTTTTGAGTTTTTTTTGTTTTTTAAACTTGCCCCAGAGATTCACATGTGCAGGAGGAGTTGAGAACCACTGGCCTAGAATAGTGGTTCTTAAAGTGTGTCCCTTAAACCTGTGGTCTTAAACTGAGGCTCGCAAGCCACATGAAGATCTTTGGCCCCTTGGATGTGGCTCTTCCATAAAATACCACAGCCTGGGTGAGTCTATTTTAAAGAAGTGACTCTATTTTGGAGAAGTTTAAGTTTAAAAAATTTGGCTCTCAAAAGAAATTTCAATGGTTGTACTATTGATATTAGGCTCTGTTGACTAATGAGTTTGCCGACCACTGCCTTAGACCAGCAGTGTCAGCATCACCTGGGAACTCCTGAGATATGCAGATGCTCAGGCCCTGCCTCAGACCTCCGGAATCAGACGCTGTGGGAACGCAGCCCAGCGATCTGCATTTCACAAGTCCTCTGGCTGACTCTGCTGCGCACTCCAGTTTGAAAATACCAACCTGAAGAATTCATCAAGGCCCCTTTCATGCTGTAAAGCTACGTAAAAGCAACATGTTTCCAATCACAAATATTAACAGTATGTTTGCCCCCTGATATCTAATGTGAAGACCTGTTCTGTGGGGGCAGTTGGTGAGGAAGGAAGAGGAGAGCCTCAGGAAGACTTCCAGATGGTGAAGCAAACAATCCCAGATGGCAACCATGCAATTATTTGTACCTTTTTCCTGTTAGATGAACCTCACCATGGAGGGGGCATGAACAGCGTAGGCCCATATGCTGAATGACATGCTCTGCTGAGAAGTCCTTCTCTTATTTTTTAAGATATTGCTCATTATCATGAGGCAATTGTAATGGAATTTTCTCTAATGAAGGGAGTTCAAATGTAAATATAATGCTATGTATGGTCTATACCAGTGGTCAGCAAACTCATTAGTCAACAGAGCCAAATAACAGTATAACGATTAAAATTTCTTTTGAGAGCCAAATTTTTAAACGTAAACTATATAGGTAGGTACATTATTATTAACTTAATTAGGGTACTCCTAAGCTGGCCTATGCTAAAAGCTCCAGGAGCCAAAGAGCTGCGTGTGACTTGAGAGCCGCAGTTTGCCGACCACTGGTCTATACTCCTGGGAAAGGGTAATGTCCACCTCTCCTTCTCATTGCTGGAATGCTTGCCTAGAATTACTCTAAGATCTCAGCAGGTGTTGATCCTTCTTCTGCCTGATCCAACATCCAGGACCAATAAAAGAATTTAAGATTTCCACCTTCAGGCAGAGAGCTGATGCACGATGGGAGAGATCTGAACAAGACTGTATATTTCATTGCATTGGGAATAAAAAAAAGGTCAAGTGAAATCCTTCAGACAGGCTAAAACCTCCTTCTCATGGTTATAAAAAGAAATAACCCACAAAAGAGAGTAGTACCAAAAGTTGATGTATCCTAAAAAAGACTCCACAGATACAGAAAAATCCCTCTCATTAGATATGAAGAAATAATTTCCTTGTACTTTGAGTTTCTTTGAGGTTTTACAACAAAAATAAGGGCAAGAACATCCTATTTTTGGGAGTACCTAATTTACGTGAAATGCTTTTGATCCTTCAATTCCTTGGCAATAATAATAATATTAATTCAGACTATTTTAAATGATGCAAGCACAATGTTACACTCTATGGAAAAGATGTGTTTATAAATACACAAAGCCTGTCAACTGCATTTTACAAAGATCAGCCTAGAATGCAAAGCTCAGCCTGGCATTTCATGCCTGAACTGTAATAGTGGTCCATGTTCCAGAGATATCTGCAGACAAATAGGACAGCAGGGGTGGCGCCTGGTCCCCAGGGGGGACGAGTAATATAAGTCGCTGTTTGTTGTAGACATGAGGTACAGTAATAGCCGTTCCCTCCCCTGTGACTGCACAAACCAGCAAGTGGCTCAGGATAAAACCTTTCCTTAGACACCACAGTGGGTGTACAACTGATATTTTGTATGAAATGTGTTATGCAGCCCTCTTTCTCTCTCTCTCCCTCTCCCCTTTACCTTTGCAAAACAATGCTTTCCGCTACCTGGTGCTGAAGCCTTCTCTGTATACCTCCCCTTTTCTGTTTCTCTACATTAGGAAATGCCCTGGTACCCATTCAGCAGGCCCAGGGCTGCCCAAGGGACCGAATCCTGAATATTCAGGAGCCTGGGTCCCTCCTGCTGGAGGCCCTGAGAATTCAGTCTAGCTCCTGGCTAATGAGGCCACAGTGACTTATGAGATGCTGCTTTGATTTTCCTCATCCCACCCCCACCTCCTAGGGCCCATTAGGGTTCCATGCCTCATACTTCAAACTCTTTTTGCTTCCTGTCCCCTGATGGGACCTGAATTCCCTTGCCAGTGCCCATACCAAAGAGATTAAATCATTTTCCCCCCTGGTTTCAAATCCATGTCAAAGACTGCTAAACTGATCGAAGGTCCTAAAACCTGCAAGTGATGCTAATTGCCTCCACATCTACAGTGTCATTGGTCTTGATTACCAGATTCCCCTCTCTTCTTCTGCCACCCACATACCTCTGTGAGCTTGCACACCCTTTGGACAGCAGGTCTCTAAACTGGCTTCCATGGTTGGTTTCCCAAGGCGGTGCAGTCCTGGTTCACCCCTCTGCCTGCCCAGCAAGGCTTTGCCTTCTGGTCTTGATGCCTCATGCCAAGCCTGTTCAGGTTAGGACCCAGGTGGTTTCCCCAATATAAGCAGTAAAAGAAAGAAAAGCTCAGATGTCCACCCAACCAGTATGGTGGCATTTTCTTTCCCAGTATCAGTTTACAAAAAAACAAAACAAAAATAAATAAATAGAACAAAAAAACAACAACAAAAAACACACACACACACACAAAGCCAAGCTTTTCCCAGGTCATAGAAGCTCAAGACCTGTGTGACACCACCTCATGACACATGTCCACTTAAAAATATATATTTATTTAAAAATGATTTGCCCTTTTAAAACAAGCAACAAAAACCATTCAGCTTTCCGAGGAGCTACTGTGTAGGTCAGGTGCATTACCGAGGTTTGCCCAGTTAATTCCCACCATAACATGGGTTACAGATTTGTCCCACTTCACAAGTGAGGAAACTGTGGTCAGAAGTTCTGCCTGGCTTACTCGGCTGGTTAGTGGCAGAGGAGGGATTTGACTCATTTAAATCATGCCTGACCTTCATGAGGAGGCCCCCTCCAGCCAGCTACCCATCCCTCCTGTAGTTTGCCCCATCACTCCTGAACTGTATTTCCCATCCATAGTGCCTCTTAATATTCTAATATTGATTTATCAATCATGTTTGTTGTTTAATATATGCCTCTTCCCATGAAAATGTAAGTTCTTCAAGAGCGAGGATCTTTGTTTTGTTCACTGATGTACCTCTAGTGTCTAGAACAGTGCCTGGGACATGGCGACACTCAGCATATAAGTGAGGGAGCTACTAATAAAATGGCCGGACGCCTTCACTGCCTGTGCTCCCAACCACTGCTCTATACTGTCTCCGTTCTGAGTACAGAAATAGAAACTCTGTTTCATTCACGCTGAGCTGCTCTCTCCCCTATTAATTCAGTAAGGGTGAACAAAGAGGTATTGCTCCAACCATCCTGGTCTTACTGGTGGCAAAAATAAGTAAATAAATAAATAAAGTTATCAGTATTCAAGTCTGTTACACCTAGAGGTATAAAATTTATAAACAATGAGAATTTAAAATCATCTAAAAATGAATTGCTCATTAAGGCATATTTATTTAAAGACTGTTTTGCTAGACATTGGCTAAAAGGTCTTCATTCAAGCTTTATTAGTAAAGACATGTGAAGAAGAGGCAATGCTTATTTTACAACCAGCAGTGAAAAAAGATTATCTTCCACTCTGCCATGTTGTGTTTGAAGATAAAACTGTTAATTCCACAAGCAGAGGAAGATGGTGTGACTCGAGGACCTTGGCGATCTTGTTAACTCTGAGGGATTCTGGTGGGATGGAGGCTTCTCTCTCCCCACTACATATTTTAAAGATAAGGTCTTGGCTCTGCCAGTGCTTTGGCCTGGATTGGGCTGTCAACAAACTAAGTGGGAAATCTGGCACAAAAATGAAAATAAAGAAGGCTTAAAAATACAGTAACAATCCAGGAAGCCAGGGCAATAAAGAGGAAATGCTTTAATAACCCAAGAGATGACACCACTCAGAATACCTCCTAGGAAATAGACCTGCAACGGTCAGTGACGTGGCTGAGGAACAAGACCTGGAGAAGAGGATCCCCTTGTAGATGGAAGGGGACTGCCTGCCTGCGTATCCAGTTTGGTGTAAATCACCAGATGAATTTCTATGAAAAATCCCTCCAGGGCTGTGAGATGAAGAAAAGTGGCTGCCTCGGGCTTCCCGTTACATGCATGGGCTTCATTCATTCATGGATCCATTCTGCATTCTTTCTGTAATCATTGACTGACTAGATCAGTGGTCGGCAAACCGCGGCTCACGAGCCACATGCGGCTCTTTGGCCCTTTGAGTGTGGCTCTTCCACAAAATACCACAGCCTGGGCGAGTCTATTTTGAAGAAGTGGCGTTAGAAGAAGTTTTAAAAAATGTGGCTCTCCAAAGAAACTTCAATCATTGTACTGTTGATATTTGGCTCTGTTGATTAATGAGTTGGCCGACCACTGGACTAGATCACTTCAGGCTAGATAACAAACTGCTACCATCTCACCCTGAGACAATTGCACTATCTCACTCAGGAAAAACCCTGTGAGGAAATGGAGAGGTAGATGTCAAATGTCAGGGGATATGCCCAGGGTCACTTGGCTGATTGTCACAAGAAGTGGGACTAAAGCCAGACAACCTGACAACCACACAGGGGACCTAAACCATGTGTCAGTCCTGGGCAAGAAAAGCCTGCAACCTAAAAACAGGTATCAGTTACGCCTGGCTACAGACATATGTCCTGCTTTCTGAACAAGGCACTTCCCCAAAGACAAAAAGATGGTGCTCCGACCATGCTCTCCAGTTCTGGCTGAGCGTCAGAACCACCCGGGAAGCTATTACTTACAACGCATAATCGTTCTCCACTAATCTATCTCTTATCTGTGTTAATGCGGAGTAATATAAACAAGGGAACAAAAAAAAAAGTGACTCATATTCCAGGGCCAGATTCCATTTACAGTGACAGAGCACCTGTGATGTGCCAGGCGCTCTGCCATGCTGGGCACTGAGCACTGAGCAAAACAGACATGGGCCCGGCCTAGGGGAGCATCCATCCCTTCTGCACAGAATGACCTAAAAAGCACAAGTTCCGCCCAAAGCTAATAACGGCTAGCCATTTCTTATGTTTCTTTTTGGAAAGGAGATAGCAGGATAGTACCTAATCAAAAACCCTTCTTAAATGTTTATTCGCATCTTTTACTGCTGCTGCATTCTATGTTTTCCCCCTCATCACCACATAAAGACATGCTTACTTTGTTGTGGGCGCATACTATTCAAACACGTTGAATGTACCATAATTTTATTTACTGTGTCTCCTACTGGTGTTCCACTTTGGTTGTTTCTAGTTTACACTTTAAAAAGCAACCCTGCATTTAGCATCCTTATATATGCAGACCTTTTGGGGAATATACAGTATGTTCTAAGGAACAAGCTTTCTAGGGTAAAATGTACTTGCTATAAAATATGCACATATAAATATAATCAAATCACCTGTATAGAGTTCGCAAAAATTTATTCTCTCACACAGGACTGTATCTGAATGCCCAACTCTTAAAATGTTATCCAACTTTTAAATATCAATCCGCTAAATGAAGGAATTATATATACATGTAACTCCATTATTTCATTTATATTGTGTTGTGAGTGAAATTAGTGTAGTTTTATATTTTCACTGGCAAAATATGCCTTTATTTGTAATGTGCTTGCTCATAGTCTTCATTTTTTTTCTTTTGAGCAGTTTATATTTTCTTACTGATTCTTATGAGCTCTTTATTAATTAAAGAAATTAGCCATTTCTCTGACATAGCTGTTTAAATACTGTTTTTCAAATTTCAGAAAAATATTTTTCTTTTTTAACTTACTTTTTGAATTTTTCCCTAATACAAGTTACTAATTGTATGCAGTTAGATTTATTGTGTCCCCTTTACGGTTTGGGGCTTGTATCCTGATTACAAAGGCCTTTTCCATGGTAAGAGTATAAATTTATTCACCCGGCTTTCTCCTATAAATTTATGGCATCATTTTTTATGTTTGAATCTGCGTTCAATCTAGAATTTATGTTGGTGTAAGAAGTGAAATAGAAATACGCTGTATTTATTTGTCTAATTGTTTATCCAGCTGTACCTAAATCATTTAATATTTCCTGGTTCCAACAATGAACTGACATGTCATTTTTATCATAGACTAGATCCCCGTATAGAGAAATATTAACGTTTCCTGCTAGATATTCTAATCTTCTTTTTATTACCTACCATTCAGGACAAAATTATTTAATTATTATGGTTTTATGATCTAATTTAGGGTAAGTCTCTCCTATCAGAACACTCCCTCATCGTAATTTCCTGGAGAGTTTACTTATGCGTCTTCTTTCAGATATATTGTAGTATAATTCTGTCAAGTTCACCGTTAGTTCCTTAAGTGTGATAGCATTACATTTATAGGTTTATTTATGGAGAGCTGGATGAGAATCTTGAGATATTAAATTTGGAGCTGGGGGGGTGTTGAAAATACTAATTCCGGGGCTCCATCCTTGAAGATTCTGACTCAGTAAATCAAGAGGTGGAAATACAAACTGAGACTTTTTAAAGACTCCAGGTTCCTTTTTTTGTTTTTTTTTCTGAGACAGGTTTTGACAAGACCATACAGGGCAATTCAGGTAAGAGGTTTTTATTTCTTTTATAAAGAATTAGATGGTCTTCCTTTTAAAGAGGGGGCTTTTGCAGTGGACTTTCTTGAAGAATTCATAATATTGTGTTTTTATATAAAACATTGAAAGGTCAGACAAAAAAAAGAGTGAAAAGTAATGAATGCTTAGTTTTTTAGAGACAAAGGGTTCTAAACAAGCTACATGTCAGGTTAGAAGGACGATGTGAGACAGTTTCAGAAGGGTTAAGAAACAGGGAGTGGTAGTACAGAGCTGAGGGTGAAAGAAGGAGAGTTTTGTAAAAATAAAACTACAAGGTGAACTGAAGCCAAACCTGGACGGCACTGACCACCTGAAGAAGGAGTTTTGGAAGCTCTGTATCAGAAAATAAGGACCCCTAGAGGTGCGTGTGTGTGTGTGTGAGTGTGTGTGTGTGTGTGTGTGTGTGTGTGTGTGTGTTGGCAGGTATGTAGCATGTCTGTAGTTATGCCTTGGGATGGCAAAGTGCTGGCTGAGTTGGAAGCATGAGAGAATAAGATCAGGAAATTCATTATAGACAATTATAGCATTTCACGTGAGAGATAAATGATGCACACTGCTGACAGTGAGGAATGGTATGAGGGAGACTGGATCATGCTTTTGGGACTCAAGTTGGCTGCAGTGATTTATTGCTCCAATGATTTCCACTCTTTTATCCCCACAGCTATTGTAGGATTAGAGATTTTTAGGGCTGGGAGAAATCTTTGAATTCATTTAGACCCTGAAAAGCATAGGATCCACCCACTTTTACTAGCAACCCTAAAGCACAGGATGGCAGCCCATAACCTTGAATCCAGGAGGCAAAGAGGAGGGATAGACAGTGTATGAGCCTGAATCCAATCCCTGGCTCCCACACTCTCAGTATAACCCTGGAAAATAACATAATGCCAGGTTTCTCACCTATAAAATTATAATAATACTTATCTCTTAGATTTGTTGGAAGACTGAGCCAATAGAAATCCCTCTTGAATCCTAAGGAGGGCAAATGGTACTGGGAAGGATTCAACAAGCCTGAATTCTAGGCAGCCTAGTTCCTTCACTCATGCTGACTCTTTAATGGGGTTAAATAATCAAACTATTATCTCCCCTTTTCTCACCTGGAAATGTAAGGATGTCAGATGTGAGAAGAGATCCCAAGCTACCATGTAGGTATGAAAATGTTTACTGTGTATTACACAAGGTGTGTATGTTCAATAGGGTGGGGAGAACTTTCAATGGCTCAGTGAACAGAAGGGATGTAAATTAGGAATCTAGACAGTGAGTTCCACACAGCATTCCTAACTAGTATGTTATAAAGTACAGTGATTTGCTGATTTATAAGCACTAGGCCTGTTAAGATGGTTCAAAGAGGTAGCAGTTAGTATGGGAGACCATCTCTTCAACAGAAGAGAACAGATGACTGGTCACCCTCCCTCCTCAGAGCCCCTGCTGTAGGGTAGAGCTCTTTGTACTATTTATACCTTAGCAGGAATTGCTGTGATTGCCCTTCAAATGCTTCAACAGCAAGGACCATGAAAGTGAGAATTTCCACCTTATATAAATTCCCCCTACTACCAAAAAATCAGATGTGGCCCAAGAGTAGCTGGTGTGCTAGACAGAAAACACCAAAACATCAACATCAATTTTGGCCCATGAAGATGTCCAATCAGAAGGTCTTGGGTTTGAATCCTTTGCCTACCAGGTTCAAGCTATGTGACCTTGGGCAAGAAACTTAACCTGTGGTCATATCTTTCCTCTTTTTATAAAGTATAGAGAATCACATCTAGTTCATTAAAATAATCTCATCCCTTTAGGGGGAAAAATGAGTTGATGTCTATAAAGAGCTCAATAAATGGTGACCATTATTATGACTTGGGGATTTTTTTTTCTTTAATAAATGTGACATTTTTACCACAGAGATATGCTATAGACATTGCAGCTTATTCTTAAGCCTAATGTGTTCTGAAAAAGTAACCTAAGGTCATGGGGTTAGGAATAGTAGGGAAAAACACTGAAATATGTAATAATGCAAATGTGCTTTTTCCCTTTTAATGCCCACTGGCTGCAAAAGAAAATGAAACTGCCAACCATATTTGGCTTTAGATCTAACCAAGTTAGAGATCTTTCAAGGATCAACATTCTAGTTTTGAGGCAGGAGGGTATGATGTCATTTACAAGATGCATTCTTTCCATTGTATTTATCCCCATTCTAAAGCATAGGAAATCTTTCAATTCTACAGCACCATTGCTTTTTTCTGAATATTGAACCTCATATCCACATGGAATGGGCACAATAAAAGTAAAACAGAGAAACAGGGGAGGGGAGAGCAAAGACACAAAGACAAAAAAGCAAGCAGCTGCTTCACTCTGCACTTTGTTCCACTCTGAGAAGCCAGAGAAGTCTCTGAGAAGCCTGCCAAGAAGTTTTCACATAAATTGTCACCAGCTTGAAAGGCACTATTTTAATGACAGAAATTTATCAATAAAAAATGTCCATGGGGCACTTTGGAAATACCCATGAGAATGAAATACCCTTTGCCCCATAAATTCCATGTCTAAGAATTTATCCTTTGGATATGTGTGTCCATGTGCGCAAAGAATTACGTAGGCACAATGATATTCATTGTTATTTTTTATTAGTAAAATAATAGAAGGAACTTATTTTTCTTTTAAAGGGGCCAGTAAAATAAATAAAAAATATGTACTGGCATTAGAATACTATATAGCTATAAAGAAAAAAGAATTATAAACACCAATATATGCTAAATAAAGCAATATTCAAAGCAGGGTATATGATGTGCTAAGAAAGGGGGTGTGTGCACATATACCCTTCCTTATAATTTTTTTCCAACTATATTGAGATATAATCTATACATATAGATTATATCTCAATATAGTTGGAAGGGTTTATATATATATAAACCTAAGTGACTGTTAGGTCCAGTCAACCAAACAACTGGTCAACCTGTTCCTATGACACACTGACCACCAGGGGGCAGACACTCCATGCAGGAGCTGCATCCTGCTGGTCAGTATGCTCCCAGAGCCAATCTCCTGCAGTCAGCCAACCTCCCAAGGTCCCTCCCCCAGCCAGCCAATCTCAGGAGGTCCCTCACCTCTGACTGGGGGAGATGGCCTCAATCGGCCCCCATTGCTGGCCAGGCCAAGTGACCTGACCCATGCACGAATCTGTGCACCAGGCCTCTAGTTGATATATGATATTGTATAAGTTTTAGGTATAGAGTATAATAATTAGATATATGTATATAGAGAGAAATGATCACCACAGTAAGTTTACTTTATATCCATCATTGTACATAACTTCAGTTTGTTTGTTTGTTTGTTTTTCCTGTGAGGAGGGCTATTCTCTTAGCAACTCTCAAATATACAATATGTCATTATTAACTATAGTCATCATGTGCACATTATATTTCTATGACTTATCCTCTCCAATAAAAGGGTAATATGCAAATTAACCATCACTCCATCATAAAAAACAGCGATAACCATAATCACAAGAGGGTGCCACCCAGTCCTTTCAACCCCATCAAAGTCCCCCAGTCCCAGGGTGGCAGCTGCTGAGAGTGGGCAGTGTGAGCAGCCTGGCAGAATGCTTGCTTTGTTGCTGCAGTGACGAGGGAAGTGTTCTGCGCCCAGCTGTGGGTGGGCCTCTGGGCCTCGGAGAACCTCTGGGCAGTGGGCTCGGAGCGGCCAGGCCCCACAGAGAGCTACTGGCGCACAGATTTGTGCGCAGGTCTACTAGTTTACTTTATAACTTCAAATCTGTGCCTCTTGTCCATCTTCAACCATTACCCCCACCCGCTTCCCCAGCCTCCCATAGGATTTAATCTCTCAAATGTAACAAACTGCACTAGGTTACAAGTAGGTGGTTTCATTTTTACCATTTACCTGTGTAGAATATTCCATGTTTAAAACTGAACATACATTATCTTTCTGAAAAACAGAAAGTATTCTATTGAGGGCATAGAAAGATTTCATGGTCTCTCCCGTGGACCTAAAAAAAAGTCTGATCATCATCAGTTTAGAAAAGATCACCCCACATGGGGCACATTGCACACTGTGCCCAAAAAGAACTCAGTGAGAAAGGAAATCCCTGTGGAAGAACGGGTCCTGATATCAGGCACATGGCCCAGCCCAGGGAAGTCAGCTGTCACTGTGATCAGCATTACTTGTAAGTTAGGGTTTGGGTGCATCTCTGGCACTGGTGTTGGTGCTACATATTCCATGGGTAAGACTTTGTATCTCCTGCGCTTGTGCTTTTCTGGATGGGAACTGGAATCTTTCCCTGATCTCAGCCTCAGGTCCCACCGCCAGGTGATTGCTTGGTGTGCAAGTGGAGAGGGGTTTGACTTGTGGGTTGGTTTTTTCCCTTTTTCATGTGTTGCCTGCTCCAACACCCACTGCTCTACTTGAATGGTGAGAACAGCCTCCTGGGCTTTGGCTTTCAGAAGCTTTACACAAGGTCTGACCCAGCTCGGCTGTTTACTATCGTCTCATTGCTCAAGCCTTGTGACATAGGACGAATTCCCCTTATCTCAATTTACTGATTTGGCAGCTGATGCTCGAGGGGCAATTTGTCCAAATGTACACCACTCCATCAAGACGTGGTTTTAATTTTTAGTTTTGAGTATTGGTACTAGCCAGATATATGCCTTCACTAATCTCTGTGCCTCCGTTTTCCTGTCTGTGAAACAGAGACTTTGGCTTCCTGCGCTTCATGATGGCACAGGCGAAGACAATAGCAAAGAAGATGGGAAGAGAAAAAGAAGTCTCCCAATTTTGCCTCTAAAATGGACATCGTTCAGGAAAGTGCAATTGCGTTGGGATCTCTCTGCAACTGTATTTTACGCTCAAGGAGAGCAGGAGTAGCTTCTGCTTCTGCTTCATTGTTCATTTGTTTTCTTGTCAACAATGCTAGTCAGCAGCCGTTCAGGCCCAGTAACCCCCACTGTGGCATAATTTCCTGCTCCTAGCAGCCCTACTTACCAGTCATAATAAAACACACAAAAGGAACACTTTGCTTTGCACATAAAAGTCACATATTTGGCAGACTAAGTGCTCCGATGAGCGGATGGCATTTGACAGGAGGTAAGGGCATTGGCTCTGCTAGGTTTGACTTGTGTGTTGGTTGTTTCCCTTTTGCATGTGTTTGCCAGGCCATTCACTCAACACCAGCCAACTAAGCGGGAGGAAGTGGAACCTCAGGTCTCTATTGGAAGTCCGTCAAGGAGAGATGCCCACGGCTTGGCATTCCACTCAATAAACATGTACGATTCCAGTGTCCATGTGCCAGGCTCTGTGCTAGGAAGTGTGTGAGTTAGAAGTCTTTCTAGATTCGCCCCCTACCCCCGACATTTAGTGAAGGCTTCAGTATAGCGCTACCTTGTCTGTGTGTGTGCACGTTGTTTTAAGGATATCGACTGTTACCACAATGACAGGTGGGGAGATGGAAGGCACAGTCATTAGCTTCAGCTGCCCTCATAAGTTGTTACAGAGCTCAGAGAGACGCTAATGGATAAACAAGGCTGACAGGAACATGAGGGGCCAATTCAAAATGTCCCAAGGTGGCTAAGTCTTAGCCAGGTCTTTCTTTCCCTAAACAGCAAACAAAACCCATTAGTATTGATATTCAGGGGAGGCAGACAGTACAGTGAACCAAGAATGACTTCACCCCGGTTCACCCATCATATTTCAGGGCAGGGGGTGATTTATAAGCTGCTCTCTCTGTACAGTGATGGTGCCATAAAGATGATCCATGAGCACTTATACTTGATCTTTGGGATATTTCTTCTTTTCAGTCATGGAGAGGCATGCGGAGTCAGGTCTCTGAATTCATGGCGATAGCCACTGCCAACGTTTAGTGTGAATCGCCACTGCAACAGCGTGTGGAATACTTAGTATACACCTTCTAACTCCATCCTTGCAATTATTCTAGGAAGCTGCATGGATGGTTCCTGTCCACAGCAAGGGAAACAAGGCTCAAGGAAATCAAGTGACTTGCCCAAGTTCTCCATGAGGAACTTGGTTGTCTTCGGTGTTGAACCCGGGACTCAATTTTGATCTATTGGAACGAGTGTGACCAATTCATCCCAGGCTGCTGTGTGAGGCTTCCTTCATTTCAGCACCGAAAGTCCCATGTCCTGGGAAACCCCTCGGTATCAGGCAAAATGGGATGGTTTGTCACTCCAAGCGGAACTCTAACCATAAACCATTCAGTATGCTGCAGATTATAAATAGAGCAATTTAGTTTAGACACTTAGACCTGATTTCCCATATCTGCAGAAAGCGGTTCACAGACCTCAGCTAAGCAATCTCTAAAAGTGTACTCCTTGAAGTGTGGTCAGCAAGCAGCACCAAGGTCACCTGGGAGCTTATTGGAAAGCAGAATCCCAGGCCACACTGGAGACCCACTGACTCAAGAGCTGCATTGTGACATGATCCTCGGGTGACTTGTACCAACATTACATTTTGAGAAAGGTTCTAAAAATCTTTTCCAGAACTATACCGTGGTGATCCTCAATCCACTGTAGAAGCATAAAGCTCCTTCTGGTGCCAGCCCTATACAGGATCCCAAGTAAAGAGAAGGGGAGACCATGGCTAGAACTTCCACTCCAGGGTGGGTCAGCATAAGCAGTTTGTAATCAGGCCCAGACTACATGCCATGGACCCATTGCCCTAAGGGGAAACAGTATGTTGGGGAGGAAAGAACACAGGCTTTCAATTCACAGTGCCCGGGTTGGCACCCTGGTCCTGTTGCCTGAGGGATCCAAGGGCAAGCTGAGAACTCCTAGGGCACAGGATGCACTTTGTAAAGTGCTTAAATTACCCATCTTCAAGGTTGCCAGGACTGCTCTCCACCAACGGGAGGTGAAAAATTCTCTGGAAAATCAGAGAGATCCATAAATGCCATGCCTTTGGGCTTCTCGCTCTCATTGTCTTAGTGATTGCGCATGTTAAAGTTAGGGAAAAATCAGGCAATGATGCCAAAAAAAAAAAAAAAAAGAAGAAGTAATTTACCAGAAGGTTTGTGTTTAGGATTTTACACAACATATTTCTTAAAGGGGAAAACACACACACACACACACAAGAGTCTGCCTTCTAATGCAACTGTTCACTGCTAAAGTTGCCTTAAGATGTAACTCTAAAGCATGCACACAGCCCTCTCCGTGATAGCCTGCCGTTCCTTGGGGCAGCTAATTAAAACACCTGGTGGTAAGTAGTGCCTTCCATATGGTGCTGGGGGAGGGTGATGCTGGGTGATGCTGCCCCGGAGTGAATGCAGCCTGGCCTCCAAACCAGGGCGCATACGTTATGCCCTGTGGCTGGGCTTCTGGAGCTGGCTCTGAGAGGGATGCTAATCATTCCATACAGGAAGGGGAGAACTGTTTAGAAGTCCGGCAACACAAGGAAGCATAGCTAAAAATCGATACCAAATCCCTCTCTCCTTCCAGACAACTATTAATAAACTCCTGCGGCTTTCAAGGTGTCCATCCCCATTAGAGTGCTGCAGAGGGAGGAATATGGACCACGGAGTCTTCGTGGAGGGTTTCCTGCCAACTCACTTGCTCTCCACAGCCTCTGCGTCTGTGATTTCCCTTTCTTTAGTATAGATAGAATAGCGACAAAGGAACAGATTAGGAGTGGCCTCAAAGGTACATTTGACCCCACAGTACCAGGGGCTTTTGGAGGAAGTGATCAAACGCTCCCTCCCTTCCCTGGGCCACTAGAAATCTCTGCTGGAATGCTAAGCTGCAGAGCTGGACGTATTATCTCCAAGTGGTTATTTTTGTCCAAATCCATTCTTCTAACTCGCTTGGTTTTTTACGTCCTCATAACAAGGCCCTTTCATATGGTGCTTTGCAGATTATGAAGCTTGCCTTCAACTTCTCATGACCCTCACTACCAGACAGACTCCTAAACCCATTGTCGAGAGGGAATAGTGACTCAGAGAGAGAACCACCCACGTGTCCCATGTCATGCTACCAGAAAGTGACAGAGTAGGCACTTGAACTGGGAGGACTGGCGAGGCATTGCTGAAAGCTCTTCAGCTCGACCCCCTTTCCTCTTACCAGTACTTCCCCCAAGAGAGCCTCTCTCCAATCCACTGAGATGTTTATACGGAGACACTGACTCATTTCAAGTGCTCCTGCAACCAGGTGTAAGATCTCCTTCCAGGTCATTGGTCAGTTTGCCCTGAGATCTGCTTCTTGAACTTTCTCTAGATGGCCTAGGGCAGTGGTTGGCAAACTCGTTAGTCAACAGAGTCAAACATCAACAGTATAGCGATTGAAATTTCTTTTGAGAGCCAAAAACTGACTTCTGCGCATGGGCCACAAAGTTTCAATTGCACTGTACGTGGGTGCCTGCGTGTGGTATTTTGTGGAAGAGCCACACTCCAGGGGCCAAAGAGCCACATGTGGCTCGTGAGCCACAGTTTGCCGACCATTGGCCAAGGAGGCTATTCCTACAGGATGTACTGCCCAGGCTGCCTTGTCAGTTGGCCATTGGCTTGCTTCTGCCAATGAGGGGACAGAAGCAGCTCATTGGAGGGTGGGTGAAAGGGAAAAGCCAGGGTATTTCTCTGCCTCTCTGTGTGCATAAAGCTGAATCCCTCCATCCTTCAGTGACTTAGGCTTGCCATGGTTCCAACTCCTCCCATAAGGCCCTGGGCCTGGCCTCCGGGATGACATCTCATCTATCTTACAGCTTCGAGCTTCCTACTACTGCCAGCCTTGGCTGCCTCATTGTCCCTCATGCAGCTTCTCAGCTCTTCCATCACCCATATAGCAAATTATCTGCATTAAAGTCCTTCTTTGTGAGTTAGCAGGTATGGTTCCGGTTTTCTGGTTGTCCCAACAGAAATAATCCCTTTTTTCCCCCCCATTTTTATACATTTGTATATTTGGTTGGCTAGGAAGTGAAAAAGCAAGAAAAGAATCAAATTTTACTGACGGCTTAACATGTACTTCCTGGGGCTTGGCACTTTTATATGCCTTGTATATTTTAGTCCTCAAAATAGAACTGTGGGAAACATATTATCATTATTCTACTTTCACACACACACAAAAAAAGTCTGGATATCAAAAAGTGTGGTGGCTTGCCCAAAGATACAAAGCCAGTAACTGGAACAGCTAAAATTCTAACAGAGGCCATTTTTTCCTCTTCATCAGTCGTGGAATAGAGACCAGCCTGGGACTCCATCTTGAAAAAAAAAACACACTGGTGATGGTGTCACTGTAGATATCAGAGTTTGGAGCACAAATGACTTTTTTTTTTTTTTTTTTTTTTTACAAGCATTGAATTAAATAGTGAGCCAGGAGGAATGCATAACATATAATTAGTACAAGCCTTAATATCTGGCATTGCCTTGGAAAAACTGAGGCAGTGGAGAAAGCCTGAGTCCTGCCTGAGGCAGCTTAGTGCCTTCTAATTAGTGTAGGTTTTGTTTTGTTTTTTTCTGATTATAATTAACTATTTGATTTAAAAATCAAGGTGGAATAAGTAGAAGTATGACATATGCTCAGACCTCTGATCAATGAGAATTCCACAATGTCAGACACAAACATATTTGAGTTTCTAGTCATTTGTCTAGGATTTCTTTACCTATTAGCTTGAATTTTTTTTCTGGCATTAGGATTACAGATCATCTTCCATTCATAAGATATCCCCCTGTGCTCTGCTACAGGGAGGGAAGACACTGAAGGAAGACCCAGAAGTACTGAATCAGTCTTGGCTTTCACACGTACCAGCCTTGTGACCTTGAGAAAGTTCTTGCAGTCAACCCAGGCTCAGATTCCTCTCCTAAAAATAGTGATAATTATATTTCGTCTACCTCCTGCAATGGGTCATTTTGAGCATTAAAAAGAAGCGCAGAATGTTGATGTCTTTTTGATAAATACAAATTGCTATAAAAGTGTAAGCGATCATGTTTATCAAAGCATGTTTCCATTTGTTAATTGCATTTTTATCCTCAGAGCAATTTGCCACTAGCACATTCCCTCATCAGCAACAGGCGTGGATAGGAAAAAGGTTAAGGGTGAAGAACAATTTTACAAAAGCCTTGCAAACAGTGTCAAAATCCTGTCCATTTTCTTTGGCCTTAACAAATGGCAGTCTTTGAAATTGGTGGCCCTCTGGGCATTTTGGCTACTGAGACACAGGTTTTCCTGCCTGTTCCAGTCTCCTGGCTATGCCAACATCTGGGACAAATTCACTGAAACCAGGTGATACTGAAATACATAAGTCGTGAATTAAGGGGAAGTAAGTGAAATGAAGGGGAATAGATACAAGATATAATCTACCATTTTATATGATAGTTTTAGGCATTCTTCAGGGATTTTTGTACATTGGTCTTAATATTCTAAAAGATCTGGCCCTCTTTTTACATGGCAGAGCCCTAAGAAGAAAGACTTAGGAAGTAAACAAAAGCAGAAAAACAATGGTGCAATTCCTTATGTTTATGGTAAGATCTGATTTCTAAGGTCTAGCCCTTGCTTTTACAGATTTAAAAAGGGCAGCGAATGTCACTCCAGTAAGAGGGTTTCTCTTGTCAATGCACACACACCGGCTTTCACAGGGAACATCAGCCTTAAAGGATCTTGCTGAGGAAGTGGATTCCCTGGCTGTCTGATCTCCAAACACCCTTTCAATTTTGCACATTCAACACATCTTTCTAGGTGCCCATGTGCCAGGCACTGAGCTGAGCCAGGAGCTGAGGACACAGACATTAAAGAACTTGGCTCACCAACCTCTGTCTCCCACCAGACACAGTGATGCTTTGAGGCAGACAGCACGAATCCTGACACTGCTGCTTGCTGCCTTTCCTCCTGACCTTGGCCAGGTTACTTTTCTCTTTCCTCCCCACTTTCAGAAATGTGATACCACCGGGGGGTTGGGGGGGGGGTACAAAGAGAAAACTAAAAGGTTAATAAGGAGAAGGGGTTCGATGCACTCCACTCAGTGCTCTGATGGAGGATCCTATGCATTTCAGGTTTCGGGATGGAAAGAGTTTCCTGGCAATATCCTCAATTTCCAAGGCTGTGCAAACCTGGAGTTCACATTTGAAGAAGGCTGACTTCCAGCTGCTTCATAACGATTTTAACACTGTGACAGAGCAAAACGTCTTCCTATTTTCAACCCTAGCAATTTGGTTCAAGCGTGATCTCAACCACTTTAAGCTCTGATATTTCTAGCCACTTCTTATGCTGTATTTTCTCTTAATGCCACCAATCATGTGTAAAATTCTGTTGCAAAACTAATCTTTGTGGGAAATGAGATGTAATGGTTGCTTTAAAGAGAGAGAGAGAGAGAGGGCAGTGACTGTGACCTTTCTTGCTTTTTTTTTTTTACATGTTTTTCATAGTGTAATACAAGTGGAAACATCTTATTGCGTCTTAAGGTCAAATAGAAATAGGTTCCTTCGTATACAAACATCACTCTTTGTTAAGCAGGGAAAGCCTTGAACATTATCTTATGACTTAACTTGAAAAACCTTTAATGTATGTAATGGTGGTTAAACTTAAAAGCCAGCTCTGCTAAAAAAAAAAATAGTTTCATTTCCATCTCATTAAATCAATACTTTGTGTTTCATCTTTCAAATGATACGAACAGATTTAGGAATACACAAAAGATGGGAATGAGGAATAATATTTGAGTACTTCTATAACATGGTGCTATTCAACAATCCACTGTTAAACACACACACACACACACACACACACACACACACACACACATAAACCAACACATCTATCTCGCTATCTCGCCTTATCAAGGGAGGTTTTGGTCAAAAGCAGCTGTGACCACATCTCCTGGAATGGAAGTCAGAAACCACTAATTTAAATTTTTCATTTGTTTTTCTGGAACAATTATACCACCCACAAAAGGGTAACTTTGCAAGTTGTCATTATCTCATGAATTTTGGAACTTATCCCTTAAATAAACCCATCTCATTTCCATATAATTATAGCAACTAAGAAGGTTCTTAAAAAAAGGTAAATTTTAGCTCAAAACTTAAGAGTGTAAATGAATAGTGAATCCATATTACAGGCATAGTGATCAACTATAGAATTCAGTTCCTTAATGAATTTAATAGAGAACAGTCTTGAGGGGGAAATCTTTATTATTTTTTTAAATTATTGTAGTAGAGTTCAGGTTCCTGCATAAATCCTTTCCAACAGCATTCACCTGTCATGTTCTCCACCCCAGTAATGTATTGCACGTTTTTTACTTTCATAAAACGTAATGGTACTGGCTACAAACTTTAAAAAGGGGAAACCTGAGCTAACAGCTTTCTTCCTGAATGATTCTGTCCCTGGGAACTTGGGTAAGACAGAAACACCTCCGGAGTGTTTAGAAGACTCTAGTGGGCCTAATTCCCCATAACAGGTCACTTAGCACAAACTAATTAGGACAAGTTAAATGTTTCCACTAAAACACCAAAAAAGAGGACTTTTTTCCCCCTGCTGCCTGCTGGTTTCTGCTCATTTCCTTCCCCATAGCCTTGCCACTTGGCTGTTTTTTTTCCAACACCCTGTTTCAGAGGTGAAACTTGATGGGCCAGCCAAAACCCAAAGTGTAAATGCTGAGTTAAGAATGTTCTAAACATCCCAGGGACGAACAGAAGTCCTTCTATGACAATGTACAACCGTGTTTATTATAGGCAGGGGGATAGGTGTCTGGTCCAGAATTTTCCTACTAAATCTGCTCTAGCTGTTGTATTAAAAGCTTCCCCAGTTATGTATTCCTTGTCATGACAGGTTTTGTGGAGTATCTTTCCTATTTGTGTTGGGGCGTTTTCAGGCAGGCAGCTGACCCACAATTAACACCAAGCTGAACTTGAAGAGCTCAGTCTCACTTTCTAAATGTTGCTTGCCCTTTTCTCTACGATTATGCCTTTAATGGTAGCATTTAGGGTGAGCGCTAACGTTTGTCTCCCAGCTCCCCGCATGTGTTGAAGGAGTATCTTTTCCTGTATCATTTCTCCATCTGGTTCTCTTGGGGTCTGATAGCATCCTGGTGTTCAGCCACACAGTTTCCCCCGTGCCATCAGCCTCCCGTTTTCTCTCCTGATGGCAGAGGGTTTCGACATGGCACCCCTCTGGCCAACCATGGACACTTGGTGGGGTGGATATGACCAGTGGTGACAACTCACAGCACCAACAGCAGAGAAACGTGCTGGGCCAGATGGCAAAGGGGGAGATGACTCAGACATACGGCGCTTAGAGCTGGAGACAGGACACGGGGACACCTTCTGCCAGACTCTGAGATACATAACCGGGGTGCACTCAAGCAAGGAGCCTGCCCTTCATACCTCCACACTCCTTTTAGCCAAGCTTGTAATCCGGCGGCTCCTGCCTGTTGTACTGACAACCACCCATGGCTACTCTCCCTTAATCTGGGATAACGTCTCCCAACTGCCTTGCTTTTATTTCTGGATACATTTTTAATGGCTATTTACCCTTGGCACATGTAATTTTTAACTAGGTAAAATATTTATGGGAGTGGAGAGGGTGACTTCAGAAGCATTTATTATTCTCCCTTGCATTTACAGTAAATCCCAACCAGGTTGCTGACTGGGATTTCCCTGGCTTCCGTCTCCCATGTGAACCTGACTTTTAACTCTAAGTAATGAATGCAAGCAAGATCGATAGAATAAGTAACAAAGGTATCCAGGGTGACTGAACAGCAAACTCTTCAATCACGGCGCGGTAAGTGCGAATGAACAATTATTGAAAACACTGCACTGAAATCTCAGTCGGAGATAAGAGTGGGGCTTAAGCCATTAAAAGAGTCCATTAGTCATGTAAGTCGGAGGCAGCACACTCCAAACATGAGCTGTTCTCGAGAACTGAGAATATTCTACCAACTCGCACACAGACAACTGATTCCAACTGACTCCAACGGACCAAGGACAGAGGAGGCATGAGAGAGGCAAAGAAGCGGAGCCAATCTGCTCAGGCAATCATCCTATAGTTATACCGGGGGTGGGGGTTGTGTAACACTGACAAACTACATTATTTATAAGGGAAGTAAATATCCCGCCTGAAAATCAATTCACCCCATGTTACAGCATCATCATGATCTCCATCACTCCCTGCTCAGGGCACAGATAAAAGAATTCTGACACCTCTACCCCATCCCACAAATCACCAGCAAAGCTCAAGAATGCTTCCCGGCTTCCCCTTTGTCCCTGTTCTCCCTGACTTGGTAAATCATTTTGCACTTCAAAAATGAAGGGACAGTAATAGGCAAAGGAAAAGCATGGTTCTGAAAAATGACCTGAAATAGCTAAAATGTTGGGCACACACATCAATGCGCGCACACACACACACACACACACACACGTACGTATCAGCACAGTCGTAAGGATTTGCAAACATCTGAATGCTATAGAATCTTCACATGCCTGGGTGGCATTGCAAAATGCCTCCTGTCCTGGCTCTTGCCCCCCGCATTTCATTAAGAGACAGGTGGGCTCTCAGAGTTCTGATCTTTCTCAGCCTGAACAAGGGGCTGCATAGCATAACCTGAAAGCAGCGGCATTCCTGAATCCGCACGATTTCCTCCGGGAATAGAAAAACACAGCTCATGCCGGAATTATGGTAAGACCGAACCACCACGCTCATGACACACAGGGCAACTTTAGCCTCGCCTTTAAAAAGAGTATATCATTTCATTCGAAGTAGGACATCGCATTTCAATGGGGACTATTAAAAACTTGTGTTGCACAGTGAAACTAATTGCCCTGTGAATCACCCTGCTTCACAAGACGGCTGGGCTAGCGTACAGTGAATAACGCAAGCTAAGCCCAGAGACCATTCCACCAACAGTCCTCACTGCACTCATCACACAATAAATTGTTGCAAGGGGCTGAAAACTTTTAAGTAAAATTACAATCTACTCCCCAACCCCTCAAATATCATCGAGATGCCAAAACGTTCTTTTGCCCCAAAGACATATTATCTCTACAAACTTTTCCATGTATCAAAAATATATTCAGGATCAGCAATCACTACTTTGCTATTTTATTCATCGTCAACACACAAGCTTACTATCTCCATCATTAACCCCTGGAAAAGGGGTGATGTTCAACTCTGGATGAGGCTTATATTTGATTACGAAGTCGGGACTGTTTCCTTTCCGATCAATTTTAGTAGTTTTAATGCCTCTTTTCTAACATGACACAAACGATAGGGGCATCAAAACCGCCGTCAAGACAACTAAAGGCATTCAGCTTTTGCAACTTGTGTGCCTTCCACACTTTCACAGATGTTTCTAAGGCGAGAGAGAGAGAGAGAGAAAGAAAAGAAAAAGAAAAAAAGCACTTACCGTAGTATACACAGAAATCAATACCCGAGACACTCGTACTGCCCCCCCCTCTCCCATCCATTCATCAAAATATTTCTTTAATCTGAAAAATGACTCTGGACTTCCTACTTCCAGCTCTCACTGCGACATCACACAGTGCATTTGCCTCTGCAACCCTTCCTCGACCCCTCCCCAGCGGCTCTCACCAACCTTTGAATATCAGATAGATGCCCTTAGAGGATGACGCCGGGTGGAACTCACAGAGGGAAAGCATCACTTCGGGGAGGAGGAGAGGCGATTTCAGTTCTAATCCCGTGGCTTCCGAGGCGGCGGAGGGGTTTCTGCCTCCTTCCCTGGCAGCAAGTTGCAGCGTTACAGTGCGATGATACAGCTCCCCGCCTGCTCACAGCGCTCCGCTGATTGCCCAGCGGTGAGCCTCAACATGTTATTTTTTTTTTCTTTCTGGAAACACGGGCAGCTCCACTGAACACCTCGGGGAAGCTTCCCCCGCGACACCCCACTAAACCTCACACATCTTGAACTCCGCCAAGGCGATTAAGGGTTTACAATAAGATGCAGGCTGCACTAGGCTGCTCTGGCTAAACGGAAAACAGGAATGGGATGGAGCGTTCTCGGCTGCTCAACCCACCGCACCCCAAAGAACCTTTTCCCTCTCCGCCTCAGCATTAAGGAAAAGCCCAGCCGCTCCAGGAAGCACTGGCACTGGCTAAGCTTCCGCAGCATCCGTAGCATAGGAATAGGAACTTTTCCATCCCAGAGTGTTAGCCCCTGACTCCCCACATGGCGCACCGCGTCCCCGTGTTCCCCCAGCTGCTCAGAGAGCCAACTTCACGCAGGCACATGCGGGCAAAGTTTCGCCACCCCCAAGCCCGTCTCTCTTCCTTTCCAACTCCAACTCATCCAGGACTGAGAGCCCCAACTCCACAAGCACAAAGGGTGCTTGGAAGGCTGCATGCACCGCCAGCATGGTCCTCCGGGTGCCCATGGGAGGTAGCTTTCATGTCACCCATTCTTGCGGTTCCAAGATTTTTTTAAAAAATAAATAATAAATGAGGAAGGGGCTTATCTGCACCGATGAAGCGTGATCACCCCTTCAGAATCCCATCCTCAGAGTCGGCACTCACCAAAATACATTATGTTTCTCATTAATCGGACAGCGGGGAGCCCACCGCGGCGCCTTCAGCATCAGCTCGCACCCAAGGCTGCTGGCTCCCGGGGCAGAGCGCGCTCATGCTCCGGGCGGCGGAGAAGGCCCCGGAGCGGCGAGCGGAGAGCGCCCGCCCAGCGTGCGTCCCGGGCGGCAGCGGCGCCCCGCAGGCTCCGGCCCCTCTCCCGGCTCCCGGGCTCAGGATCCCCCTCGGCGGCCGGAGCGTGCGCCGGGGCCGCCCGCTGCACTGCCCATCCTCACTGTAACCCGACTCCTCCTTGCGATGTCCTTGCCGCGCCTGTGACATCAGGGCTGCGAGTACTACACACAGACCCCCCGCCCCCACCCCGCCACACCCCACCCCCGGTTCTAGGAGCCAGCGAGCGAGGCGCTCCGATCGCCGGCCTGGACCAACCATGGCTCTGGGGAAGCTCGGACCAGCCCAGAGGCCCGGAGGGGGGCGGAGGGAGGGGGCGCTGGGGGGGGGGGGGAGCTCTCTCTTAAAGACAGCGGGGTCCCTCGATCCACCCAGGAGCACGCGGGGGGAGGTTCGCTGGGGTGCAGGGAGGGGACATGGCGAAGGGGAGGTCTACCGTGTAAATTAGACACCCTGGTACCCCTCCCCTCCCGCGACTGTCATCATCATCATCATCATATCATCATCATCATCATCATCATCATCATCATCCTCCTAGCCCAAACTGAGCCTTCCCCACCAAGTTACAAAGGCAGCGGGAAGAGGATGGCTGTCTTTCATTCAGGGTGTTCTCTTTGCCTGGGGCTGGAGGGTCTCTTGTTTGTGATGTTAATGCCAAAGTGGAGTAAAAAGACTCCAGGGACCATGGCTAAGGGAATTGAGGTTTTTCAATTAGGAGTGATCAGATCATAGAAAGCAGTGAGTAGTGGGTGAAGACTTATTTTTATTTCCTGCGTGTTTTGTTTTTTTGTTTTTTTCCCCCTGAGCTAGGTTAATAGAGAAATGGAAAGAAAAATAAAGTGATACAAAAAAAAAAAAAAGAAAAAGTCTCCTCCTCCCAGTTTCACAAGATCACATCTGCTGCTTTTCCAGTAGGAAGTAGTAGTAGAAAGGACACTGAGGCTGGGATGGCCTTGGACCCCTAAAGCGGGAGAGATGTTGAGTCTGAAAGGCAACCGGGATTGTGTCAAAATCGCAGTCTAATCGCCGGTACAATATAGATACCACTGCGCACTCACTCCCACTGAATTTGCAAGGAGCAGCCAAGACAGACAAAGCTTATAGCAAAGCCTCTGGCTCCTCCAATGGTCTAATGAATTGAAGTTCTTATCTGACACAGAAAAGGATGTTAGAAAGAAATCCCTGAAAGCTCGCTGATTAATACTTAAATTCTCAGCATGGAAAATAAACTCACAGAGCGAGTTCAGCTCCCCACGGACTCCTCGCTATGCAACCCAACTTACCTACGGGACCACTGAAACTTAAAAAATGTCTGTATAATTTATGAAATGAAGAGCTGAAGATAAAGAACGTGAACCTATGAAAGGAAGCAGTGGATATATATTTTAATATGGGTGTTTATAAGTCGTGTTAGCAAAAGTTTCTACATTTTGATGTTAAAATAGTAAACAATTTACACAATGACGTGTCTGTTGGTGGATTTCATGCCCAAGTTTGGATCTAAGGGGCTGGAGCTCATAATAGCAGCTTCCTGTACAATCTTGCAAAAAAAAGCTTAAGCCCCTATTTCCTCTCTGTGAAAGGAACACTATGACAAATACCCTCTCTCACAATGAATTATAAAGAGTTTGGTTAATGAGAATAGGTAATCATATATAAATCAGAAATATTACGAGTCTTAGGATAAATTTAGTGTTTTTTTTTTTTTGTTTTTTTTTTAGAAATAAGACTTTTGCCCTGGCCTGAGAGCTTAATAGTTAGAGCCTCCTCCTGTACACTGAAGGGTTGCAGGTTGATCCCCAGCTTGTGGGAGGCCAATCAATCAATGTGTCTATCTCACAACAATGTTTCTCTCTCTTTCTATTCCCCTTCTCTCCCCTCCACCACCTTCTCTGCCTCCTCTCTTTTTTCCTCTCCCCACTCCCACTCCCTTCCCACTCTCTAAAAAATCAATAGAAAAAATATCATTGGAAGGAGATTAAAAAATAACAATAAAAATAAATCTAGACATAAGATTCTTATGAAAAGCCATTTGATGGAATGAAAATTAAATAGTAAAGAATATTTACATTTTTACTCCTCCTATAAAATAAAAAAATAATGTTGTAGGAAAATATTGAAGAAAGCACATACGTGCTTTTCCTTTTGGGCAGATGGAAATCCTCCAAAAGCCCAATTACTGGCCCTTCCCTCAGGCAGAAGAGCCATCTGTGGTGGAGCTAACTCAGGAAAGGCATCAGCTGCTTTGACCTCCTACATGGGCTAGGGGGCACTGCAGTGCAATGTTAGAATTTTTGGTCCCTTTGAGTTCCTGTAGTTAGGAGATGCAAGCATTAAGAGTGGGGTTTAAAACAGGAGATTTGAGACCCTAAAGGACTGTCTTCATAATTAATAACACTCTTGCATTTGCAGTTACAAGGTAAATTCACTTATGTCATCTTTCTTACTGACAAACTGAGATACAGAAATGTGGATATGACCAATGTCACAAATGAGCGATGTGAGGCTCTGAGGTGCTAGCAACGTTTTCAATGATGTGGTCAGTAAAGAACTGTTGTCTCAATATGTGTATATTGAATTGATGTTACAGTTTCTTTATTCAAAGAAATAAATTATAAATTTCTTATTTATAAGCACTCAGGTAAATTTCTTTCCCAAATTATGTCACTGTATGCTCCTGGGGAAATACACACACACACACACACACACACACACACACACACACACACTCATGAATATACAGGGAGAGAGTATCTGGTAATAGAATATTCCAACCTGTACCTAATCTATAGATGATTATGCCTGAAAGATCAGCATGTAGCCTCTGAAAGAGTAGGGCATCCAAGAGACAACTAAGGGTTTCATCTGCACAATGGACTTATGTTCAACCAAAAAAAGGAAGGTGAGCCCCTGTGTTTGAAAGTGTGTGCCCTGCCCCCCTCCAATTAAAGGTTATTTGGAATGCCAAGGCCTCAGATAAGAACTCTCGTTATCTCTGGATGGATAACACATTATTTTTTATTTTTATTTTACATTCTATTATTTCACTAAAATGTATTTGTATGCATTATATTTTAAAAATGAAAAATGCAACTATTTTCTTTTTGGAACAAAACAGCCTCCAAATGATGCCACAGCTAGGTGTTCTGGACATGCCAGCTGTGCCTGGGAGATATTGCCATATGTCAACTCAGGGCCAGGGCCCGACAGCTTCAAGGAAGGGTGTAGCTCACACCTCTGGCCTTTACCCATCTCTAAGAAGCTTTCAGATGCTGGTGATTCTGTAGAGGAATCAGGTCATTGCTTGCCAGACAGAACTATTATTTTTCACTATTAAAAGGAAGAATGGCCTAAAACCAGTTACATATTTGGGGTTAAAACTTTAATAAATGTAAAGTAAAAGTTTTAAGTGTTAAGAAAAAAATATGGTAATATGAGACTTTCTCTTCTGCTTAAATATCCAAGTAGCTGCATTTTTGGATTCCCTCATCTACTTCAGCTCCTGCTCCAAGATTTGTCCTGCTCTGTCTTTTTTTTTTTTTTTTTAATATATTTTATTGATTTTCTTTCAGAGAGGAAGGGAGAAAAATAAAAAGTCAGAAACATCAATAAGCTGCCTCCTGCACACCCCCTACTGGGGTTGTGCCCACAACCAAGGTATATGCCCTTGACCGGAATCAAACCAGGAACCTTTCAGTTCGCAGGCCAATGCTCTATCCACTGAGCCAAACAGGTTTTGGCTGTCCTGCTCTGTCTTTTCAGTGTCATACAGCCTGGCTCCTCTCCTGGCATTTCCTAACCTCCCCCATTTCCTTAGGATTCTCCACAGCAGTTACCACCATCTAACTGTACACTACTGTACACATCTACTGATGTTGGTCTCTCTTCCCCAGAATATACTAGTAATGTCCATGAGGGCAGACGTGTTTGTTAAATGTTCACTGCTGTATCCATAGTTCTTAACAAAAGTATCTGGCACTTGTTGCTACTGAATAAATATTGGTGAAAGAATAAATGAACATACTAAGTACCACCAGATTGTGTGCAAGACATCATACTTTGCTGTGTGCCTGAGGTTGATGGTGTCTTATGCAAAGTATTTACACAAATTGGATTTGTCCATGCTTAGCAGCAGCTGTTCTTAAATTCCACACAATACAGATGTCAGGTGGAACTGCAGGCCACAGATTTTGAACTTGCTTCTCCTTTCAAGTTTTCATAGCTATATGCCGTAATAATTTAAGAGTTAACACAGCCCAGTTGTCTTACATTGCTTTCCCTGAGCCTCAATTTAGTTGACTCTCATCTTTTACGTATATTGCATCAAAAAAATGTTATCCAATGTTCCCAAAGTTGGTGGCTTGGACGAAGATAGGATCAGTAGAAGTGGTAAAAGGTGGTTCTGGTTTATCATAGGTTAACATGGGTCAATAGGATATTCTAATGGGTTGGATAGGCACTAGAAGAGACAAAAAAAAAAAAAAGAGTAATGGATTATTTAAGAATGGGAACTGAGCAGTTGAAAGGATGGAATTGTCACTAACTAATATGAAGTGAAAAGCAGAAGAACATGCCTGGTTGAGGGTTAAGGGGTAGTCTATGTGGATATATTTAGTTTGAGATACTTATCACATATTCAAGTGGGAATTTTCTACAGCACTTTGACCCTATGATCTGAAGTTCAAGGAAGAATTGTGGACTTTATATTTAAACATTGAAGTCATCAATTTGTAGCTGGAAATTAAATCCATGAGGTTGGATAACTTTCAGGAAGTATAGATGGAAACAGAGAAACAAGAGGGTTAACACTGAGCTTGGGGACATTAGAAGCAAAAGGCCAAGAATGTGGGTATTTGGTGATTGAATATTTGTTGAAAGAATAATAACCTGTTGAGTAAATATCTGTTGACATGTGAATGACATTTGATGAAGTGCTATTTATTTTAAGCCTGAGTTTGCCTCTGTCTGATATACCACAATCTACTGTAAAAACAGTTTGAAAATGGGGAAATAAGTCATTTGTCTTATGTGAGAACAAATGCCTAATTCAATTGATCTGTGTAGTGCTTTGATCAGAATGTTTTTTAGATTGTGTAGACACTGCTATAAACTCATAAATCACTTTTATTTCCAGATTCTCACTTGAAGTTTCCATTGAAATGAATGCTTAGGGACCTAAGTCTGAAAAATTAATTGTCCACAAAAGAGGATATGCCAATATTTTGATAAAAATAAAATCTTATAAATACTATAGTATTCCAAAATTCTATTTATCTAAATTTCCATGACTTCAGAGACACCCAGTAAACCCTTTCTATATGTGGTCCTACCAATTCTATGATTAATTAATAGGCATTCTTTTAAAATATTTAATTACTGGCGCTGAGAGTCCGGTTAGAATCCTTACCTTAGATCTGACTATGACCTAGACCTTTGTCAAGGACCAAGGACATGGCTTATTGGGCTAGTGACTAGAATAAGACATTAACATCAGACATGGCCCATGATTTAGGAAGCAGCAACCTTTGCTGTGGTTGGAGACAAGAATCAGAATTAGCCGAAACCGGTTTGGCTCAGTGGATAGAGCATCAGCCTGAGGACTGAAAGGTCTCAGGTTTGATTCCCATTAAGGGCATGTACCTTGGTTGCGTGCATATCCCCAGTAGGGGGCGTGCAAGAGGCAGCTGATCCATGACTTTCTCTCATTGATGTTTCTAACTCTCTATCTCTCTTTCTTCCTCTCTGTAAAAAAATCAATAATATATATATATATTTTTTAAAAAGAATTAGAATTACACAGACAAGGAAGCGACATCAAGAGCAATCTTAGGGTACAGAGAGAAATCCCAAAGCTCTGAGGAAGGCCAGACAGGAACCAACCATTAGGCCAGGAAGAGAGATCAGAAATTTTGTGAGTGGAGCAGCTCAGCCAATATGGGAGCCAAGTATCAGAGTCAAGACAGAAAGTTTAGTCAAGAACAGAAAGATTAGGGGAAGTTAATCAAACCTCTAGCTTCTCTTATAGGTGGCATTCATTAGTGCATTTGCCCTGATTTCCTTATAACGGGAAGTATCACAAGCTTCTCCTGCCTGAAGTCTTTCAGATTATGTACCTGCTATGCCCCCCTTTCTTTTCTTTTCCCCCAAAGCCCTTCAGGCAGTTGTTTCTATATTACTAGTGTTTTATAAGGTCAACTGCCAGGTAACTGAAACCTAACATTGTCACTGGTAATAAAATGTAAACGGAGCTGGCCAACCTTGATGGCTCTGAATGGTTGGAGCTACTAACTCATTGACTCTAGGTTGAGTCACTACTGGTAAAATGTAAAAAGAGCTGGCTAACCAAAACCAAACATTGTTCCCTGGTAGTAAAGTATAAAAAGAGCTGGCCAACCTGGATGGCTCTGAATGGTCAGAGCTATTAAGTCATCATCTAGTTGAGATAGTGGTAGTTGAGGCAACTTTAATTTGTTGATCATATGTAAATTCTTGTTGATTTTCTGTTGTTGGAATTTCCTGCCTAAGATATGTCTTTGTCTCAGAATCTCAATAAAAGGAATGGTAAAAGGCCAGAGCAATGGAATAGTCCTCCCCAAGAGGTAGACTCCCACCTGGCCCCCATTTTCCAAATTAACTATTTTCTAGCTTCTTCATTTTAGTGCACGGCCTTCTCCAGAAACCGGACTCTCAGTGGGCCCTGAACCATGTGGGTCGCAGGGGTCTTCAAACTACGGCCCGCGGGCCACATGCGGCCCGCAGAGGAGTCTGATCCGGCCCGCCGGGTTTTTTGGGCAGTGAGCGCAGCCGAGGTGTTACAGTAGGAATTAGTAGTTCATATAGTCCGGCCCTCCAGCTCTCTGAGGGACCGTGATCTGGCCCCCACTTTAAAAAGTTTGAGGACCCCTGTTAAGGGATCCCACAGTCAACTCTGGCCTATTGCTCCTAGCCCCAGACCACCTACTTTGATGCCTCATTCATAGGAAGTCAAATTGTTGTTATAACTGTTATCATCACTGGCAAAAAATAAAAGTAAAGGAGCAAGAGTCGGAGGAGGGAGGGAGAAAGAGGAAGGTAGGGGGAAGAGAATAAAAGGTGATGCTAGATAGCAAGGTAATGAACTCTAATGTGTAAGCTCTTACTCTGCTCTTCATTAAGAAGATGAGGCACATATCCAAAAATATAAGTAAAAGGCAATATAAAGTAAATAACAAGTGAATAATCTAGGAGATGTATATAAACTCTTGGTGAAAAATAAAATTATGATGGCTTTAAGCAAATCTGGAAAAACTACAGAAAAGAATTGGAACTTAAGCTTGGTCTTTTAACACTTGCCCAGATTGATAAACTGCAGAAAAACTTGCCAAACAACATAAACAAAAAGGTGGGGTGTGAATGACGTGTCTGGGAGACCAAGAACAAATGAGAGTATTTAAGAGCAATTTTCATAAAACACTGTCATGCAAAGTAAAGTTGGAAAGGAAAGCTCAGAAGTCATAGGGGATGTGATCTCATATACCAGGTTAAAAGATTTGAATTTTATTTGACAGCTAATAGATGAAGTGTTTGCTGAATGAATACATAAATGAGCCTCTAAGTGCTTCCAAAGACAGAGATGTAATAATTCGGCTCTGAAGATAATTCAGTGACACAATAATATGAGTCAATGCATCTTGTACTGCAGGTTGAAAGATCTCATACACTCCAGAGGTTTCCAATTTTTCTTAAAATAAAATTCATTTATGGATTCTGGGCAGCAACTGGAAAATCAACCCTGTCCCCACCCAGCCTCACTACAGATGTGCTTGCAAACAAAATGGAAGAAGAAAATAAAAACATACTGAATTTCTTCTGCTTAAAAAAAAAAAAAAAAAAAAAAAAAAAAAAAAAAAAACAGAAGAAGAAGAAGAGCCTTCAAGATAAATTGAGTACAGCTCTAGTATATTTGGATGCTTTAGGTCATGGGCATTCCATTTTTATATGTACTGTGATAATAACATATAGAGTGAGCAGAGATACAATGCATCTCTGCCCCAGTATTGCAAGAATCCACAAAGTAATTGAAAGTGTTTCCAAGTGTGCATAATGCTGTGCCTCCAGTCAAATGTGGTAGATGGAAATTTGTTTGGCTCCATCTGTCAAAATGTCTAAAACACATAAAAGAAATGGGTAAATGAAAAACAAAATATTACAGTTTCAACATTCTCCTAATTATATTTCAATTTCAATCTTGGCTTTGCTCAAACATATTAATAATCCTAACGGCTCATCTCTCTGATCCTTTTGGCGGATAAAATGACCGAATGTGATTTTTACCCTTGACTCAAAAGTGTCAGTTCTGGAAATCCACAGTATTTGTCACCATGAATACCATTTAACTGCAGCAGTACCCAAAGGAACTCTGCACAGCCACACGTGAATATAACTGGAGGAACTTAATTAATCTTGCTGTCACTTCCATGATGCTTTTCATTAGTTTTGCTGCTATCTGATCAACTGGCCTTCTCCGTATTGGAAATGCTATCCACAGCCTCTTGGGAAAGCATTTTCAAAGGGTAAACAAAGACTCACCTTTGTGGTAGAGAGCATTTATGCAGATAGACACTATTACTGCTACTCTCATATGGAGCTAACCCTGACATTTCCTATTTAAGATGATAACATTGTAGAAAAAATAAATATCTACTCTGTCATCAATTGAGAAAGTGTTTTAAAATCTATATGCAGATTATGTATTTGAAGTAAGAAAAGGTCAGATTTTTCTTTCTATGTTCTGAATAGTGATATTATCAGGAACTAGACTAACTAAATATAGAATTTAATTCATAAGAAATCTAGAACTTTTCACTGACCACTGGAGAAATAGATTAGGTGAAAGTTGGGTTTAACTGACAGAACAAAGCAAGTGATAGTTCAATGACAGTATCAGCGATCTTTGAGTCACATGCTTGAAAATTTTGTTTTACATGTGACTCAAAGAAGGCTGATACTATAAATTTATTTATATGCATTCCCTTTTGCATTATTTTCTAATGCTGACCATAGTTTTAGGTATTTAAAATTGAAAAGATTTTATAAAATGTTATCACATTTTAAAGACAGTTGATATATGAACTACAGTGGAGTTAGGGACACTACTCTCCCCCACCCCAACACACACACACACACACACACACACACACACACACAGATGAAAACCCAAATATAATTTTTAAAATATATATTTCATTAATTTTCTTACAGAGAGGAAGGAAGAGGGATAGAGAGTTTGAAACATCAATGAGAGACAAACATAAATCAGCTGCCTCCTGCACACCCCCTCCTGAGGATGTGCCCATAGCCAAGGTACATGCCCTTGACCTAAATTGAACCTGGGACCCCTGAATCTGCAGGCTGATGCTCTATCCATTGAGTCAAACAAGTTATGGCCCACGTATAATTTTTGACTCCCCTAAAACTTAACTACTAAAAACCTACTGTTGACTGGCAGCCTTACCAATAACACAAATAATCAATTAACACATCTATTGTATATGTATTATATACTATCCTATATAATAAACAGCTAATATACTAACTAAACCAAACAGCAGAACAATAGTCCAGATGACCTGCTGGATGAAGCTAGGACTTTGAGGGCCAGCCGAGGCAGCTGGGGCTGCAAGGACCAGACCCAGCCATTTGCATGAATTCCGTGCATCAGGCCTCTAGAATTCTTACAATAGAGTAACCTAGAGAAAATAAATTGTGTTTAAGAAAATCATAAGAGAAAATACATTCACGTTATCTTCTACCATGTGTCTACCAACACATATTACTCTCTTAATCCTCCACTCACATGATACCTCCTCTAGGAGACTCTTCTTGATTGCCACAGTCATAATCAGTGACTACTTTTCTTACGTCTCAAGACTTCTTTACAACTTGTGTCCTATTAGGTATAGTTCCCTGTTTGTAAAATTCCATTAGGCAAAATTAAT
Source organism: Pipistrellus hanaki (assembly GCF_964339955.1). Taxonomy (NCBI): domain Eukaryota; kingdom Metazoa; phylum Chordata; class Mammalia; order Chiroptera; family Vespertilionidae; genus Pipistrellus; species Pipistrellus hanaki. The sequence continues at coordinate 42,206,835 of NC_140515.1, forward strand.
GTCTCATATATTTCATTGGCCATGGTTTAAGATGAAGATCAGAATTACACAAACAATAATGCACTGCTCTGATCTCCCAGAAATTACACACTTGTTGCTCAGCTTCTAGGAGGAGTGAAGACAGATAGATTTCAGCTGCCAGGACCTTTAGTTATTATCTCAGCTGCTGGAAGCTGCCTGGCCAAGGTTTCTGGCCTTTGTGGTGGACCATATCAAATGATCAACGCATGAGAAAAGAAAAAAGTTAGAGCACTCAAGTTCTAGAATATCCAATGCTGTATTTGGACCTGTAGCACAGACCAACTTCTTCCTCCCCCACTGTAATTCCTCTTCTCCCTTCCACAGTGCTGACCCAGAGCACTCCCTAGTAAATACCTTACATGCTAACCTTCAACTGTGTTTCTTTCTTGGAGAACCTATCCAGTGACACTGCCAATGAGTAAGGACTGAATAAATGCTTGGTGCTTGGTGGTATAAATGTAGGTTCCAAGTATTTACAGACAAACAAGATTATTTTTTTTCTGCCAGAAGCCCTTGAAATTGCTTGGTAACTTAGGAAAAAAGCCCATCTATTCTCCAGAGACTTGTTGATTTTGGAATTAATGTAAAGAAAGAAAAGCTCAGAATCTAAATAAATGCCCTGGTCCATGTACTCTATCCAAGTAACAGTGATGGCTCAGAGCTGTCAGGTATGCCAGGAGATATTCAATCATTATGCTCTCCTCTTTCTCTTCAAGGAAGGCAATCACTCAGCATTTTATCTTTTCTAGAAGGTGTCATTACTTTGAAAAAACAATGAAAGTCTCACAAGGGTTTCTATGTAGTGGAAAGTTTTCACCTTCAAGAAAAGAAAAATCGAAGGGAGAATAAGACCCTAATTAGCTTGAGTGTGAAGAAATGCATTAGCTTTGAGGAACTTCCATACTCTTCAAGTATAACATGTCTTGGGAAATCCTATTAAGCAGAGGGGGGAAGGGGGGAAACAAACACACCTTATAGACATAGACAACAGTATGGTGATTATCAGAGGGAAAGGGGGAATAAATGGTGATAGAAAGAGACTTGACTTGAGGTGGTGAACACACACTATAATATACAAATAATGTACTATAGAATTGTACACCTGAAACCTTTGTATTTTATTAACCAATGTCTCCCCCAATAACCTCAATAAAATTTTTAACTTATTTTTTTAATTAAAAGGTAATAAATAATAAAATGTCTTGGGAAATCTTTTGAAATTGAGTAACTGATCATGTTCCTTAGTCCCTACACTATATAAAATATATCTTTTTAAATTACATTACCTTTTTAAATTAGATTATCTTAGTTACATAATAAAACCATTCTTTCTGGAGTGAAAAAACAAATTTTCCTTTGAAAATATCTATGATGTAGAGATATTCACAAAGAGTCCACCCTAAATAAACTATCAGTAGTAAGTGCCTCTTAATCTCTAACTACATGTCACCAACAACAGACCACAGAACTAAAACCAAGTGGTTTTTTTCACCTATTTTCAAATCAAAGCTTAATCTGAAAGTCATTTAATTGCTTTCAATTTTTACTGATTTAACAAATGTTCACTGAGCACCCATTTGTCAAACATTCTTCATTAGGCTAGGCATATAGGAATGATCAAAATAGATACAGTCCTTGGTTTTATGGAACTTACAATTTTTCAGAGAATGGAGGATTGTAATGAAAGGTGAATCAATAGCTGCAAGAGTCTGCTGAGATGCAGGAAGTAAGAAAAAAGTGGGCAGTCAGGGAAGTTAGAGAAGCACTTTTGAAAATGTAGCATCTAAGTTGAAAGATGCCTATAATTTGAAATTAAACAGATAAACATAGCAAAGAGTATCCCCAAAATAGTCAACACCATGGGCAAAGGCCCAGAAGGAAAAGGAGTGTGCGATGAGAGCTAAAAAATGTTCAATTAGGAAAGGCAGGGAAAGTGGTATAGAATGAGGAAGGACCTGTTAGCTGGGAGGCAATCATGAACCTCCAACGGGATAGACAGAACCACCAAGAGCTTAATTGGAGACGGCATGGTTATAAACTCAAAAGGTACTAAAAGAGTTAACTACTAACTATTCTGTGGAAATAAAGCTCTCACGTGACCATGTGACTTTTGAGATAAGCATATGCAGTGATGCTATAAATCTCTGGTATAAGCCACAGTTTTCCTGGCTCAGGTTTTTGGTCTCTGTGCCATTAAAAGAAACACAGCAGGCAAGTAGAAAAATGTCTCACATAGCTGTTCTTGTCTAGTTGAGAATCACCAACTCAACCAGTTTCTGGATAAATCAGCTTTTCCAGTTGTCATGGGAGCTGAGCATTGAATATACAAATGAAAGTTGAACAGTTAATTGTTTGACAATGACCCAGATTAGCCTTAAAATGATGGACTCAGTATGCTGGCTAGATTGGATTCTGTGCCACACACATATTGGTACTGAAGTACAGATACAGGCAGATATAGATACAGATATATCAATAGATATAGAGAAAGAGATATATATGTATATGTATATGTATATGTATATGTATAGATCTATTTATCTATCTATGTGTCCATGTATCTATCTAGGGAAAATTACACCACTTAGTCATATACCATAAGTTTGTAGCTTTATATACAAGCTGTGGTGTAATTTTACATTTTTAGCTCAAATTTTTTTCAAATTTTCACTTCTTTCCTGCTTCCAAAATTCTTAAATAATTTCTGTCACGCTATGAGAGGCCCTGTGTTTTTGAAGATCCTCAAGCACTGAAGAGTATTCTTAGACTGCCCTTACCTTTAGTTGCCTGAAGAAAATAAAGAACTAGATATTTTCAGTGGTCAAAAATGCCTTGTTTCTTCTCTAAGGCTTCAAAAATAAATGTCTTTCTATCTCAGTAATATTTTCACATAATAAGTTGGCTATTGCATTTATTTCAAAAAAGTAAAAGCAGCCATTTCCAAAAGGTTGTGCTTATGTATAGCATTCACACAGTATATAATGTGAGAATGTGAGATTTCACTCTTACTTCTTTAGAAACATAAATGCATCTATCTCGATGGGAAATATAGGAAACTTGGACATGTTTCGGGGTGGCTGCCAAACCAGCCTCCTCTCTGGAAAAATTCTTGTCCATGTGAAATATGCAGGCCCTACTCACCCCTTGACATGACTGATGTGATTAGGGTGACCTCTGAATAGGATTTTCTGAGACCTATGACTTACATGACCTAGCTTGAAAAGATGAACTGAAACAATCATGTTTGTTCTCGAAAACATAAACTTAGAGATGGATGAGGAACTTGTCAATTAATGAAAGGCCATGGACCTAGGAGGTCATATAAACTCAAGTCATATGGTTTCACGTACAAAAATGGTGAAGCCCAGGAGAGTAGAACAGAGGGGAAATGGTAAAGATAAAGAAAGAACGTATACACTGGGTGCCAGATGGAGAGAGGGGCACTTATTTAATCCTTACCTGAGGAGGATTTTTTTTCTAAGAGAGAGAGAGAGAGAGAGAGAGAGAGAGAGAGAGAGAGAGAGAGAGAGACCGACCTAGATGTGAGAGAGGAATATTGATGTGCTGCCTCCTATACCCATTCCAATCAACTGGTGATAGAAACCACAACTCAGTAGGTATGTGTCCTGACCAGAAATTGAACCCACAACCAATTTGGATCCAGGGGAGATCTTGCAGGAGAATACAGAACGATGTTCCAACCAACTGGGCCACCCAGCTGGGATGAGAGAAGCCCATTTTTATTGGTGGGCTTTGGATATTCAATAGTTTCTGTTCACATGCACCTTTCCAATCATCTCATTTTTCCCCTTGAGGCAAGTACAATTACAATAGTCTCTATTCCTTCAATAGTATCTTTCTTTATACACTTGGTTAATTGGAAGACTTACACTAGGTAATTTGGTAGACTTACACTAGGAGGAGTCATGGTCAAGTATAGTGTTCTAGCCTTTTGACTACTTCTAAACCAGAGAACACTAGGTGGCAGCAATGTGAAGCAGGGAAAGATGGGACTTAAGGGCAAAAGAAAAGGTCAGTCATGCTGGGAGGATGGGAGGTACCCAGGCATTCAGGAAGTGAATTAAGGGTAGTTACAGAATAGATAATGGGTTCTACAAAGAAACATCATCATTTCTAGGTCAAAGACTTATTCTCTTCTGATCCCGATTTTCCACTAATATTTTGTACATGTAAACAATAAAAATAAACATTTTTTAATCTTAAGTGTTGATATGCAGCCTGTATTCATTGTTTTATGTATTATTTTCCAAATATTCAAACCTCTTTCATTAATAGATTGATGAACAGCATTGACCTATGTCAACTAGATGATTTTCTATTTGTCATTGGTGAGGGGGGATGCTGATTGAAGTGTTAGGACATCAAACCATGACTTTGGTCCATGCATTTAGACTCAATCAGCATGCTTTTAAGAGATGAGTTAGTGTTTGAGTGCAGAGTAGGGAGTGTGGCATACCATTGGCCATAAGGAACATGATTTCACTGATTCTCTCCTTTATCTCAGTTTCTGCTAATTCATAACAGATGTGCTCTAAGATGAAAATGCCAGGGGAGATCTTGTAGGAGAACACAGAAATCTTTATGAAACCAGTGATTGAATGGAAGATAACAGAGAAATAAGTCGTAAGGACAAGAATAAGTTAGGATAGATGAAATTTAAAAGAAGGTACATTAAATGGAGTAAAGTGGGATGAAAGGATATAACAAGTTAGAAGGCAGGATAAAGAAGTGGAGATTCTTGAAGTCAAGAGCACATAGATATTATTGTATTTACTAGAAAAAATGGTTTACAGTTGAACCTTTGTACTTGAGAGGATTTGTGGCTATGAGTAAAGAAAATAACCCAATAAGGTTCTATTAATATAAATCTTGCCTAATCCAATACTTAATTCAAGTTGTGGGCTCAATGACCATATATAATGTAACTATCAAACATAAGATCTTTTTCTCTCCAGTCTTTTCTTTTTGCTCATGAGAAGTAGCTAAAGAAAGTGTGTACAACCCCCACCATCCTTCACGCAGGTGCACTCCAGCTGTATCTACCTAAGCCTAAACTGAAATAGAATTTGGTAGCAAGATTATCAGTTGAGAGCCTTACAGAAATCACAGTTCTTAGAGGAATGCTAAGCATGAAACAGCCATCTTTAAACAAGACTGAAGCTATGTATGCTTTTTTAAGTTTGTGTTATTAGTCTACAAAATATATTCCTCCTTTTAGCTCAATTCCTTCTTGTATCTGACAAAGTTACTCATTTCTTCACCTCCAAACTTAGGTGCCATTTCTTCCAGAACATCGTGACTGCTGATAAACCTCCTATGTGCTTCCTCAGCACACCCTCCTGAGTGATAATACTTTTGTTATAGGTGCCTTGACAGTCACCTGTTTCTTCACAAGATTTTAAGATTCTTGAAGACAGATGCCATGGTGGACTCACTGCTATATCTCCAGGGTCTAGTGTATAAATCATGTAAGCACCCAATGCATACTTATTAAATGGATGAGTGGATGGTGAATGGAAAGAGAGTTGGGTGGAGTATGGGATACGGGGAGATAGAGGAGGAAGAAAAGAGGATTATATACTGTAATGAGAGTATATACTTGTAGATATTTGGATAACAGAGAAATATTAACTTTGTTTTGGGGCATTTGGTAATTCAAGGAGTGGACTCTCTTTATGAGGTTAAAGCACAAAGATAAATATGATGTTTAAAATATTATAAATACCCATCACATACCTAATTCTAAACAACAATTAAGACTACTCATATTTCTACATTATTACAATTTGTTTTCATTATTTACATAATTACATTCTAAGCCTGAGAGGATTTCACAAATGTATACTTGTCTCTCACTTACAGGAGAAATCTTAATGGAATACGGAGATAAAGGAATGAAAGAATCTTAAGGTCATTCATGCCATGAGACCTATGCTTGCATTCTAATATGGGCAAAGATGAAGGATCTCCTTGAAGTTAGAGTTATGATCCATTTTGTAACCAGAATAGAGCATTTAAACAGAAGTGATATAAAATTATTAAATGTACAAAAAAAATGAAGCTTATAATTAACTAGAGGCCCGGTGTACAAATTCTTGCACCAGTAAGGTCCCTTGGCCTGGCCTGCGGGATTGGGCTGAAACCAGCAATCCGACATCCCCCTAGGGGTTCCGAAATTTAAGAGGGTGCAGGCCATGTCGAGGGACTCCACTGGTGCACGGTCAGGACTGGGGAGAGACACGGAAGATTGGCTAGCCGGGGAGAAACCATGGGAGGGCTCCAGGCATGTCCAGCCCATCTCTTCAGTCACGATTGGCCAAACCCCAGCAGCATGCTAACCTGCCAGTCGGAGTGTCTGCCCCTCCTAGTCAGTGCACATCATAGTGAATGGTGGACCGGTCGACTGTCTGCCCCCTGGTGGTCAGTGCACATTATAGCAGTTAAGCAGCCTTAGCATATTATTAGCATATTATGCTTTGATTGGTTGAACAGCCAACCGGACACTTAGCATAATAGGCTTTTATTATATAGGATAAGAATGTATTCTTAAACTGAAATATTTCATTTTATTTTCTTTCTAGCATGTCTTTTTATTTTTATTTAAAGAATCAGAATCAATGTACAATTAACAGGTGTGCCAATGTCAGTCAAAGTTGCCTTAAGAAATGAAACTAAAGAAAGTTTTCCTTGACTACTCTTTTCTCAATGATTCAATAAGGCCTTATTTTTTTTCTCTATCAATTTCAATCTAAACACAATTCTCCTGAAGCTTTCAGCATGTAGCACACCTTGGTTTGAGTGTCCTTTTCCTTCACTGGGCTGTGCATTGTCTGAGGGCAGAATATTTATATCTATACTAGAGGCCCAGTGCACAAATTCATGCATGGGTGGGATCCAGCCGTAATAGGGGCCTATCAGGCCAGGCTGGCAGGAGAGAGGGGCTACAGGCAGTTAGCCAGCTGGCCCCACCCCCAATTGGGATGTCAGGGGCCAGGCTGGCTGGGTTGGAGGAGCCAATGAGAGCCTGGATTGGGCTGACTGGCTGACACAGTACACATCATAGCCACCAGCCATTCTGTTTATTCAGCCATTCTGGCTGCTGGGCTTTTATACATATAGATTTATCTTACTCTATCTGTGCTTTTGGCATCCACAATAGTGTCTGGTACATAGTGAGCTCTCAATAAATATTTGCTAGATGAGCAAATAAATGTCTGTATGAAGAGTGAATGAATGAATGAGAGAGAAATAAGAGTCAGCATTGACCATATGGCTGATAATACAAATATTTTCTCTGACCAATCTCTGGAAGAGAGGGTAAAGAAATATTTTAGGATGGAATTTTGCCATGAGTATTTGTTGTTTTGCTTTGTTTATACCAAACATAACCATTTTTTTTTAAGATAGGAAAGTTTTTTATTCAATGACATATGCCACTATTCCCTAAGACTTTCTTCCCTCCCTTATATCTCTTAATCTGAAGAATACAAATATAAATTAGTTGATTGGTTGTTCTTAGGCACATAAGACCAGACCAAAAGGAGATAGAAACACAATGTTTATCCAGGCCATGGGGTGGCACTCAGCAAAATGCCTATCTTATATCCTTAATATTATGCCATTAGAATTTAACATCCCACTTATAAGCACAGTGTTTGACAGATATTGATAAATTTGAAGCATCTATTTATTATTATTTAACCAGAAAAGTCTTATAAAACTGTTTTACTCCCAAACCTGGTCTTACAGTGTTCCACTGAATAAATTCTATATATATCAATTAAGATAGTGGTTACATAGGGTAGATTTGTCAAACTGGTCAAACTTACAACTTCAAAACTATGTTTTTTATTAAAGGTAAATCATAATTTTTCAAAAGAGAGAAATGGAAAAAATAAATGTTAAAAATACCCAGATATATTAGAAATTAAGGATTGGGTAAACAAAGTAGTTGAAAGTTGGAATTAGACACAATATATCATCAGAAAATTTAAAAAAAAAACAAAATGAGTCTTAAATATTTAGCAGGTTTGAATGCATTTTTTTACATCAGAAACAATGGGCCCCTTGGGTTGGCAGACAGGCAGAATGTTATAGCAAAAACAGCATAGGTTTAAAGTAATACTGACCCAGGATTAAATCCAATGATGCTTAGAAGCTGTGTGACCTTATAAAAGTTACTTAACCTTTTGAGATTCCATATCATCATATGTAAAACAAGGACAATATTCCCTACATTGGTCTGTGGTTTTGAACAGCTGATTCATGTAAGTGTTTAATAAATAACTGCTATCATCATTATTACCCATCATATTGATGACATATTGATTTCTATACATATTAAATACAATAGTTATAACAATATTCAAAAGACATTTTCTAATTTGTGCTTTCATGTGTGACATCTTCAAGCTTTAGTACAAATCTCCTCCCTAATGTGGGTTTCTCTGTTAAAAATAGGTGTCAAATAAAGGTAAACCTTTAAAAAGAGAGCCCATGGTTCACTGATGGAAACAGAAAGGGAAAAAAATAAAGAGATGAATCTTAATCCCTTGATATCGCAAAGCTCAGAGACTAGCTAAAAAGAGAACAATTTCCAGTGAGGATATTATGGTAGAGACAGGGATGGATTGATTTGCTGAATATTGAAGAGATTTCATTGACTAACTGATTAGGTAATGATAAGTAGCACAGTGGTTTGATGAAGGAGTGAATATGATTAAGAACTACTAAGTTCCCTCTCCAGTTTGGCTCAGTGGATAGAGTGTTGGCCTGTGGACTGAAACGTCCCAGGTTTGATTCCAGTCAAGGACATGTACCTTTGTTGCAGGCACTTCCCCAGGAGGCAGCTGACCTATGCCTGTCTCTCATCGATGTTTCTAACTTTCTATCCCTCTCATATTCCTCTCTGTTAAAAAATCGATAAAAATTTTTTAAGAGTCATCGAGGGTTTTGATTTTTCCAGTTCAGTGCCTGTTGTTGAAAATGGGAATTTGGGGGACATCAAAAATGCCGTGGTGTGTGTGTGTGTGTGTGTGTGTGTGTGTGTGTGTGTGTGTGTCTGAGAAGTTAGATTTGGATAAGAATGTTGTAGCACCTTGGAAACAAGGAAATGGAAAGCACAGAGGCAGTGGAACAAAGGGTCTGAAACTGAGAAGGCAGATCCAGGCCAGTGGTATGCTGATGTTGGTAAGTGCTTGACAACTGGTTCTCCAGGGAAACAAAGCCCTGGTTTGTAGTGCTAGCCAATTTCCATGGTTTAAATACTCCCACCAAGATACCAATTTCATGTTATAAATGCAACCAGCATAGCTTTGGAAGAGATGTGCACAAATGATTCTTGCAAAAGGGGTGCAACCCAACTCCATCACATAAGGGGTCATTTATGAAGTAGGATATAGTCACACACGTAAAATATTCATGGAAAACTGAATAAATTCCTCTGGATAATGGCTGCCTTTTGCATATCTTTTGCTTTTGTTTTACATATGTTTCCTTTTTTATTGACTCCTTCATATAGGGTTACATAGTATTAGCAGAAGAATTGGCACCTGCTCCTTAAATCAGCTTAGAGCTTTTATTGTCCACAGCTATAATACTTGCTCCTTCCCAAGGTCATCTGAAGGTTAAGGTAAATAAAGAATAGCTTCTCCTTACTAAAAAATATAAGGGTCAGGGGGAAGCAGGATAAAGGGCAATGAAAACTGCTTTTATGGCTCTATTATCCAACCTTTAATGAATCTAATTGTATCTACCTGAAGTTAAACTCTCTCTATTTCCTTCAGCATATGGAACCCTCTATAATAATTTCCAAATTTAAATGTCCTATAATTTTCATCAATGTTTGGGTTATTTGTTTATCATTTCATGTTTGCTGTTTTGTTTCTCCAGAAATTAAATTTTTATATTATAGTTTTCAATAACAGGAAAATAATTCTTTTCTTAACAATAGAAGGATATGATTCTAGTGTACATTTTAAATCATCTAAGCCAAAAATAGAGCTCCTTTTTAAATATAAAGCTTTTCACTAAATATAACATTTTGAAGCATTCCTATTAAAGAATTGGGAAAATTCAGAATAAATATAAGGAAGGAAAAATAAGAACACATAACCCCAAACAAAAATATTTTAATATCTTTCCTTTCAGACAGTAAACTATATATTCATGATGACATACTGCTTACATATTAAATATTTCACAATATTTCTTTGTGTTCTAAAATTTTAATATTATACTGTTATCTGAGAATTAAACTCCCTTGTCATTTGAGGGAGCAAAGTTCCTGGGTGCCTCTGAATTAAGAATTATCAGAATGGATGGGATATGGGAAAAGGCCTTATTTGCGTGAAGTTACATTTCTGAGCTTCCAAAACCCCTGCCCCTTAAGCCAGCCCTGGAAAGGGTGCAGCTGGGGTTCCAGCAGAATCAGAAACAGGGCCCGTGTCAGAGCTTCCATGCTCTGGTTCAGCATTCAGGTCAGATTCAAGTCCATTGGTCTATTGAGTGGAGTCCAACATGGCAATGCATGCTGTGGGCTAAGGTAGCCCATCCCCCTGTCAAAGGAGAGTCTGGGGATCCGGTGCATGAGAGAGAGAAGAGAAGAGAGCTCACTTCTTTCTTTAAAAATTAAAATATTCAGGTTTCTTGCACTTGCAGTGGCCACATCCATCCTAGTACCTAATTTGTTCCCAGGTACAACTGGCAGACAGGTAAGCACCTTTTCACATCATTAGACTTACTGAGCATGTGCTTAAACTGTCTTTGTCTAGTCCCTTCCCCCACTCATCAGTGGGGAACAGGCTTGGAAAATGTTAAGTGCAGATTTTGATAAAGCTGTATTATTGGCATGCCTACATCTAGTTTTCCCTTTCTTCCTTTGCTGTTAAATAATAACCGGGCTATTACAATGGCATCAATACTATCATCTTCCCCATGTCACTAAAATTCTGTCAAATATAACCTTAAGTGTTAATCAGTATCCTCTCAGTATACCAGATGCAGTAAAACACTGTTCTATTTTTGGACACTTAGATGGTTTCCAAGTTTTCATTGTTATAAATGGAATGGCAATGGACATTCTCTTCCATTAGTTTTTGTGCTCATTACCCATTACTTCCATGGATAAAGTCCTAAAAATGTAATTACTGGGTTTAAGGACAAAATTGCTGAAAAGAACCTTGGTACAGTGTTCACAAGTGCTCTCAAACCAATTGTACCAATTTACAATCACATCAGCACTGTGTGTGAGTATCTGCTTTCACCCCATCACCAGCAATGAATATTACTTTTAAGAAAATGAATATGTGTACTGTGTGTGTGTGTGTGTGTGTGTGTGTGTGTGTGTGTGTATCCCATTTGATAACCAATGACTGGCATTTCATTGTTATTTGCATTTATGTTTCTTTTACTGATAGGTTAATGTTGTTTTTTAAGTATTTTTATTGATTTCAGAGAGGAAGGGAAAGAGAGAGAGAAAGACATCAATGATGAGAGAATAATTGATTGGCTGCCTCCTGCACATTCCCTACTGAGGATAGAGTCCACAACCCAGGCATATGCCCTGACCAGGATTCAAACCATGACCTCCTGGTTCATAGGTCGACACTCAACCAATGAGCCATGCTGAGGAGGAAAGAGGTTAATATTTTTTTATAAAAGAAACATTTTTGTGTATCTGTGATTTCCTCTTCATCTCCCTTGTTCATTTTTTTATTGATGTTTAACTTTAACCAAAGAATTTGATGTAATTTATAAGTAAAATAATAAACTTTATTTGAGCTTCTGGAAATATAATTTCTAAATGGAGCATCAGCAATTAGCATAACAGAGAAAATAAAGCTACTCTATGCAAGTGATGTTCACAAATCATAAAGGAAAAGGAACATTTTCTTTTTACAGCTTTTAGGACCCCAGGAGAAAGGCACAGTTGCTACCCCTTTGGGCAGAGACTGATGGTGTTCTCTTCTGTCCATGGTTGCAGCTGGATTTCAGAGTGAAGATTAGATGCAGAAGGGCTCCCAGTCTCCTTCCCATCACCGCTGACCTGCGCTGCACCGGAATCCTCACAAACATGTGCTGTGAGCTTTAGATATGATTTTCTAATTCTCCCTTGGCCCCCGAACATGCTGCTTTCTCAGCCTTCTCACCACATGGGATCATGTTGCCAATAGTGTCTTTGGGATAAATTTGAATTCATCATGCTGGAATTTAATTACATTACACAAACTAGAAAATGTCCCCAGCAGGCTTCGAGGGAATAGCTTCTGTATGCAACTGCAATGTCCTATTTTGTTTAAAATATTTGCATTTGGAAAAACCCACTCTGACTCCAACCCCCTTTTTGATCTTTGTCAGGAAGTCATTTTCATCACATTGGCCTGAATTTACTTTCAGTAAAAGGTAAATATTGAAAAAATGTTTGCATAACTTACTTTTCTCTATTCTACGTCCTTCCCAAATGCCTGTCTCTTGTGCTCGCTTCGGCAGCACATATACCAAATGCCTGTCTCTTTAACCGGCTGGGACAGGATGGTAAGAGGAGATGGACAAGCATCACTTTCACAAGGTATTCCAGTGCCATAGACACTGGAAAGCAGTAATCATGTTCTGAATAGAGCATTCTGAGTACAAAGGGAAGAAAGGCTTTCAAAATGCTCAAACTGAAAGCACTAACGGGAATTTACACTTGAGATCATTATGACATTTGTGAAGTGCTCATACTGTAGATTGTACCCCTTGGCCCCCAATTTTCACCCCTCCCCATAACTATGCCCTTTGCCATATAACTTTCTAGTTCCTCCCTCTAGTGGGCATGTATTTCAACCTCTGCCTTATTTGGGACTTGGTCTTGTGACCACTTTTGACTAACATAATGAGTGCAGCATATATTTAAATATATTTAAATATATTTTCATTTATTTCAGAGAGGGAGAGAGAGATAGAAACATCAATGATGAGAGAGGAATCGATTGATTGCTTCCTAGTCACCCCACTCTCAGATGGAGCCCAAAATCAGAGCATGTGCCCTGACCAGGAATCCAACCATGACCTTCTTGTTCATAGGTTCATGCTCAACCACTGAGCCACATTGCCGGCCTGAGCCCAGCTCTCTTATGCCTCCAGTATCACTATGAGAAGAACCTCCCTAGGCAAGCTTGCTGGTCCAAAGAGAATGAGAACAGAGACAACACTGCAGGCTTAAAACCTGTGCTTAGAAGCAGAGCTGTCCAGAAATCATAGCCTGAAGGAAACCCATGAAGCTGAGCCAAGTGTAGATCCATTAGACCCCAGGCAATATGCATGATAGGCAGTGAGAATCCAAGAAAGAAGACCATAGGTGACTGCTATTTTAAGTCAATGAGTTCTGGGATGGTTTGTTAAATAGAGATAACAAAATGATGCAGTATCTTAGAAGTTTTACAACTTTCAACTTACACACTCAATGCAAACATTAAAAAATCCTCAGTGAGCAAGAATGCCAGTTGGTGCCCCTCATGCAGGAATGGGGATGTTCCATTTTCTCAGGTTCTTGTGTATAGCTCCAGACTTGTGCCTTCCACTGGAAGCATATCTATTCATTGTCTTTTAAAGCAACATCTCACAACAAATACCCTTTTATTCTCCCTCCTCAATGCACCTTGCCATCTCTCTTCACAGATCCTCTCAGCTATTCACCCTTTTCCTACCCACAGAGATGCCAAGAGCCTGGGAGAAATGTGGTGATGGTTGAGTTCAGAAGTAAAGCAAGCCTTTCCATTACCTTTTTGTCTTGCAGGGGTAATCTTAACAGTGAAGCTCTCCCTAGTCAACCAGGCAGCACTTGGAAGATACAGAGGAATAATTCTGATTTCAGGGCATGGCTCATGAAAAATAAAATCTACAATCTCAGAAAAACACGTATGTACCCCCATCTCAAAGGAGGCAGAGAAATCACCTCCCATAGCTTTATATAATTTCTGACTTCTCATGATAGAAATGAGGAACATGTTAATTGCTTAATGGCATTAAAAGTAAATTGATTTTAAAATGTTTTCATTGATTTTAGAGAGAGAGGAAGAGAGAGAGGAGGAAAAAGAGAAAGAGAAATGCTGATGAAAGAGAAAAATATTACACTGATTAAATGCCTACTGCACACCTCCTAATGGGCATTGAGCCCACTACCAGTTATTTTGCCCTGACTGGGAATTAAACCAGCTATGTTTTGGTGCAGGGGTCAAAAATCAACCAACTGAACCACACTGGAGAGGGCAAAAATACATTAAAAAAATACAAATTCTCCGGTAGTCATATTGTGACTTAGTTTTACCAAAATCATTAAGCCACCTGTGACTAAGTGTTTTATAAACAGTCAGAAAATGGAAGGAAACATATTGTGATTAAAATACTATTTTAGCCCAGGACCGTGGGGGTAGCTGGGTGGGTGCAAGAAGGTGGTATCTGATCAATGTGTTGCTCTCACATGTTTTTCTCTTTCCCCTCCCTTTCTCTCTCTCTCTCTAAAAAATCAATAGAAATATTTTTAAAAGACTATTTTAATAAAGCAAAATCACTATCTGGCACGTAGTCTGGAACATTACTAAATGTGGACCAGGTCCTATTAATATCCATGCTGTCCTAAGAACAGCAAACCTCCCCTGGTTCGTTAGATAGAACTAAAACTTCCCACAGAAAAGCAGGTTGGACAAGGAACTACACTTTTAGAAACACTCAGGAAATGGTGATCTGGCCGCTGACATGGACAGAGCATACCGTTTTTACCCTGGAGCAGAAAAGAAATCAACCCCACTCCTGGCTGAACACAGACAGTTGCCTAGGGATTGACACCTCGCACAGGACTTGGTCAGCATCAGTGAAAAAGCCACGGGCATCAGTGTCCTTAAGCATCATTGGGTGTTTTGGGATAGAAACATGATAAATACTCCATGCTCTGCAACACACAAGTGAGCAGATTATTCAAGTCAGATTCATTTCTATCTTCATGATCACGAGCCCCAAATGATACAAAGGTTTGCATTCAGGAACATGTCTAAATAGCTCACATGAAGAAATGTACTTTTTTCTGCTTTTTAAAAAGATGGGGAAAGAAAATATTTAGAAAGGATTATTGTTGCCTGGCCAGCTTGGCTCAGTGGTTGAGTGTTGACCTATGAACCAGGAGGTCACGGTTCAATTCCAGGAGGCAGCTGATCAATGATTCTCTCTCATCATTTATGTTTCTATCTCTCTCTTCTCCCTTTCTCTTCCTCTCTAGAATCAATAAAATATATTTTAAACAAGAAAGGGTTACTGTTTCATTTCTAGAAAGTATATGACCCAAAGCATAGTATTTAGTTTATTACATCATAAATATAATAAAAAGGCAATTGAAAATTGATTGCAATTAGAGAATATAGCATATTGAGTTTATACAATAGCAATTTTTGAACACTGGAAACAAAGATTATTTTTTCTGATTTAATTTATATCTTGGAGAAAAGGAAAAGGGTTGGGAATTAACACTATCTTCTACTTTGTACCTACTTTACATGTGGATCGTTCAATAGGGTAGAGTAAAAAAGATCTATTACAAAAGAGTAAGGAGAGTGTGATGCACATGCCCACTTAGAAATCAAGGTCTCAGCTCCCTAGACATGTTTATATTGGTTTCTGAGCATGGCCTTATTTAGAAAACTCTATAGCCCATTGAAAAGTACAAGGATCTACTAACTCAATTATTCAAAATAATTTTTTACTCAGCAGAAAGAACAATGCGCTTATTTACCTCTTGGGCTACATGAAAGTGACTGTGGGGACCTAACTAGTATATCAGTGAATAGTACACATACACCCAGAAGCACATAAGCATCTATGCAGGAAATAAATGCTGCTGGGGAGCCAACAGCAACAATAATAACAACAAACACGTAGCACTTACCATGTGTCAGGCACTGCTCTAAATACTACCATTAACTATTTTAATCTTCCTAACAATCCTGAGAGACAAGTTTCACACATTTCACAGGGAAGTAACAGCTTAACAGAGTGCTAACGGCCAAAGTGAATATGAGATGAAAGGCATAAAATCATTGCAGCTTCTATCAAGGGAGCCATGTCACAGTTGACTGAGTTTTTCTTTGACATTTCCCTCTCTTCCTCACCTCTTTTTGTTTCTACTGCTCAACCTGTGTATTCTTGTCTTGATATTCTCCATTTATGAATTTTATATTATACTAGAGGCATGGTGCATGAAATTCATGCACTCAGAGGGTGATGGAGGGAGGTTCCTCAGTCCAGCCTGCACCCTCTTGCAGTCCTGGAGTCCTTGGGGGATATCCAACCTAAGCCTTTAGTCAGATATCCTTAGCACTGCCGTGGAGGTGGGAGAGGCTCCTGCCATAGCAGCTGCACTCATCGGACTATGAGCCCAGCTTCTGGCTGAGGGTGCTCCCCCTCTGGAAGCACACTGACCACCACAGGGCAGCTCCTGCATTGAGACATCTGCCCCTGGTGGTCAGTGTGCATCATTGGGACCTGTGGTTCTGCCGTTCAGTCAATTTGCATATTAGCCTTTTATTATATAGGATACTAGTAGCCCTGTTCATGAATCCATGCACCAGCTGCTCTCTGCAGGGCCTGGCCGCTCCACACCCAGAGGCTCTCCATGGACCAGAGGCCCATCTGCAGTTGGGCAAGGAACTCTTGCCTCGCAAGGCAAGCTTTCCCCCCACCCCTGGCTGATCTGTGCCAGCTGCCCACTGGCCCTCTGTGGCAGGGGTAGAATGCTTGCCTAGTTGTTGCCAGACTACTCACTCTGTCCGTTTTCAGTGGATGCCCCCACTGGGACTGGGGGAATCTGACAGGACTGAGAAGACTGGGCACAGCCATCTTGTGGCTATGGGTGCTGCCATCTTTGTGATGCAGTGGTGGTTAAGTTGCATATTAGATAGGATTGTCATGATTTAGTAACTGAAAAATATGAATATGTTCCTTTTCCTTATATTAAGAATAAGTTTATTGAGTATTCATTTTATCTTTCTCTTTAAATACTTAAGGTATGTTAAGGGCTAATAGTAGTACACTCATGAAAGTGCCACAGAGTACCTTCAGAATGTCCACAGGTACAAAATTAGCACTCCTAACTACATCCACATGGCCTTCAAGGAGCTACTATATTGTCCTAAAAAGACACCCCTTTTTTCTCAAACTTTCACCTTAAAAAACTTTTCCTGTAACCACCTTCATCAGGTGACTAATAACCATATTCATAGATTAACAACAACAAAATCATGGATTTCCTGTGAGGTCCATCATGACTGCTGGCTGTGTTTCCAAAGTTGTCACAGCAATTACTTAATACATGAGTATTTGAAGCAACCTGTTTGAGACCTATTATATCTGAGCAATTTTGAGGAAATGAATTTCCTGGAATTCCCAAGTTGTATGGAGATGCTAGATTATAACAGAGAGAAAACTCAGAAGAGGGAGGTAAGGTCAGCTATATAAATCTTTCAGAATATTAAAGGTACAGATAAATATGAAGTTCAGGAATAGGGTAGCTATCGTTTCCTTTAAAAAAATAAAGAGAGAAGAGGGAAACAAATGGACTTTAGTGAGATTAAAAAAATCTAAAATAACAGCGTTTTCAGATAAAGTACTGTCAGAAGAAAAGGGAGATAGAAATCTAATGTTCTCTTGCCTATGTGGGATGGGAAGCCTCTCTAGATCTAAAAATGAGGCATTGCATAAAATATGCCAGAAATTCCTAATTTATTTCATCTCCCTCTAGACCTCATCTGAAAGCCAACCATGTATAACACATATTAAATATATCGAAGGCTCTGCCAAGGAGTGTCAGGTCTTGAGTGTCCATACGATATGCAATATTTTGAGAAAACAAATAATTCTTTAAAGAAAACTTTTTTTTTTGAATGTTGGCTCCTTTACAAGTCATGTGGGACAAGTGTTTCATGACTCTCAGCTCTAATAATACCTCATATAAATTCAGGCCAGAGAATGACTAAGGATTCCTTGCTGTGTTAACAAGATGATCCAGACACCTGGAACAAACACTAAAGTCTTGTTACTATTATGATTCCTGAAGTCATAATACCAAAGGTTAAAAATATCTAAGCAGCATGGATTTTAGAGATTCATCCCTCTATCACACTGACTGACAAAAGTTCTTACAAGTAGACCTCTAGCCCACAGGTCAAGATGAGTCCAATAACTGGCATCCCCAGCAACGTCACATGACCAAGAAAAATGCTTTAGCAATCAAAAGAAAGCTGAAAAAGCTAAATGGGGATGGAACATCCAGCAACTTTCATCACTCCTCAAACTGATGAAAATTGGCTCCTTCAATAAAATCAGCTCCTCCTTTTTCTGACTTTCTCTCCTCTCCACCAGAGGAAAGACTCAGCCTTGCCATGTACCCTACATTCTCTGCTTCTTCTGAATAATAAAGCAGTCATTTTATGACTTGGATAAAAAACCATTGCTCTCTCACCGTCAAACGCACCATTAGCATAATTCACTCGGAGAAGATGCTGCCCTGCTTTTCACGGAGGTCAACAGCTCTCCTGTAAGAGCTGTGCATATATGCCTGTCGGGGGTATTCAGTATCTTGGGCAGCAGTCAGTGGTGCCTGCCAAGTGGAGGGCAGAATAGGAGCCCTTGTATCTTTATGCAACATCAACATAAACTTTCCAAGCTTGGAACTGAGAGACATGGTCGGTAACCTAGAGGGAATTTAGGGATCAGAGAATTTAAATACATCTTTTTTTTTTTTTTTTTTTTTTTTTTTTTTTTTAAGTGAGGAAACTAAGGCTCCAAGATATTAACAGGTTTGTTCAAGGTCATCCATTGACTCAAGACAAATAAGCTTCTCATTCAGGGTCTTTTCATCTAGACCACATGTGTCAAACACAAGGCCCGCAGGCCAAATCCAGCCCGCCAGGCCTTGCAATGTGGCACGCACCGCGCTGTCATCACTGCACTCTGCTGTCAGTTTATGACATTGTCAGTTTATGACTGTTCAGTAAACCATTCGGCCCGCGATTTAGGCTGGATTTTAGATTTTGGCCCCTTCTCTGATTGAGTTCGACACCCATAATCTAGACTCTGATCATTTTAATTTTTCATGTTATGGGTAGATCATCAATTGATGTATCTTTTTCCAACTTGTCTTTGCCTTTAAGCCTCTCCAGATTTGCTATCTGTGTGACTCTGAGCAGGTTGCTAAACATCTCTGAGGTTATTTTTTATATGTAAAAGCATGCATCCTAATGAATATATATGATTAATATAACTATTGTTTTTAGGATTATTTGGAGAATTAAATTAGATAACACATTTAAAAAAACATGGCCTATTACTTATCTTATGTAATAGTTATTTGAAAAATATTAGCTCCCTATCATTACTGTTTGGGTGAGGATGATAAAGGCACTAAAATAATGAATATGTGGGTTATGATGTATATGAACAGAGGCTAAGAGGGAAAGTGGAACATGAACTTAATTGAACCTGGTCATTTCCCATCCTGCATAATTAGGCTTACCTTCTTGAAAATTTGTTATGCAGTTATAATTGCATCCAGACTTGGGAAAGCAGGGTCTCTAAAATATTCATGCCTCAACTGCAACTCCTACTCATAGTCCTACTGTTTTGCATGACCTTCATGCAATCACTATTCTTCCTGATCTTCGGATCAATACTTCAAAATAGTCCTTTCATAGATGATAATTAGGAACCTTAACGTATTGTGATATTCTGGTGTTGTAAATAGAGAGATATCCTGTTTTCCCGAAAATAAGACAGTGTCTTATATTAATTTTTGCTCCCAAAGATGTCCTAGGTCTTATTTTCAGGGGAGGCCTTATTTTTCCATGAAGAAGAATACGGTACACATTTATTGTTAAATGAAAATAAAGGAAATTTATTACATGTATACAGTATGGTAGTACAGTAATTGTCAACACAAACCAGACAAACTGTGAATCCTACAGTATCAAGAATTTACTCATTTATTCATTGACAATCATGTCATCATCTTCTGGAACATCATCATAACAATCCAATTCCTGAATTTCCTGGTGAATTTCTTGTGACTCTATTTCTTTCAGAATCAGTGAACCAAATCTCTCATGTTTAGCCTGGGGGGGGGGGGGTTATTTTCGGGGGATGCCTTATATTTCACTCAGAAGGAAACCTGTAAGTAGGTCTTATTTTCGGAGGATGTCTTATTTTCGGGGAAACACGGGGTATCTGAAACAACCTGACATCTGGGTGACCTAGATAGGCAATGAACAGCCATTAATTCAGACAGAATTTTAAGGGGAAAGGTTTTACTCTGATCAGAGCTTCCATTAAATTCCATTTGAATTTAAATTCTCCCAGACCCTCAAACATTCCATCATACCAGTGGAGAGAGAAGAACCCTAGAAGACACCATCCCTAAAAATCTTCCAAGGAGAGGGGCAATAGTACCTTCTCTTAGGAAGACAATTAGATATGATTACCCGTTACCCTTCAGCAAAAACATTTTTAGAGTGGCCTGATTGTGTGTAGACTGTCCATATACAGCATGAGCCTAAAATGTCACCTGCAAACATCTCAGATGCTCTAACAGCACAGCCCTTGGAGAATCCCTCTCTCTCACTTCATTATGAACTAAAAATTTGTCCATTCATTCCATGTCAGGACCCTTACCCAGCCTTTCTGAATTCAGGAGGAGCAGCAGAGAGATATACAAAAGCACGAGCTAAAAACATGCTCTTCACAAAAATCAATTAAATAAAATAACTAGCCAACTGATCTTTTCCTGCACAAATGTGGGAATATTTATTTGACTGAGGAAACATTCAAAAGCTCACATTACATTTGGGGAAAGTTAAGCTTTTCCTAACATGTATTGATGGATCCTCTTCCCATGACAAGAAGAATCCATATATTTAAAAGGAAACTATATTCAGCCATTGGATGGGTGTTTTTAAAAAATGGAAATGTCACTTACTACCCAGATCTAGGTGTGAACTATTTATTTACTCCCCTAAAGATATATCTTTTGGTGTTACTTTCAAGATAGCAGCATAATCACATTTTATTGGCACCTGGGATTACTAAGGCTGATGGAACCTCTGTTCTCCAGGGGTTAAAAGTGGTTATCAAGTAGTTTCACTCTAGCCCAGCCTGTTGAGCTCAATTGTTGAGCATCAACCTATGAACCAGGAGGTCATGGTTTGATTCCTGATCAGGGAACATGCCTGGGTTTGCAGGAGGCAGCCGGTTGATGATTCTTTTTCATCATTGATGTTTTGATCTATCTCTCCTTCTCTTCCTCTCTCTGAAATCAATAAAAACAACACAAATATATACACAAGTATATAGTAGTATACACACACACACACACACACACTCACACACACACACACACACACACACACACACACACACATATATATATATATATATATATATATATATATATATGATGTATGTATGCATATATGTAAAAAAGTTTCAATCTACTTTTCAGTACTAAGTAAATGTACACACTCACATAGATATAAAATCAGGGAATGAACTAGAGTGGGGAAGTGAGTGCCCGTGTTGAGAGCAAAATTTAAGAGGGCACTGAATATTTCAATAATCAATATAAAATTATTTTAATACATATTTTCTAAAACAGATCTAAAATAATGCAAAACAAAACAAACAAAAAACAACCCCAACATAATGAAGGAAATTTAAATATCTATAGTAATAAAAGCATAATATGCTAATTAGACCACACATCCTTCCAGATGAAGCCAAGGCTGTGAGGGAAGCTCAGGTCCTGGGTGCTAGAGGGAAGCTAGTGCCTGTAGTCGGGGGAAGGAAGAACTACTCTTGCATTAATTTTGTGCATCAGGCTTCTAGTTTTAAATAAAGGCAGAATCCGTCTCATTGATTTCTCTTTCTGCTTTAGACTCCAACATGACTCCACATACACAGCACTGTTATTGATTGTGATTTTTATTTGAAACTTTCATATTTTGTCATGGACATTGCTGCATTAAAATATATTGTATTAACATATTATCTTCTTTACTGTGGTTTAGGTGATCCCTTAAATTCCATGGCTGAAGCAATTGTCTCACTTGTTCACCCTGGTTTGGCCCTGAGAGAGCTGTTCTTGTGAGCTCAGCCCTATGACCTTCACTCAGTCCTCTCCACGGAGCTAGGAGAGGTGAGTTGTGATAACTGAGTGTTAGAGCGCTTTAATAACTTTCCCTAAATCACCTGCTTAAGGGGGCAGCTGGCATGTGAATCCTGGTCCAGGTCACACCTGAGCCCCACTTGTAACCTCTGCTACACTGTCTCTCCCTGTCTGACCAGGGTTATCATAACATAATAACACATTCAATTAGACAACTACCTAGTAAGTCCCTACTTGATATTCTATGGCACTTTGCTAGATATCTGAAGATAAGAACACATTTCTTTTAGTGTAGTCATGACCTATGGAAGCACACATTAACCTATTTGACTAACTGTCCTCAATGTGATCATCATAAATCATACTAAATAACACTTCCTTTCCATAGAGGTCATACCCTTGATGTGAGAAAGGGAGGGGAAAATGCAAGAAACACTGAGCATTTTATTTATCCCAAATGCTGATACTTTAGGATTTTGTTCTTTTAATACTCACCAGAGCATGTTTTTAATTGATGAGAGAGAGAGAGAGAGAGAGAGAGAGAGAGAGAGAGAGAGAGAGAGAGAGAGAGAGAGAGAGAGAGATTGCCTCCTGTGCATACCCCGACCAGGTATCAAACACATAACTTCATTATGTGCCCTAACCAGGAATCGAACCTGCAACCTTTTGGTGTACAGGATAGAACTCCAACCAACCAGGCTACCTGGCAAGGGCTAGGATTTGTTTACCCATGACTTTTATTTACCTTTAGTTCACCTTTATGCAATCCTTGTGTGATACTGATGGCTTTATTATTCTAATAAAGAGATTTGCAAAGGTTTACAATCTGCTCAACATCACCAACATAAAGGCTAAGACTGAGACCCTTAGCTTGCTCTAACCCTCCTTTTCCAGAATTCCTCCCACAGAAATTGACAAGCTTCTCCGAATGCTACATGTGACCCTATGGACTGGACCAGGCAAGGCTGGGATGCTGTGCCCTGAGCACTCTGTGCTAGTTAATGGCCTGACCAGAAATAGTTTTGTCAGTCCCAGACCAAAAAAGCAAAGCACTGCTTAAGAGTTTGGCACTATTCTGGGGAAGACAGTTTTTCATAATCTTCATTGTTTGCTTTGGCATATTTCAGGTTTTAAGCATATACAAATTCACTGCAAATGGGATATAGCGCCTCTGGCAAGAATTATTCAAAAGGCTTTAATCAGAAATTTTGCTTTCATTCCCAGTGCCCCGAAACCAAGTATCCTGGCTTCCTAAGTACATTATATCTGACTCAATCTCTGCTAGGCCATCGGCGAGAAAAACAACTTTCAAATACCTCCCATTGTGCAAAGACTATGATCTGAAACAGCACAACATCCATGGTGACAGAATAATCAGGCCATTTGTACATTTCTGTTTGGCAATTTATAAAACCAAGTTGCATCAGAGCAATTCTTTTAGCATTAAGCTTTGCCATGTCTGTGGACATATGCTAAAAAATGGAATGAATAGGTTTTGTGTGTTTGTGTGTGTGTGTTTGTGTTTGTGTGTGTGTGTGTGTGTGTATGCGCATGTAAATGAATCATATCTTCTAAACCAGACACAAATTTCCAAGCTCAATCTGCAAATATATTTTCCTAAGCCTATGCGTAGTAGATCATTGTGCTATTTTAGGAATTAAGCTATAAGGGGAATAAAAGAAAAAGAATTTTACAAGATACAACATAGCGGATTGTACATGTATTTATCTTTATTCTTGCCTGAAACCACACTGAAATGACAGCAAAAAAAAGAGAGAGAGAGAGAGAGAGAAAAGTATTAATCCACAAATACATGATACAAACAACAATATATAAGGAAAGTTAACTCATTTTTGGAAGATAATGAAAGAAAAATGTGACCAAGCAAAGTAGTGGAAGTTGAAACTAAATATGCAGAAGAGTCACTAAGGAGAGATCAGTTTGTGAAACTTCCAGAACTTCCAGGAAGTGGAGGGTGAGGTACCTCCTCAAAGGCATCAGTACAGCTAGAGAGCACTCTTCCTCTAACTTTTGCGGAAAAAAAAAAAAAAAAAAAAAAAAAAAGGACCTCAAAGACACACCAAGTAGAGGCATGATGCACAGAGAAGGGAGGGAGAAGTGTTTAATGAAAGTCTGAAAACTAAGTGGGAACATGCACCCCATCCCTAAGCCCTTTGCTTCTGCTAATCCTGCAGACAGCAATGGCCAGCACACCCAGAAACACACACACTCTACCCTGCAAGGTATACTAGAAGCTGCTTTTCATGAGAATCAGAAAGATCCCAAGGAAATGCCATTCAGATGCCAACATTTTGGAAGCTGACAAGAAAAAAAGCAGCCTTCTATCCAATCACCCTACAGTGAAGATAACCAGCCCCACAGGTTGTGCTGTCAATTTTCTAATACCACATTCTTAAATACCCATGAACAGAAAGATTGCCACATATTTGAGGAAAGCCTCCATCAAGAAAACCAGAGACCAAGATAACTGAGAATAAAACTCGAAGAGAGTCAATCAAAGCTAAGAGCAGAAGGGTTTCATTTTTATTTTTTTAAAGAACAGTGGATAATAACCTAATAACCTTTGAGAAGCGGGAGTTAATATTGTATCACAAAAAAGGAGCAATCCAATACAAAGAAATGAAAATTATGATAGGAGTAATCAAATATTCAAGAGAAGCATTAAAAGGTAAAGGATTCTTCCAAAGAGTAGGAATAAAAAGACAATTAAATGGGAAGTAAGAGGGAAATGATAAAATTAGAGAACTGATTTACACAATTTAATATCTACCTAACAAGAGGTGCAGAAATAAAATTAAGAATAGCAAGTTACAAAAATTAAATAACAGACAAACAGAAGGACATGTTCCTAGATCGTTAAGGCCCAAGTAAAATGTAAAAAGGATTCTCACTAAAGCACATTTTTAAGACACTACAATTTCCAAAGAATAAGCTCTTCTCTCCTTTTTCTCTCCACTGTAGGGAGGCGATTTCACTCTAGAGAGGCCACGATCACACTAGGGGAGGCAGGGAATCCAGGGAACAGGAATCATGGGATCCAACAACTGCTACAAGGCTGGCAATTTCCAAGGTGATGGTTGGTGGGATGTGTGATAAACCAGCCACAAAGGAGGCTTGGCCTAGGTTAGGGCCAGAAGTCAGAGGATATGAGGAAGGAGAAATTAAAAAAGAATAAATCAGGTAGAGAATCTGACAGACTAGAGCAGTGGTTGGCAAACTCATTAGTCAACAGAGCCGAATATCAATAGTACAACGATTGAAATTTCTTTTGAGAGCCAAGTTTTTTAAACTTAAACTTCTTCTAATGCCACTTCTTCAAAATAGACTCACCCAGGCCGTGGTATTTTGTGAGAGAGCCACACTCAAGGGGCCAAAGAGCCACATGTGGCTCCTGAGCTGCAATTTGCCAACCACAGGACTAGACAATATGCTCTTGAAAAGTGTGGGGAAAATTATCCCAATAGTGCTAAGCAATTGAAAAAATGAGAACGGTGTTCTAAAATAACAAAAAAAATTATATAATTAAGTATAGAAGTAATTATAGTCCATTAATTGACTTCACCATGAACAATATGTCTACAGGCATAATAAATAAAACACAAAATACTGATTTAATTAAAACCATAATATAATAATCTTTGGAGGTGGGAGGGTGTGTGAGCCATACACATTGGAATTCCAGACATAATGTCTAAAATTATAAATAAAACAAAAGCAATAAAGTCCAGTTATTAGTAAAATAAGAAAAATAAAATAAAACCCAGAAGAAGTATGCAGAGAATGGAAAGTGGTAGAATCTGGTAAATAGGACTTTGAAGTGGGGACAGTCAGGGTAGAATGTTGGTCTTATTGTTGATCTAGATATTAGAACACAATTTGACTTTTAACTTATGTGCATATGTTTATTTGTTAAACACATAAGTTAATAAAAGGTCAAAAGGTTAATACATGCCTTCTTACTGAATATTTGCAAATGCATTTTCCAGAAAAATAAAGGAAGACATCACTAATTTACAAGGTCAGAAAACAGCCTCATTCACCTGACTTTAAAAATTTCTGAATTTACTTGTTTATTTAAAAACAAACGAATAAAACACAATAGTAAATTAAATATGAAACAAAGATTCAGAATGCTTAAAGTATTTAGCAGGATTTTTACATTTTTATTACATTTATTACATGGACTGTGACAAATATATGGACATAATTCATGAATATTCTATGACCTTCATGTATATGGGTTCTTGGCTTCTTTCAATTTGTCAGTGTTTTCTGAGTATGGCAAAAGGATAGGGTAAAGGGACTCCAAGCTCTTCAACAGGAAATTGATTGAGTATAATCAGATCTTAAAATAAAACATTTTGAAGCTATACCAGGCTGATCTATATGAAAAGATCTCCAGCAATCTGTAATAATAAAAGCATAATATGCTAATTAGACTGGATAACCTAACAACCTTCTGGAAGTTTTTCCAATGAAGCCACAGTGGCAGGGGCAAAGGCAGAGGTGGTTAGAGGCAATGAGGCAGGCAGGCATGTGGTTAGGGGCAATGAGGCAGGCAAGCAGAGGAGGTTAGGGGTGATCAGACAGGCAGGTGACCAATTAGGGGAGATGAGGCAGAAAGGTGAGTGGATAGAAGTGATTAGGCAGGGAGGATTATGAGAGGATACAGGCCAGGCTGAGGAACCCCCCCCCCCCCCCCCCCCCCCCCGCTGCACAAATTTTGTGTACCAAGCCTCTAGTTATGAAAGGATCTAAACATAAAGAACAGCACGTATTCTGTGATTACTTTTGTACACACAATACATACAAACACACAATTATGTTTGTGGATATACAAACTAATTTTGGGAGGACACTTATATAGCTAACAGTGTTAGTCTCTAGGGAAGAAATCTCAGGGGAAATATTCATATGTCATTGTAAAATATTTAATACTTTGATTTTTTAACCTTATGCACATGTGGTTTATTTTAAATAAAAAAGTGAATCATAGCCAAAACCGGTTTGGCTCAGTGGATAGAGCATCGGTCTGGGGACTGAAAGGTCCCAGGTTCGATTCTGATCAAGGGCATGTACATTGGTTGTGGGCATATCCCCAGTAGGGGGTGTGCAAGAGGCAGCTGGTCGATGTTTTTCTCTCATTGATGTTTCTACTGTAGCTCTCTATCCTTCTCCCTTCCTCTCTGTGGAAAATTAATAAAATATATATATTTAAAAAAATACCTTTTAAAAAAAAAGTGAATCATAAAGCTAAAATGCTGATATTTATGCTGCCATTAAAATAGATGGTTTAGAAATAAAACAATCAAGTTATGAAAAGGAGAAAAGGGCCTTGGCCAGTGTGGCTCAGTTGGTTGGAGTATCATCTGGTACACCAAAAAGTCATGGGTTTGAATCCAGTCAGGGTACATGTGCAGGTTGTGAGTTCAATCTTGGTTGGGTGAGTACAGGTGGCAACCAATAGATGCTTCACTCTTGAATTGATGTTTTTCTCTCTCTTCCCATCTCCCTTCCTTTCTGTAAAATCAATAAAAGCATTACTCAGGAAAGAATTTTTAAAAATTACACAGGAAAAAAGAAATTGTGATATTTATATAAAACTAACACAGAGTTATCTGTTGGTTACATGATTTAGAGTGTTATTGTTTCTTCCTTCTAATTCTTGAAGTTTACAAAATTTCTATAGTTATTTTTATTACTTTTAAAATAAAAAAATACAATTGAAAAAGAAAAAATAAAAGAAGAGAAAATGGCATCCCTTTATCAGTTCTCTGGGGCACAGAAGATGTGCAGGCAGAATGCAGCTTTTCTGGAAGGAGGAAGTGAGCATCTGGGTATTATATTTGCAGATGGACTTCATACAAAGCATATGGTAGATTTTCTCAAGGAAAATTGTTGCTGTAGAAGCACAAGTTGCTATTTAAACCTCGGCAGACTAGGGCTTTCTCATTCTTGAGTTTTTTCCTTCCAATATGTGAATTAGGCATCTGCTCAGATTTTCTTAAGGAGTTCCCCCATTATTGAAATTCATCTTCTTCTTTGTAAATACTGTATATTATAGAATATGAAACTTTGATAGCTTGCATAGTCAAGGGGGGGGGGCGTAATTTTTTAACTTTTCCTTTAGGGCTATTCATTTTTTTCTTCTTTTTGCTCCCTAAGTTGCCAGATATGTTAAACAAGGTCAAAGGAAAACAAAACACACACAAAAACGCCATGAACCAATATGAAGATATTCACAACATCAAGCAGGAATAACACCAATTCAGAATAACAAGCAACTTCATTCTCAATTTATCAGAGGTTATATAGCTCAAGAAATCACAAGTACTTTTCACGGAAAGTAAATGGCTTTATAAAGGTCAGTGCAGAATTTGTCAACTTTATTGCATCTTTTCTGTTCTTTCTCTGGGTGTGTAAAAGGAACACAATCGTGGTGTGTGTGTGTGTGTGTGTGTGTGTGTGTGTGTGTGTGTTTCTATTTTTTAAATCTCTTTTCTGCAACAGGACTAGATAGAGCAATTGCTTTACTCCAGTAAGTTGTTTGGATAAGCTGTAGGTCCATTTTTAACAATAAACATATACCTTCAGTGGCTCAAACTAAGAAATAGACATGAGGTGTGCAGCACAGTGTGAGGCAGTCAAAGGAGAACGACAAATATTTACCCAGGGAAAACAATGATAGATGCCAACGGTATTGCAGAATTGTCTTCACTACAGATAATTGCCCCTTTACATTTAGGGTTTTCACTCGAAGCTTTAGGAGAAACTCTCTTCCCCAAAGAAATCTGGGCCCTTCCATTTCCCATCCTGCTTTGGTAACAAAAATATGGAACTCAGCTCGTGCTTATGGTCCCCCAGGGGATATTTTACAAAACATTAGCAACTCTAATGGTTTTCATTACTTAATGATTTCTAACATTAGTTATCTGAATGATAGCAAAAGCAAAGTTTAGAAAGCTTAACAACTCTCAGGCTGCATATTGGGACTGACTTTAATCATTTTCTTATTCTCTTTCTCCTTTTTTGCAAAAAAAAATATTTTACAATCAAAAGATCAGGGCTCAAAGATTTAAAGGCAGGGGTGACTGTGGGTGGGTGGGTGGGAAGAGATCAATCAAAGTACTTGTATGCATATATGCATAAGCCATGGACAAGGACAACAGGGTGGTGAAGGCATGGGGTGGAGTGTAGGGGCAAACTATAAAGGAATCAATGGGAGAAAAAAACGGACATATGTAATACTTTCAACGATAAAGATTTTTTTTTAAATTGTATTGTTTTGAGCAATTAGCTTCTCTGAGCCTTAAAGTCTCATATCTGTAAAATAAAATGATGGGCCAAATAAACTTTGATGACCCTCCCGACTTTAATATCTATACTTATAATAGGGTAATATACAAATTAGCCTGGTTGCGGTCACGTAATGACTGATCAGCAGGAGGACGAGGCAGCAAACTATGAGCGTCAAAGAGCCACAGGAGTGCAGGGCAGGGAGCTATGAGTGGCAGAGAGACATGCACAGCAGTGTGTGGGGCGGCCAGCTGAGACAAGAGGCAGTGAGCTACTCGTGCATGAATTCGTGCACAGGGCCACTAGTTCAATGATAAAGATGTATTTTCTCTGGAGATCACTTTGCACCCTCCATGAAAAGAATACAGAAATTTATAAAGTCATAGCAACCACTCTCTGACTCTAAGTTTGTTTGGAGAAGAGATTGACATATTTTAGGCCTCGGGTGAAATCTGGCCAGCCACTGTTTCTGTGGATCACATTTTATAAGAATACAGCCACACCTATTTGCTTATTGACTATGGCTGCTTTCAGGCTACATTGGTAAAGTACTTAACCAGCCATCATCTGGCATGCAAAGCTGAAAATATTCACTAGCTGGCTTTTTATGGAGTCAGACAATCCCTAGTTTAGAAGCTCCCTCAAAGGCCAAAGACTTTCTTGACCCCTACATGTGGTTGGGACCTGACACGTAAGTCCAGGTTGGAATGCAAGAGATGGGCACACACAGACAAAGATACATGCTCTCTCAGCCACTTCACATCCTGCTCACTCCTCAGGACAGACACTCCCCCACCCACTTCAATTGAGCAATACCAATATTTGTATCCTTTACATTAGAATACACGCTTTCGTTGGCACCATCCAACTATATGAGGCCAAATCAGTGGTTCTCAACCTTTCTAATGCCGCGACCCTTTAATATAGTTCCTCATGTTGTGGTGACCCTCAACCATAAAATTAATTTTGTTGCTACTTCATAACTATAATTTTGCTACTGTTAATGAACCATAATGTAAATATCTGTGTTTTCC
The DNA here is from genome assembly GCF_964339955.1 of Pipistrellus hanaki. Classification (NCBI taxonomy): domain Eukaryota; kingdom Metazoa; phylum Chordata; class Mammalia; order Chiroptera; family Vespertilionidae; genus Pipistrellus; species Pipistrellus hanaki. Next base: position 42,237,408 of record NC_140515.1, read on the forward strand.
GATGGTCTTAAGCTCTACAGCAGCAGTTCTCAACCTGTGGGTCATGACCCACAGGTTGAGAACCACTAGCAGGGTCACCTAAGAGCATCAGAAAATACATATATTTACATTACTATTCATAACAGTAGCAAAATTACAGTTATGAAGTAGCAATGAAAATAATTTTATGGCTAGGGGTCACCGCAACATGAAGAACTGTATTAGAGGGGTGCAGCATTAGAAAGGTTGAAAACCACTGGGCCAAATGATTGTTTTCATCATCTTAAAATATTGTTCTCAGTTCTCCTTGCTGTGGACATTTTCATCTCTGAACAGTAGTCAAATGTTTTGGTTACTCACTGATGTTTTTGAGAATCTGATAAAAGCTATGGGCCCCAGGAAAATGTGCTTGCATAATTTAAACAACATTTCACATCCAATTTTCTTGGTGGGGGTTGGTTCACATTAGCACAAGACTTAAGAACACAGAACCACCATAACTTCTAAATGAAATAATTTGTACAATATTCTCACCATAGGGGCTAATGCTACTATATAGCATTGAAAGCATCATAAAGAATATCAGGTGAGGAACCAAAAGAACAATTTCATGCCTTGTCTCTGCTGCTACTAACTAGATATAACAGGCCACTGAAGCACTCCATGCTTTATGTCCATTTATTAATTAGTGAAAATAATTGATATCCTGCCTACTCATGGGCTGTGATAAGAATCAAATGAGGTATAAAGAGTAAGAGAAAATTTAATAAACCCATAACGCTTCCCATTTGAGTGGTGAGAAATATGACAGCCCATTTCACTGGAGGGAACAAAGGACCACAGGAGCTTTGTATTCAAAGTGTGATCCTCAGGCCAGCAGCATCAGCATCACCTAGAAGCTGGTCAGGCATGCAGATCCCCAGGCCTCTCCTCAGACTAAGCGAATCAGAATCTGCATTTTAACAGGCTCACAGTAGATCTATGGGAAGGTCAAGCTTGAGGAACATGGCCATGGAAAGATCTCTCTGCAAAGTACCAACCATGGTGTAAGGCTGACCTCCTTCATTAAAGGCAAATGGGGCTTTGCAAAGTCAAGATGCAAAGAGATGAAAGCAAACAGATGTTAGATTTTAGAAGTATTTCCTGAACAAGTCTGTGCTCACGGTGCTCGGGGCCTAGTGAAACTAAGACAAATCCTGACATAAACACAACACGCTGTGGGATGCTCTCCAACAGCTAGACCAGGTCGCTGCAATCCACAAAGAGCTGCTCTGTCACTGTGAGGTCATGGAATCATTGTCAGGGCAAGCTGTAGATTTCTATAACTTCCTTTTATCTGCAAAATTGCCATATGAGAAGAAGCACGTAGGTTTCCCAGTATTATCTCATTGATAGAGTAAAATTAGTAATAATTACGTAGGCTTTCTTGATTAGACTCCTTACCAGTACCACTTCTGCCTCTAAATTAGAAGTTTTAGAAAATAATGGGATCAGGGGCATGTGGAGAGAGGAACAAAGAATGACTGGGGATACTTAAAAGAACAAAACAAACCTGCTACTGACGGTATAATGAAGAACACAAATTGAGGGAGTATATCTGGGAAATTAGGTTTTTTTGGATGACAGTAAAAATAGGAATTTTGGGGTGAAATAGGCAGGTTTGGGGGATTTTTAACATCAAAGGTGTCCATGGAAAAAGTGCAGGTTGCAGAGCTGCAAAGGGTTACATGTCCATAAGACAAAGGAGTTGGGAGAGGCAGCAGTTACATTTCCATAAGAACTGGAGGTAGCAAAAGGTCTATCTTTACAAAATAATGGAGAAAGAAAGCCCAGAGGGAATAAGAGAACAATGAGGGAGGAGGGCTTCACAAGTCCCTTATGAGGTTTTGACCTTTGAGCTCAGGAGTTACTATAGTGACCAAATCAAAGGGGAATAGCTACCAATCAGAGGGGATATCAAGGCACAAAAAATTGCAACCTTTATAAAGGGGAAGGGAAGGGAAGAGGAGAGGTGGGGAAGGAACTCAATGGGACTCTTTCTCCCTCCCTACCTGAAGTCTGTTCTGTGGGACTCTTTCCATGTGGGGAGGGGAGTCTGTGCTTGTTTCTCAATAAATTTCCACTTTGCTATACCACCTTTCATCCATGATTTCATTCTTCAACTCCACCAGACAAGAGCCTGGGAATCATCCTGCCCAGAGGAACATCAAAAATCCCCTATCAATAGAGGAAGACACCCTCTTTCCACCTTTCCATTCTTTGCATTGAGGTGTAACTTGCCAGGTTAGGAAGGCAGGAGTAGGGATGAGAAGGAAGGGAGATGAAATAACAAGTTTTAATGGAAAGAAAGGGGAAATGGATTGGGGCTTATACAATTAGGATCTTCTGATCTAGTAAGATCATGGGACGTTCTCCATGGTACCTGGGTTCTGGGGCAACTGTCCTATTGAGATACAGAGGCAGGTACCAGAGTGCCACTCAGAGGGTAGAAACAAAGAGTAGATTGGCAGATTTTGCCTCAGGTTTAAAGAAAGCCAGGTTCTGGATTATCTACTTCAGACCACCACGTTGAAGGAACAATAGGGGTCCAGAGTAGAATCCGTGTCTAGAGGTACAGTTGCTCTTATCTTTCATCTCTTAGAACCTTGGACATGGTGGATGGAAATAGAAAATAAGTCAATAGGTGCTAACATAGAAACAGAGTGGAGTGTCAATGGGGGAAATATCTGTAATACCTTCAACAATAAAGATAAAGTTTAAAAAATGATAACCTTGAAGCTGCTGTTGCTGCTCACTCTGGGGGTACAATAGAGAGGGAAGAGTTTGGAATAAAAGAAGCCTGGTTTTGAACCACTATTCTGCTATTCACCATTACTATGTGACATCATGTATGCCATTAACTTCTCTGAGCTTCATCTGAAGACTACAAAAGATTGTCACATATCACAAAACATTATTATAACAGTTAATAATGAAATAATGATTATGAAGTGTTGACAAACTGTGCATGCATTTATTCTTCCTCCTTTTGTACTCAGGCTTGGTTTGTTAGTCCATACTTAGAGTCAGTACCCACTGGGTGCTTTGTTATTGCATAAAGATTCATTTAGGATCCTCAGTTACAACAGATTTAGTATATATACAAAGTGTCCCCTCCAAAAAAAATGTATATACATTTTAACAGCTGATAGTTCGATTTTGAAAATGAAATGTATTAATAAACACTGCCTTTATAATTATTCAGAATGTGTGTATATATTTTTTGGCACACCCTAAATACAACGGAATATTACTCAGACATAACAGGAGATGAAATACTGCCATATACAACAGTATGGATGGATCTTGAGAATATCATTCAAAGCGAAATAAGTCATAAAGTTAAGAGCCAAATGATTTCACTATATGGGATATAAAATTGCAAACAACAAATGAACAAACAAACAAAAACTCATAGATACAGACAACAGTGGGTTCGTTACCAGAGGAAAGGGGGATAGAGAAGTAGAAAAGGATAAAGGGGGTCACATATATGGAGATGGAAGAAGATTTGACTTTGGGTGGTGGGCACACAGTGCAATAGACAGATAAAGCACTGCACATTTGAAACCTGTATATTTATTAACCACTGTCACCTGGATAAGTTTATTAACACACACACACACATACACACACACACACACACACACACACACACACTGACAAAGGTAAGAAAAATAACGCTTCCATGTGAGTGCTCCAGCCCTGGTTGTCCTCATATCACCCTTCAGGTTTCATTATCCAACAACAGTATCAGCCTGCCCCGAGATCACCCAGTGTGAATGGAAAAGCCATCGGAGGCTTTCATGTAATTATGCACACAGTTGCTGTAGACCTCGGGGGCCCCATTGGCCCGCTAATAACGAAGGAGTCTGGGAATCTGTGCCTTCCCAAATTACAGCAGTGGCAGGCTGTGGACTCACCCCAGTAACAGATGGTTTTATTAGTGGCCACGGCCAGACACTTGGCTGAGGATGGAGAGCATGCCATTAGCGTCTGTTCCACTTTGGTGGAGCAGGAGCACAAGAAACGCTGGGTCCGAAAATAATTGACAGCGAGGGAGACAATGTGTTCTCGTGTCACCTGGGGCAAAAACGAACTGCAATGGGGGAAAAACGGTCCTTTCCTTGAGCTACGAGAACAGAAAAGATAAGCTCAAGTAATTGTGTTCTTTCCATGGAAGAGTAAGGGCATGGGACAGATGAAGCAGGGAGAAAGATGTCCACAGGTACCTGGCACTCAGAGCATCTGTGGGAAGAAATTCTGACTCTGGTTAGCTGGCAAACCAATGAAATCAAAATGAAACTTTTCTTCATCTACCATTTTCTACAATTACAGGCACACAAATATGGTGAATAGGTGACTATTCAACAGCATGCCGTAAGAAAAAAAAACATGCTCCATTTTATTTTCTTTTAAAAAAATAATATATTTATTTCAAAGAGGCTGGGGGAGGGAAAGCAGGATAGAAACCTCCATGATGAGAGAGAATCATTGATTGGCTGCCTCCTGAATGCCCCACACTGGGGTTAGAGCCCACAACCCAGGCATGTGTCCTGATGGGGAATGGAACTGTTACCTCCTGGTTCATAGGTCTATGCTCAACCAGGGAGCCATGCTGGCTGGACAGACATGCTCCATTTTCAATGGCAAACATACAATATTCTTTGTAACCAAAACAAAGGGAAATAAATATTTAAAACCAGGAAAGCAAAATCTGGTCGTTAGCTATGAACACAAGTATTTAAGTATTTAAAAGATCTAGGAATGTATGGCCACCCGTTCAAGCAGAAGTAGATTTGCAGCACGAGCATCCTTGCAAAGCCCGGATAGCACTCAGCTTCTTCTCCCACTAGGCATCCGGATGGACGTACTGTCACCAGCTGCTTTGTTTAGCTTTTACTTTTTAATCAAGTTCTAGTAGATTTCCCTAGCTCTTTGGAGCTCTCAGAGTCAGAGTGCATTAGAGAACTTCACTGCAGTGAAATCTCTCCATCCATCTTAGTTTTCTATTGCTGGCTGACAAATTACCCCACAATAAGCAGCTTAAAACAAAGCAAATTCATTATCTCACAGTTACATGGGTAGGACTCCGGGCACAGGTGAGCTGTTTCCTCTGCTTATGGCCACACTAGGCTGCCATGGAGACATTGCCTAGGCCTGCTTTATCTCCTCGGAGGCTCGGGATCTGCTTCCAAGCCCACGGGTGGTCAGCAGGATTCATAACCTTAGGTCTGTACAGCTGAGGCCCCCCTTTTCTTGCTGCCTCTTGATTAGTGGCCACTTTAAGCACCAAGAGGCCCTCCGTGGGTCCTTGCTGCATGCCCCTTCTCTTACAATATGGCAGTTTGCTGGTACTTCTTCAAAGCTAGCAGGGGACAATCTGCTACAACAACTTGACTTGTTAAATGGGTCAACTAAATCAGTCATGCCCACCCAGGGTAATCTCTTTTTTTCATTGACTCCAATCCATTAATCAGGGACCTCAGTTACATCTGTAACACTCAACTTTGCCACCTAATGTAACCTACCCATGGGGTGCATCTAATTCATTGTATTCACAGGTTCTGCTACCACTCAAGGAAAGGAGATCACACAAGGCATGCCCATGAGGTGGGTGGGACCTTGGGGCTATTTATTTTATTTTTCAGAGAGGAAAGGAGAGGGAGATAGAAACATCAATGATGAGAGAGTATCATTAATCAGCTGCCTCCTGCACGCCCCCTAGTGGGGATCAAGCCCACAACCCAGGCATGTGCCCTAGACTGGAATGGAACCCAGGACCTTTCAGTCCATAGGCTGATGCCCTATCCACTGAGCCAAACCAGCTAGGGCCTTTGATTTCTGTGTGATAGACTATTTTTTTAAGCTGAGGCAAAATTTGCAAAAGATAAAATTAACTATTTTACAGTGTACAAGTCAGTGGAATTTAGTACAGTCTCAATGCAGTGCAACTATCATCTCTATCTATTTCCAAAATATTTTCATCATCCCTAGGGGAACCTCAGACCCATTAAGTAGTCACTCCCCATTACCCTCTCCGCCTGGCACCTGGCCACCACTAATCTGCTTTCTATCTTTGTAAATTGACTTATTCAGGATATTTTTATATAAATGGAATAATTAAGTATATGATCTTTTGTGTCTGGCTTCTAACAGTTGCTGGACATTTGGGCTGTTTCCATCTTTTGGTGATTGAGAATAGTGCTGCCATAAACATCTCTATACAAGTTTTTGAACATCTGTTATCAATTCTTTTGGATATATATCTAAGAGTGGAATTTCTGGATCATATGGGAAATGGTGAACTATTTTTCACAGAGTCTCCACCATTTTACATTCCTATCAGCAATATGTGAGTGTTTCAGTTACTTTACATCCTCACCAACACTTATTCCAGGTTGTTTTTTGTTTTTAATTATAGCCATTTCAGTGAATGTAATGGGATGTTCATTGTATTTTGATTTACATGTCACTGATGATTAGGAATATTAACATCTCTTCATGTGCTTTTTGACCACTTTTATATCTTTAGAAAAATGTCTAAGAAACAATTCCATTTTCCATTTCTTAAGTGAGCTTTCTTATTGTTATTGAGCTGTAAGAGACCTTAATCAGTTGTCCCAGAAGTATTTGTTAAAGAGACTGTTATTTTCTTATAACATAGTGCACTTCTTTTAATGAAAATGAACTGGTCAGTGACTTATGGGTTAATCTCTAAACTCTCTACTCTAATTCACTTATCTATATGTCTATTCTCTTTTTATTTTTCTAAATATACTTTATTAATTTTTTTACAGAGAGGAAGAAAGAGGGCTAGAGAGTTAGAAACATCAATGAGAGAAAAACATCGATCAGCTGCCTTCTGCACTCCCCCTACTGTGAGGGTGCCCACAACCAAGGTGCATACCCTTGACCAGATTCAAACCTGAGACCCTTCAGTCTGCAAGCCAATGCTTTATCCACTAAACCAAACCAGTTAGGGCTCTATTCTCTCTCTCTCTCTCTCTCTCTCTCTCCCTCTCTCTTTCTCTCTCTCTCTCTCTCTCTCTCTCTCTTTCTCTTTCTCTTTAAATATCTTTATTGATGAAAGTATTACAAATGTCCCCTCCCCAAACATTGGCTCAGCTCCTGCCCCCTCCACACCCCAGACCTTCACCACACTATTGTCTGTCCATGGGTTATTCATATATGCATGTAAGTTCTTTGATTAATCTGTTCCAGCTGCCCACTTCCTCCCTTCTCTCTGAGATTGGTCAGCCTGTTAAATGCTTCAGTGTCTCTGGATTTGTCAGTTTATTTAACATATAAGTGAGATTATATGATACTTGTCTTTCTCTTCCTTGTATCATAGTGATTTGATTAGTGTAATTTTATAGTAAGTTTTGAAATTGGGAAATGTTAGTATTCCAGTTTTATTTTTATTTTTATTTTTCCAGATTGTCTTGGCTATTTGAGGTGCTTTGTAATTACATATGAATTTTAGGATCAACTTGTCCATTTATGCAAAAATGTCCACTAAGGGTTTGAAAGAGATTTTACAATAAATCTCGAGGTTACTTTCTGTAGTATTTTCACCTTAAGAATATTAAGTCTTCCAGTCCATGAAGATGGGCTGTCTCTCCATTTATTTAGTTGCTTTTTAACGTTTAATAGTTTTCACTATAAAAACATCTCCTCAGTTAAATTTACTTCTACATATTTTATAATATTGCAAATCAAACTGTTTTATCTTCATTCTTAAATTGTTCATTATCATTATTCCTCATAAATGTAACTGATTTTTGCATGCTGATCTTGTACTATATCCTGCAACTTTGCTGAATTTGCTTATTAACTCTAATAGTGTTTGTTTTTTTAGATTCTTTAGGATTTCTCTATATAAGGCCATGTCATCTGCAAATAGAGATAGTTTTACTTCTTCATTTCCAGCTTGTAAATATTTTTTATTGCCTAATTGCTGTCTAGAATTTCTAGTAATAACATCCTTATCATATACATGATCATAGAGAGAAAACTTTTTTTTTCACTATTGAGCACACTATTAGCTCATTTTCCACATTAAGAAAGTTGGCATCTATTTCTAGGTTGAGGGTTTTGTTTTTGTGTTTAATCATGAACAAGTATTGGATTTTGTCAAATGATCTTTCTGCATCAGTTGAAATGACGATGCATTTTTATTCACATTCATTCTATTAACGTCACATATTACATTGATTGATTTCACATGTTGAATTACCCTTGCATTCCTGGAATGAATCCCATTTGATCCAGGGGTACAATACTCTTAATAAGCTGTTAGATTTGGCTTGCTATGCTTTACTTGAAGATTTTTCCATCAAGATTAAAAATACTTTTTGGATATAGTTTTCTTTCAGTCTTTATCTGGTTTTGGTATCAGGTTAATACTGGCCTTATAGATTGAATTAGTAAGTATTCTCCCCTCCTTAGTAATTTCTCATTAAAATGATATATGTTAGCTAATATAGATTGCAATATCAATATTGTCCCAGAGTTCAGAGTTATGATGAGGGTAGCATATATTAAACATTATTTCCAAACAGAGTAAAGAATAAGAAAGGCTTTTAGTGTAGGTTATAGAGATGGAGTCATTTCTTTGATAAAACCAATTACTGCTTCCATAGGGAAATGGGCTCACTCCTTTGGAATTTTCCAAAATAACTTTTGTGGAGTTTTGTGGTTGTTTATTTGTTTGTTTTGCTCAAGACCCCTAAAGCATAAGATTCTCAGCCTCTTCTAAACCACAGAGTCAAAACAATATTTATGTAACAAGAAGTTTCAAATAGTTATATATAACAATTGGACCAGCACTTTATCATGCAGAATATGAACTTAATTTTCAGAGAGGATTCATTTCAGTTTATAAAATATGGTAGGTGCAACCTAAAGTACCGTATTATCCGGTGTATAAGACAACCCCCCTAATTTTACAGTTAAAACAGGTTTAGGCCTATATTCGCTGTATAAGACTACCCCTCACTTCTGAGGCAACACCAGTTCTTTTTTTAATAGACCACCTCTCTGACTCTGGCCAATCTGAGCAGGCTTTTTTTCGTTTCAAAAGTCGTCTTATACGCCGGAAAATACGGTATAATGTGCAATCAGGTCATAGGGCAAACTGCATGAGGGAGAAGGAGGAAAGGAGGATGAGGAAGAAGAAGAGAAGGAGGAGAAGGAACCTACTCTGGAGGCAGGGTCATATTCAATAGAACACTCCCATCTCAACATCTGTGTTAAACATGGGAGGGTGATTTAATCTGATCTACTTCATTTCCTCACCTCTAATTTAAGGATAAAAGTCCTTACCTACCCATGGGGCAGATTAATAACATAATGTTTATGAAATGCTTTGTAAGCCACCTGACCGAAGCAAAGTAAGTTTTCAAGGATTTTGTGTGCAAGTGATTGATTGGCAGGTGCTCCCAGGAGAAAGAAGGAGGCAGGGGAGAACTACAGAAAAGGGACAAGGGAGAGGGAAGGGCAGGGATTTTGGCAATCTTGATCCTGCTGGGAGCTTTGGAGTTTTAATTATGTCAGAGTTTGTCTCCTTTCAAGGCAAGCTATAGGCCATTGCTTAGGGACCACCCAGTGAGATAAAAACTCTTTAGACACTCAAGTTCTCTGTAGGGATGAGCAAAGTAGCTCCAGGAACTTGAAGACAGTCCTCAAGAGAGGTAAAGATGGCATCTTAGAAGTAAAGCACCAAGTGTGAAAAAGGGAGGAATGGGTGCTGAAATAGTACCACCAATCAGCTAGGATCTGGGTGGACCAGGAGTGTCCACAATATCCATCTCCTTTAACATTTCATTTTCTTCCTAGATTTCCATTTATTAGCAGATTTTAAAAAGTAAATTTGTCTAGACACAGCATTTATTTCCTGTGTAACTATAGACAGAGTCACTGCTATTTAAAAGTAAGATGTTTCAAAAATGTTGCAAATCAATTATGGTTTCAGAGCTCAGCATAAAGCCTAAACATTCCATAATAAAATAAATACCCTTTCCAAATGTTTAAAAATTCAGTTTAATTTTACAGTAACAGAACATTTTCCTTTGAAACTTTATAGAGTAGATATGAAAAATTTTGAGAAAATGCCCATGCTAAGTTCTAGTAAATAAAAGATACACGTACCATCCCTGTCATAATTCAAATAAAATGCAACTTCCAGAGATAGCACAGCAAGAAACAAAAGCATTTTTGTCAGTCTTCACCATTTTTTAGGCTTCCTGATATTGAACAAAATCAAGTAGTTTTTTAAATATCTCCCTATGAGATATTTTGCAAGGAGTCATTTATTGAGAGAGCCTTGAGAGCAAATGCGTGGATGGGGAAATGACTTAACAGTCCCCGTGGGATAATTAATCATAACTCATTTTGGAATTGCACTCAGCATCTGTGGCACTGTCATTTGAGAATAAGAAATTCAGAATTCCTTAACCTCAACAGGAGTACTGTCAAGTTCTATAGAGTTTCCTGTCATGTTTAGACAATGAAGAAATTTTTGCTAGAAGTATTTTGACCCATCAGAAAACAAATTTATAAGGTTTGGTAAAGGTGTAGATTATTTTAGTTGAGAATATGCCCTGTCACAGGGCAAATTTAATCTACTGTTAATTTTTGCTCACAATGAAACAGTTGGATGCAATTATGACTAAATTAAGATGTGTCTGATGAGGTTGTTTCAGTAAACAGAATAGTATTTTTCATGCTACATGCCTATTGTTCACAAATATCGTCCTCTATGAATTTTTAATTTGTTTTTTTACATGATGAAATGTAACTGCCATCCTGAAGTGAAAAGGCTAAATAGGTCTTTACTTGCAGGCTGTAATTAAAATGAACTCGCATTAGGTGATAGCAGTTACTAGTGGGAGAAGGTTTTAAGAAGTCAATCGGATAAAAAATAAAGTAAGTAATTCAATTTCTCCAGGGAATGCAGAATGACTATGAATAAGAGAGGATTCAAAAATAGAGGTAATGCCCTGGCTGGATTGCTCAGTGGTTGGAGCACCATCCTGTGCACCAGAATAGTTGTGTGTTTGATTCCCAAAGTCAGGGCACATGCCTCCTTTTAAGGTTGTGAGTTCAATCCAAATCAGGGGGTGTAAGGGAAGCTGTAGGTCAATGTTTCTCTCACATTGATGTTTCTCCCTCTCTCTCTTTCCCTCCCTCCCTCCCTCCCTCCTTTCTACAAAATCAATTAAAAACAACAACACAACAAACTAAAACATATCCTTAGGTGAGGACTTAAAAAAAAAAAAGTTGAGGTAGTGACATTTCTTGTCCATTTGTCATGCTTTGTCCCAAGGGGAGCCCCCTAGTGTGTAAACAGTGTATGTGTTCAATCAGAAGTCAAGAGTGTGAAACCCTCCTTCTTCTTCAAAGCTGTTCAATTCATTTTACACTGCCCTGTCTTCAGATTCTTCATAATTTACTTCATTTAAGCCACTTTTAATGTTCATTTACCTTACTTACTTAATTTTACAGATGAGTAAACAGTGTCAGAGAGGCTAAGTAATTTGCCCAAGAGAATAAATGATGAGGGTTGGACTATCTCAGTTTAACACTATGCTATTTGTATTGTTTTCACTATCTTACCCCATTTACTTCTATCACTTCATTGTTAGAATGTTATCTGAACATTCTATTTTAAGAATAAAACTTTAATATGTATCATTATTATTTTGAGAATAAGAAAAAAAGAAAACTCTAGAAGGGTTTAGACTAGAGCAGTGGTTGGCAAACTCATTAGTCAACAGAGCCAAATATCAACAGTACAACGATTGAAATTTCTTTTGAGAGCCAAATTTTTTAAACTTAAACTTCTTCTAATGCCACTTCTTCAAAATAGACTCACCCAGGACGTGTTATTTTGTGGAAGAGACACACTCAAGGGGCCAAAGAGCTGAATTTGGCTTACGAGCCGCAGTTTCCCAACCACAGGACTAGAGCTATGCCATCCACTATGGTAGCTAGTTATATGTGGCCATTTAGATTTAAATAAATTCAAATAAAAAAAACCAACAACACACAACTACAAATTCCTCAGTTTCAATAGTCACATGCAGCTCCTGGCCACCATACTGAAAAGCACAAATAAAGACCATTTTTGTCATCACAGAAATTTCTATTGGAAAATGCTGACTAAAGTCTAGATTTACAACTGCCTACATTGTATTTTATAGTCACTAATATTTTCTTTATTCATTTTTTTTTAAATGGTCAGGAATCAAACAGGAAACCTTTCAGTGTACAAGGCAACACCAACAACCTGAACCACATAGGCCAGAGAGCCACTAATTTTATCATACCTGTGTTCTTTTTCTTACTTCTAGGCATGAAGTTTTAGCTTATTTTAATAGCAATACTAGAGGCTCCATACACAAATTCATGCGCAGGTGGGGTCCCTCAGCCTGGCCAGAGATCTAGGCCTGTCAGGAGACAGCTAGGGAAAGAGGGTGGGCAGCCAGCCAGGGGAGGGGCTGCAGGTGGTTGGCCAGCCAGCCCTGCCCTGATGCGGGGTGGGGCCAATTAGGGGCGGAGCCACCCAGAGAGGTTAGGGGCTGCGAGCAGTTAGAGGGGATGATCTGGCTTAGATCTGGCCATTGGATGCCACAGTGAACATCATAGTGACCAGTCATTCTAACACCATGTTTCCCCCAAAATAAGACATCCTCCAAAAATAAGACCTAGTGCATGGAAAGATAAGACATCCCCTGAAAATAAGACCTAGTGCAACTTTGGGAGAAAAAATTAATATAAGACACTGTCTTATTTTCGGGGAAACAGGGTAGTTCCATCTTTCAGTTGCTGGGCGGGCTTTTATAGACAGATGATAGATAGATAGATAGATAGATAGATAGATAGATAGATAGATAGATATAGCAGTGTTCATCTTTAAATCTTTAGTCAATTATGTGCTAGCATAAAATCATATTGCAAAAAAAATCAGATAGGCAAAAGATTTGAAAATAAGATATTGCCTCTCATTATTTGAGATACAGGGGAGACAATGCTAAAATTCAAACTTAGGTAAGATGCAGCTTAGAGTCCTTTATGTAAAACAAGTCCAATGACTAAAACATTGGACATTAAGAGACTCTGTAACTACTCGATTTTCTTGCCATTCACTTACTTATGTATTTGTTTCTTTGCTATTTATTTATTTATTTATTTATTTATTTATGGCATAAACATGTAGCCAAAGCAAGTGCCACCTTGGGCAGGAGCAACATTTTAATTCCTGTCGACACTTGGAGGTAGAATGGGAAAGACTGATATGATGAGCATGAGGGCAACTCAACTCACTAAAAGGGTTTCTATTTTTAAACTTTTCGGAGAAGAGACTATAATTGCATCCTTTTACTCCTTAGACCATCTCCTCTCATTTGCGGGGAAATGATGTTGGGAAATAGTACCAAGTGCAGATAACATAAGAGAAGGTTGCATTTGGTGACTATACCTAAATTAGATTAATTCAAATTAGAGGTGCAGGATGTGTGTATGTGTGTGTGGGTGTGTGTGTGTGACAGAGAGAAAGAGAGAGAGAGAGAGAGAGAGAGAAAGAGAGAGAGAGAGAGAGAGAGAGAACGAGAACTTGCCTGCCTGTATAAGTGATATGTGCAAATTTATTGTGACTTTCAGAGTAATGTGGGTGTTTAGGTAGGTCAATGGCAGTTTTCACGGTGTGGACTAAAATAAAACCAGTCTCTGAAAATCAATACTGTTGACTCTCAATGATTCCTGGTCATAGGCAACAAATCCATAAATGAATATCGTCCACTCAATCCAATTCAAGTCAAACAGCCTACCTGTGATTAGGAGAAAAAACAAAAGACCATTCTGGGAAACGAAGATTTGTCTCTGACCCTATGACCTTCCCCTGGAGACCATTTTTTTCATTTTAAATTGAATAAGCTGTACAATCTTTGACCATACCACTTCAGACATTCTGAATTCCTCCCCCAAAACAACTTCCCTCAGAGATTCCAGGAGTATAGTAGTACCTAAAGATGGCAAGATTGGATTCAGCTTTTTCCTCCCGCATCTATCAAGTGGAGATGCTAAGAAGCAGTGAAATGGCCATAATGCAGACCCAGGGAAAGAATGGGTAGCTGCTTGGAGCATGGGATCTTATAGAAAATGAAACATTTTTCCTTGGATAATTACAATTTGGCTAAAATTCCTGCTAAATGTCACTTCTACTTACCTCCCTTGCACCACAGATGGGAATCTGGAAGAGGTCACTTTCAATATGTTTTGGAAACCATACAAATATAATATCTACATGTAGACAACACTTGAATGAACAATCTTGCATATATCTTTGTTCTCATTTGTCTTGAACAATCGATATGAAAGTCAGCCAAACAGCAAAGCATACCTATTTGTCTACTACTTAAGTGGGGTTTGCCTTCTGTCCTTCCCCCTGTTAGTGGTTTTCCAACTTTCCTAGTCAGAAAGCTTACCAAGGCTCTTGTTAAAAATACAAACCCTGGAAGCCTCCTTGAACCCAAAGAAGAATCTCAAGGATAGAAACCTTAGCATCTGTATGTTCACCATGCATCCACAGTAATGCTTACAGTGAGAGCCAAGTTTGAAAACCATTAATTTATATGCAGAATGGACATTTTAATGTCCACCTGTGGTTTTTCTGAAATCAAGGACAACCTCCCTCCTATTTCTCTGATGTCACTCTAGCCCACTTCATAGTCCACACTATTGTGGGAAACCAGAAGAAAGATATTTAGAATAAAACTGTCTAATAAAAATATAATGGCTTTCACATGCATAATTTTCAATTTTGTAGAAGTCACATTTTAAAAAGTAAAGAAATAGTTGAAACAAATTTTAATAGCATATTTTATAGAACAATATAGCTCAAGCATTATTTCATCATGTAAATAATATAAAATTATTGGGATATTTTGCATTTCTGTTTAGAACAAAGTCTTATAAGTATGATTTATACCTGGAACAGTTATTCCTGGAACATTTATACCCAGAGGACACAGATTAAAAAAATAATATTGGAGTTGCTTGTAAATAATATGTTCATTGCATAAAATATAGTACTGAGTTAATAAATAAGATAGAGAATATATTCTAATTCTCATTAGGAGGTGTTAAGTGTTAATTCTTACCACGATAATCATATGTTATATTTAAAACATATTTAAATAATTAAGTTTAGTTAATTATTAATTAGTTTAATAATTAAGTTAGTGAAATGGAATCATGGGGAAAATGTTTCCTATAGTCTTTCAGTTTCTTCTTTTCTATTTTTAACAAAACAAGAGGTTTATTTATATTATTTCTTAAGCTTTTCAGTATACCAACCTCCGTTTTTGAATGGCATCTCTAAATACCTTGGTTTTTGAAATGTCCCCACTTGTAAGGAAAATTTGAGTTAAGTCTCTGAGGTGCTGTCACAGTTTTTACAAAAGCTCTTTCTTTACTCAATTCTCATATGTAATTTCCAAAAATAAGGCCCCAATAAAATTTTCATGGTTATTTTATTAATATACAGTAAGAGTATAAACTAAGTCAAATATCATGACAATGACTTGAAAGTCAACCCATTTCCCCTTGATAAATGTTTATTAAGATATTGTCTACCTCATCGTAAAGTTACATAGACGCTTACCCTAAATTCAGAATTTGCATTATTTTTCGGATATAAACTAAACTTACAGAGAAAAAAAATTATTTCCTGGACATTTGCATTGTGCCAATAACTCAAATCTTAATTTTGTATTAGGCCTAACATTACATATGGCCAAATATGTTTGTAAACAAAATAGCTTAGTATGGATTTTATTTTTATCATTGTTCCTTGATACTGATGTGGAAAGACAAATAGCCAAAAGCAGGATTAGGGAGAAAAGAGTAAAAAAATAATTTGCCAATCAAAAATGTCTATGCATAATAATACTGCTAATATTTTTCATTTTATTGTCATTGCTTATGTGTGTTGTTGCATATGTGTGTTTCTTACTTTTTCTTATATGTACACTCTCACACAAACACATATTGGTAATAATGAAAAGTAGCTATAAATCTCCTGAGGTCCTAAATTCAAATATCTAATGTTGAATACAGTGGCACATATTTTGACTAACTCTCTTTTCTCTAATCTTCTAGCTCTTTTTAATAATATAGAACCCTAATTAAAGTGAGTATCACTATTTCCAGCCCACCTTGGAGTTAGCACTGCCCATGTGACAATCAATTAAATAGAAGCAGAAGTTCTGGTTGGGGTATTTAGTGAAGCCCTTTACAACAGAAAAGATCTAGTTAGTTTGTCCCATTTTCATGAACCTTTACATTTTTGTTGTTGTTTTGCGTAGACTGTAGAGTTGATATCTGGAGATAAATTAGCCTTTTGCTTCACCCTAACAACAGTGAAGCAAAAAGTCAGAATGATCTTGAGGGCCTGGTTACATCATGGATTGCTGATCCATTATTAGCTTCTTTCACCTCAAGCTGAACATAGTCCACTTAGTAACTTTTCCTGAAGGAAGTCTTGGAAAATGTTGAGAATCTCTTCTGAATGTGTTAGCAATATTATCATTATTTTTAGAAGGAAAAGGCAGCTCTAGGATAATGATATTTTCTTCTCTTCATTACAGTTGTCTCAAATAATAAGAATGCTAAAAAGGGGCCCTAATTTTTTGAATCTTTCTCACTGGTATAATCTTACCCAGGGACATTGGCTTGAGTCTTATTAACACATGACATAACGAAATTATGGGTAGAAGGCAACGACGGGAAGAAAGTTTAGAAAAATGTGCCCATAGGGATTAAAGACATTAATAGGGTCATCTTGACTTTGCTAAGGCACTAAGTTGAGAAAACCAGAAAGCAGATCACTTTGACTCAAAATGTCTCTAAATGCTGTCAGAAACTTCCTACAGCGTCCACAGACGGGAGCTGCATCGTGCTGATAAGAAATAGAAGTAATTTCTTACATATAATATATAAACTCTTTAAATTGATTTTTAAATCTGCTCTTTCCAAATTGTCTATTCCATAACTCAACCTGATATTCTCATTGCCTCAAAAGTCATTTGGGATGGCTCTTGCATGCCAAACACAAAGTCCTCTCTTCTCTTGACTTATAAGAAAATGTAAGATTGTCCATCTGCCTCGGATGCAAAAGTTTTATCAGATATTGGATTCCACAGGAAGATGAGAGATATTGTCAGTCATCAATTTCAATATGCATTTTCCGAAGTAGACTTTGCAACAACATACAAGTTTTCTTTCTAAAATAAACAATTCATGCTATGGATAATTTTCATGTGTGAGACAAAATATTTACAGAAAATCAAGAATTTTAGAAGTAAAAAAAGAAAATAAAGTGAACACATTATGATGTGAAAATGCATAATTTATTAAAATACTTTATAGTATATATTTATGTAATATTTATGACACATGCAGAAATACATTTATGAAAACTTGGTTATACCAATGGTCAAAGATAAAGGAGTGAATGTATATTTTAATAAATTGATTTTAACGTGACTAGATTAATATGTACATGTGTTCTACATAAAATGTGACATAAACATATGTAATCATTAGTTTTAATCTTTAAAAACATGTAAAGCATAATGAAGTACTAGAACCCATGGGAGTAAGTAGTTCTCTAGTAGTAATTTTTCTGAGTTTACTAAGGAGAGTAGTTCTTTAGCTTAAAAGGACAAAATGCTCATCAACTCATTGTATTTGTATGTAAGACAAAAGTTACACAGTATAAACAAATGAATAGTGGAATTCTTTCAGCTATATTAAAAAGCAAATGTGAAGATGCTTGAGAAATTTAATTAAATTAATAGTGTAGCCAAACTTAAAAAAAAATCACATTCTCCTTACAAAGGGACCTGGGAGATAAAACTTTGAATATACCTACCCCACTCCAGGCAGACACAAGAAGCTGTGATTCCCAACACCCTGCTCAGCGCTATGGCCTCAGAGACTGTGGCAACTTACCCTTGACCATCCTCTCTCTACGCTAAGTGAATTCCAACAGAGGTGCCATCCATCATCCTCACCTCTGGGCATGGCAGTTGCAGAGCATGAGAAAACTCTGTCAACCGAGTGTCCCTGCTCTGCCCTGATGTTAGCATCACACCACCCCTCCTTTGCCAGGGTGGTGGCCTTGCAGATGTTGGATGGAGCATTGCCAACTATTCCTCTCCTGCCCAAAGCTAGTAACAGCAAGGGGTGGGGGATGGGAGTGGGGGAACCACCTCATTCTCCCAACCAGAGAGTGGTGGGAAGGGTTATGAAAAGGAACAAGTTGGACAATGCAATGCTTCAAATCAGTGCATGGGGCCCCAGGGGACACCCTGGAGCAGCCTGTGCATGAAACCAACCAGAATCAACACAGCAAAAGCCTTGAGAGCTGAGTAGGGGGTGGAACATTGCCCAGGTATCAGGTGGGCCTTTGGGTAGCTCAGAATGGGACAGACCAGAATAAATAGTACTCCAAAGACTTTGAAAACTAAATTAACAGTTGATCCACAGCCTAAAAAAGACAGCCAAGACATGAATTCTAAAGTTCAAGGGGTTGTCTGAATGCAATAACAGAAGATTTAAATAGGAACCAACGTCTCATAATATAGAATGTCCAGAATACAATGTAAAAGTACTCATCATAACTAGAACTAAAAAAAAAAAATCTCAACAAAATAGAAAAAAGTAATAAAAAGATGCCAAGTCCCAAGATGATGCACATATTGGAATTATCTATGAAGACTTTATAGCACCTACCATAGAATGGTTTAGCAAGCAATCACAGACATTCTTAAGGAAATTAAAAGAAAAGTCTCTGCAAAAGGAAAAAAAAAAATCAGGAAACTTTCAGAAAAAAATAAAGAGCAACAGAGATGGTAAATATCTGGCTGAATATAATATGCTCTTCTTATTCTCTTGAGTTTTTAAATGTATGTTTGGTGATCCAAAGCAAAACATAACATTGTTTAATGTGTTTTTCAATGCATACACAAGTAATATTTAGGTGGGGGTGGATGCGATATGTAAAGAGTAGTTAGATTTTTACATTTCCCTGAAAGTCATAAAATATTGAAACACGATCATAAATTGTGATAACTGAGGAATGTATAAACCCCTAGGGTAACCACTAACATCACTATGCAAAGATATGTTCTCAAAAACACTAAAGATAAATTAAAATTGAATACTGAAAAATGCATAAGAAGGCAAGGAAGAATAAACACAGAGGGAATAAAAAACTAAAAATGAAAAAAAAAAAAAACCCACAATAGATAACCTCAGTATAGCTATAACTAGAAAGGAAATTAAATTCATAATAATAATAAAAAACACCATTTGAAACAAAATATCTAGGCACAGATGGTTTCGTTGGAGAATTTCCCCAACATTTCAGGAAAAAAATAACATTTTACACAATCTTTTCCAGAAAATAGAGGAGAAGGGATCATTCATTTCTCACTTCACTTAATGAGACCATCATTACTGTGATAACAAGACAGAGATAGTACCAAAAACAATTAGAGATCAATATCCCCAATGAACATTGACAGAAAATCATCAACAAAATATTAGCAAATCAAATTCAGCAGTATTTAAAAGAAAAATACACCATGATGGGGTGTATTCTAAAAATGCAAGGCAGGTATAATATTTAATAGTAAGCCAATCTAATTAGTCAATTAATCTAAATAATCTAAAGACAGAAACTACAGGATTATATCAATTGATGTGGAAAATGTATTTACCCTTTATAACAAGAAATATGCTGCTATTTATTTTAATAAAGCTATACACTGAGTGGCCTGATCTCTGAATGCACAATAATCTGGCCAAACAGTAAATATATATATATATATATATATATATATATATATATATATATATATGAAGCCCGGTGCATGAATTCATGCATGGGTGGGCTCCGGCCATCCTGGCCAGGGGGAGGGGACATGGGCAATTGGTGGCATGCCTGCTGGTTGAACTCCTGGTCTAGTGGACAATTTGCAAATTAGCCTTTTATTATATAGGATATACACTGAGTGGCCAGATTATTATGCGTTCAGAGACCATAATAATCTGGCCACTCAGTGTGTAGGTATGTATGCATATATACATACACACATCCTTTATAATAAAGAGCTTACATGCTAATTAGACCAATCAGCTGAACGACCTTCCAGACATCCTTATGGACGACCTTCTGGACAAAGCCAGGGATGCAAGGGGCTGCTAAGGGCTATAAGGGCTGGCTGGGGCTGTGAGGGACAAGCCCCTTGCATGAATTTTGTGCATTGGGCCTGTAGTATATTTATATTAAAAAATAAAAATGTGAAGCAAAACTAAAGAAGCTGGTTACTTATGGGGAAAGAATTGAACAAGGTAGAGAAAAGAGATTGATGCTGGATTCTTTGAATATACCTTGTTTTGAATTTGGTCTTGATTTATATAAATGTTTTACATAATTATTAAAAAAATGGAGTAAATGAAACTAGCTGTATATCTATTTGGAGACTTACATACACAGGTAAGAACTGTTTTGAGTGAATTTGAACAAAGGTGAATATATTTAAAGGATAAAATAAATTATAAAGATAACTTAAATCATATCACTATATATAGTAGTAGAAAATAAGTAATTATGATAAGATAATGGGTGACCTCATTTTTCATGTAGCCTAAAGGAGACAAAACATGGATAGAAATGCAAAACAAAAACCGAAGTTAATAAAAATGGCCTGAAATACTAAATTTAAATAGAAAATACCAGTAGAAACTTATTTTGCTTTATTTAACATAAATTCTATTTCTTAACTTACACTATTATGAAGTTTGAAGGCAATGAAAAGAGTAGTAGCTTTAATCACTGAGACTGTGGCTTTAAATAACATTTCCAACATATTTTGGTGTGTTCATGATCATGTGTTAATTTTTAAACAAAAAGTTGTTATCTCTTAAAGTCACATTTTATTTATTTTTTTAAAATATATTTTATTGATTTTTTACAGAGAGGAAGGGAGAGAAATAGAGAGCTAGAAACGTCGATGAGAGAGAAACATCGACCAGCTGCCTCTTGCACACTCCCTACCAGGGATGTGTCCACAACCAACGTACATGCCCCTGACCGGAATCGAACTTGGGACCTTTCAGTCCGCAGACCGATGCTCTACCACTGAGCCAAACCGGTTTCGGCTCAAGTCACATTTTGACTTTTATTTAGATTAAAATATAACTAGGATTCACATGAAATAATTCATATGTGCATGGAACATAAAGAGGAAATGGGAGAAAGGTAAAATTGAAATAAGATATATGGCCTCTATCAGACTCTGATAATTGTGGGAGCTCCATGATGAGCATTCATTATGCAATTCCCTTCTTTCCTGTATATATTTTTAATTTTTTTATATTAATAAAAGAAAGTAATTTCAGGTTCAAAAAATCCCAAAAGGAAGAAAGAAGATTGAGAACATCAAGATGAATCTAAACTATTATTATATTAAGCAATAACAAATCAATCTAATGTTTCAAATTGAAAATAAAATGAAATAGAACTATGATAGAGAATTGCCCATAGCTATTTGGAGGTAATTGACATTAACAAGTTTTAGGAGTTTATATTTCTCCGGAATGAAAAAGATATTTAAATTTATACTTGTTATAATGAATTTGCTATTAATGTTTTTGAGTAGCCACTAAAAAAAGTAGCTATAAAATTTTTAAAAAGAATAAGAGAAAAGGCAAAAATAAAATAAAATATAAATGAATCAGAATAAATTAAAAGCACAAAATAAGATGCTAGAAATGAATCAAAATATATCAATGATCATAATAAATGTTAATAGATTAAGCTTTAGAATTAAAAAAGACAAAAATTGTCAGGCAAACTTCTCAAAAAAAATAGTCATCTGCTGTTTAACAAAGACTCAAACCTAAGATACACACAAACTCTATATGTAATATAAAATTACATTTCAAAATTAGGAAGCAAATTTTGAAACTATAAGAAAAAATTAATGAATCATCATAATATGGGGCTTTCCTACATAATGAAGAGGTAATATGCAAATTGACTATCACTCCAATACACAAGATGGCCAGCAGGAGAGGGCAGTTGTGGGTGATCAGGCCAGCAGGGGAGGGCAGTTTGGGGGGACCAGGCCTGCAAGGGAGGGCAGTTGGGGTGACCAGGCCTGCAGGGGAGGGCAGTTGGAGGCAACCACGTCTGTAGGGGAGGGCAGTTAGGGGTGATCAGGCTAGCAGGGGAGGGCAGTTAGGGGCAATTGGGCCAGCAGGGAGCAGTCAGGTGTCAATCAGGCTGGCAGGGGAATGGTTAGGGGGTGATCAGGCTGGCAGGCAGAAGTGGTTAGGGGCAGGCTGACCGGTGAGCAGTTGGGAGCCAGCAGTCCTGGATTATAAGAGGGGTGTCCGACTGCCCCTTTAGGCCCGATCCCACCTGAATTTGGCCTAAAGGGGCAGTTGGACATCCCTTGAGGTATCCCAGATTGGAGAGGATACAGGCTGGGCTGAGGGACACATACCCCATGTACGAATTTTGTGCACTGGACTGCTAGTATTATATAAATGCCCCCTTTAGTAATAACAGATTAATCATATAAAACCATTAGGAAATAGAATATGTGAATAAACATATTTAATATGCTTTATCTAATGAATATATTTATAAAACTTCATTTTAAAATTATAGAATATACATTCTTTTTAAGCTTAGTAAAAATGAAGAGTATTAGGAATGAATCAAAAAACATTAAAAACCTTAATAAACTCATAAGAATGAAATAAATTGAATCAATAATTTAAAATATTTCAATAGGCACAGATGGTTTCTCAAAAATGTTTTATCAAACTTCAATAAATATATATTTCCAGTCTTTATAAATTCTATTCTTACAGAAAATCTTTTATTTAATATATATTTTTTATTGATTTTTTTTTTTTTTTTTTTTTTTTTTTTTTTTTTTTTACAGAAAGGAAGGGAGAGGAATAGAGAGTTAGAAACATCGATGACAGAGAAACATTGATCAGCTGCCTCATGCACACTTCCTACTGGATATGTGCCTTCAACCAAGGTACTTGCCCTTGACCAGAATCAAACCCAGGACTCCTGCGTCCACAGCTGAAGCTCTATTCACTGAGCCAAATCAATCAGGGCTTACATAAAATCTTACAGAAAAAAATTTCTAAATAACTTTATGAAACAAGAATAGTAGAAAGCGATATTACAGGATAATCTCACTTATAAATTTAGTTGGAAAATCTTCAACAAGAAGTGAACAACTCAAATTCAATAGCATACTTAAAATGTAAACTATCATAAATAAATTGGTTTTATCAATTTCAGCTCAAGTAAAAATGCATACAATCATTTTAATATTGAAAATTTATTAAGCATTAGGTAATTTTTAAAAAAGGCTTTCATGATAAAACAAAGGAACAAACAAACAAAAAATCCCTAACATTATTACAAGTTGATAGTAACTCTTTTAACTAACAAGGGATTCTTAGAATTAAAAAATTCTGCCTCAAAAATCATTTTATTTAAAATCAGAAATAAGATAAGAATGCTGATAATGCGATGGAAAATTCTGCAGGAGATTAGAATGTGCTTCTAGGAGAAGAAAATAAAAGTCATCATCATCATGCTTGTGAAAAGATGCTCAACTGCACTGGTAATCAGAAAAATATAAATTAAAATCACAAGGCAATGCCATTGCACACTCATCAGGTTATCCAAAATTAAACTGTTGATTGAACATTAGTGTTGGTGAATGGACAGGTACCCTCCTCCTTTGCTGGTGGGAACATGAGTTTGAACAGCCATTTTGCAAAAACACTTTGTCATTATGTAGAAAAGTTAAAGATACATGGGTCCTATAACCCAATGATTCTATTCCTAGGTATACATCTTTTGAAAAGTTACAAAGGAAGACCTGTACAAGAGAGTTGACACTGGGCATTGTTATCAGAGCGAACTCTGGAAACAAGCCAAATGTATAGCTCTAGTAAAATAGCTTAATGAATTGTGGTGTACCTACCGATTGCAAATGAGCGGGAAAGGGAAGGAACTTTGACACGCATCAGCACAGATTCACCTCAAAAACATAACCCTGCATGAAAACGCAGAGTGACAAAAGAATGCATATGGAATCTTACACTTCTGGAAAGATCAAAGGCAAGCAGGCAAAACTGCATAAAACAGTGTTGAGATATGTACATGTATCATAAAGCTACAGACAAAAGAAGGAAAATGGATCACTCAAAGTTCAGGATAGCAGTCACCTGGGAAGGGAGCAAGGAAAGGGAGTTGCCATAAAAAAAGGATAAACACCAGTGACTTCAAAAATATGGTAATTCTCTACTTTTCAAGTTCCATATTGTCATGTTTTACATTGCAGACAGGATATGCTACATGAAAATCTTACAAGACTTCATAATTAGAAAGTAGGTAGAAATGTCAACATCACATTTTTTATTCACACCAAACCTGATGTTATACAAATCCATAACATACTAATTTAGGCAACTTAAGCCTTACAACACGGTAGCCAAATCTTCATTGTGATAACTTTCTGCGTGTTGGCAATTCCTATTTGTATTCTAAACATTGATTTACTGGACTTACTTTCATTATATTCAACACTATGTGCCTCCTTGTAAGTCCCTCCCCTCACCACCACCCCCCCTCCACCAAACACAAGACTATGCATACACAGTACATAAACACATTTTACTTTAATTCACTTCTCTTTTCATCAGACATTCAGGCTCTCTCTGGGGATGAAGTCAAGCGTTGCTATGTTCAGATGAATTTTCTGGCCCAAGGAGATAATTTTGCTCAGTCAATAGCAATATCACAGAAGTGAACCAGAAAACTCAACCAGTGAAACAAAATTCAATAGCAATATCAGAGCAGAAAAACCCCTTAACCACAGAGGGTATGTTTTCCAAAGAACATACCAGTAAATGTAAATGGAACACATAATACCTACATCTGATGGAAGCCGATTGTGTCACATTGTCAGATAAGGTTGCAACAGGAAAAATAATAATTCTGCCTCCGTAACTCCCAAGGGCTCTGTTGCTCAGGTTTACTGAGAGTCAATTTATGTTAATGGATTGCACAGAGCTGTACATCAAACCTGAGGTGAAGTTGTCGCTTTACTGAGAAATCATTGAATTATTACGCTACTTAATGATGCATGAAAACAAAACGCAATTGGGAAGAAAAGCATTTTGGGTATAGAAGGTGTGTTTTAGTAATGCAAAATGGTGCATTTCTGTCAGTTCCCCAAACGCAGCATGGCCATCTGTGCAAACCTGAAACTGAAAGGAGATGACACAAGGTGACTAATTAAAACAGGACTTCTTTCAGAATGCATTACATCACAGTACAGTGCACCACCCGAGGCCTGGAGGCCTCTGAGCAAAACCGGGAAGGCTTGCCCCTCACACTGTTTAAATTAACTTTATATTCACAACAAAATATCCACACCTCTGAGAATTTTTATATAAGACTAACTATATAGCAATGGTGCCTTTACAAAAACAATGGTCGGGGCACATATTGGCCCTTACACATGAGTACAACAATCAAAGGATATGCATAATTAGAAAAATTGTTATTATATAAAAATCAATAAAAAAACAAAATTTTCTTCAAGCCAAAATATTATACATACATATGTATGTGTATACACATACATACATTTGTATACATGTGTCTCTATGCCTCAACTGATCTTATATATCTTATATGTCATGATTATATATATACATATATATTTAAATATATACCTTTATAATTGTATAGTTCCTATTACCTCCATATAACTATTTATAGTTATAGTTATCCTATACAATAAAGAGGTAATATACAAATTGACCATCACTTCAACACACAAGATGGCAGCCCCCATGTAGACATAAGATGACCACTCCCTTTTGGGTACAAGATGGCTGCCACAGAAGGCCAGCAGGGGAGGGCAGTTGTGGGTGACCAGGCTAGCAAGGGAGAGCAGTTGGGAGGGACCAGGCCGGCAGGGGAGCAATTAAGCATTGATCAGGGTGGCAGGGGAGTGGCTAGGGGGTGATCAGGCTGGCAGGCAGAAACAGTTAGATGCAATCAGAAAGGCAGGCAGGCGAGCAGTTGGGAGCCAGCTGTCCTGGATTGTGAGAGGGATGTCCAACTGCCCATTTAGGCCCAATCCCAGTGGGCCGTCAGACATCCATTGAGGGGTCCCAGATTGGAGAGGGTGCAGCCTGGGCTGAGGGACACACACCCTGCCCCCTGTATGAATTTTTGCACCGGGGCCTCTAATATATATATTACCCGAAAATAAGACATCCTCCCAAAATAAGACCTACTTACAAGTTTTCTTCTGAGTGAAATATAAGGCATCCCCTTGAAAATAAGGCCCCCCCCAGGCTAAACATGAGAGATTTGGTCCACTGATTCTGAAAGAAATGGAGTCACAAGAAATTCACCAGGAAATTCAGGAATTGGATTGTTATGATGATGTTCCAGAAGATGATGATATGATTGTCATTGAATAATTGAGTAAATTCTTGATACTGTAGGATTCATAGTTTGTCTGGTTGTGTTGACAACTACCGTACTACTGTACCGTATACATGTAATAAATTTCCTTTATTTTCATTTAACAATAAATGTGTACCATATTCTTCTTCATGGAAAAATAAGACATCCCCTGAAAATAAGACCTAGGACATCTTTGGGAGCAAAAATTAATATAAGACACTGTCTTATTTTCGGGGAAACAGGATACATATATATATATATATATATATATATATATATATATATATATGATTTTTTTAAAAGAACTTCATACATAATTTTGGTAAAACTAAGTAGAAACAAATGATTCTACTTGGTGGTGATGTCAATACATGAGTTCTAGTAAGTGAAAAATATTAGCTATAGAATAGTTTAATATCATAAAATAATTTAGAAAATTTAAGGGAAAAACATAAATTGTTCTAAAAAGACTTGATGACTGTTTTTACCATATTAGAAAAGGGTCGAGAAATACCTGCTTGCTCCTTCTGTATCATAAGGCTGATTGTAAGCATAATATGATAATGTGACATTTCAAAAAAAATTGCTTTCATTAACAATGTTATTTATGTATAAGTGCTTTTTAGGAAGTTAATATATTCAGATTATTGAACATAAAAGAGACTCCCATATCTTTTAAATATTGATCCCATTGACTACTTTAGATCTTTCAAAGTTTGTAAGTATTAGCACCACACAGGTTATGCACACCCAACATTTTTTTCTTCTAATACTTACATCTACTTTTCCCAACCAGTATTTAATAAATACATACATCAGTGCAAACAAGAAAAATAACACAGCTTTCTCCTAAAGACTGTTCTACAATGACCCAAACTCTTAAGGGGGATGCGAAAAGGAACATGAGACCCAAGTAAAACTACATGAACTTCATGAAATTGCGTCAGAATCATGTGCCACTCACTGCCTTTCCCACCTATTGCATTTATTGCCAGAACAATTTGCCACTTGAGTACACACTATTTTGTATTCTTCTCAAATTATTTAGTGTTTGTGATACCTCTCCTCATGTCAGTCAAACTGCTTTTAGTTTCAAGAAATAAAATAGAAAACTAGAACTGGCGAAACATGTGCCATTTGTTTGCCAGTAACAAAACTCTCCAGCAGAATTTATCTCCTGTTTCTTTGAGCAGAAGTGGGTCACGTGATCATTGCTAGGAGGAAATGAAGCTGGGAAAATAGATATCTGGCTTTTATTCTGTCTGTCATGGAAGGCTGACTCTACCAATAAGAACCTGGGAGAGGAGAATGCCTGATGGGAAGGAAACCAAGTGTCTACAGCAATCCCTGAGCTGATTAAGGTCCCTGAAGATTGGGCTGGGCACTATATTACTTATGTGTCCAGCAGGGTGGCCTGTTTTTGTTTTTTTTTAATATATTTTATTGTGTTGTGTTTTATTTTACAGAGAGGAAGGGAGAGGGATAGAGAGTTAGAAACATCAATCAGCTGCCTCCTGCACAGCTCCTACTGGGGATGTGCCCGCAACCAAGGTACATGCCCTTGACAGGAATCGAACCTGGGACCTTTCACTCTGCAGGCCGATGCTCTATCTATTGAGCCAAACTGGTTAGGGCTGGGTAGTCTATTCAGTGCTGGGAGCTTTACACCCTCACTGCCATTCTGACTAGGCAGCACCAGTCAGAAGAAATCTGTATTAATAAAAGTGTAATATGCAAATTAGACCAGATGTCCTTCCGGATGTCCTTCTGGACAAAGTCGGGTCCCTGGTGCCTGCCGGCAGCTGGAGGGAAGCCTGGGTCCTGGGTGCTGGAGGGAAGCTTGTGTTCTGGGTGCCGGAGGAGAAAGCCAGGGCCGGCATCAGGGAAAGGAAGGCCTACTCTTGCACGAATTTCATGCATCGGGCCTCTGGTATTTCATAAGATGCACAGAGAGCCATGTAGTTACTGGCATTCAACAGTAGACGTTGGTAGGTAGGAGTGGGGTTCAGCAGTTCACTTGGAAGTAATTCCTTTCTTCAGAAAGTATGGGTTGATCTAGGTAACTTCCGTCACTGTTCAGTTGGACAGAACAATAAGCAAGGTTTGGATCAGACACAACCACTGTTTTGCTTAACTTGAGTTATAAATGGGGGTGGGAGATGCACTCCTGAAGTTTCAGAATTTTACAAGTAGGTGGAAGTTTCATGGTATAATGAAGACTGTGGATCATTAAACAATGGCAGAAAGAAAGCTAGAAGGGTCCCTGCAATTAGTAGGAACAGAGGTGAGATGGAAGGACTATACAGGATCAGGAAACTGATAGAAAACTCGCTTGCAGGACAAGGGTGGCCTCAGGTCCTCCACTGCATGTACCTGAAGGAAACAGTGACCAGTAGGAGTTCAAGGTCAAAGTGCCTGAGCTGAGAGCTTGGCTCTGCCACTTGCTCAAATGTACAGCTTTTATCAGTTCAAGCTCTCAGTGCTTCTGTTTCTACCTCTCTGAAGTGAGGGTTCAAATAATACTCTTCTCACAGAGTTATTGTGAGGATGAAATTAGTTAGTATATGTAATACCCTTTGAACATTGTAAATATGTATATATTTATTTTACAGAGAGGAAGGGAGAGGGCTAGAGTGTTAGAAACATCGATGAGAGAGAAATATCAATCAGTTGCATTTTGCACATCCCCCACTGGGAATGCACCCACAAACAAGGCACATGCCCTTGACCAGAACAGAACCTGGGACTCTTCAGTCTGCAGGCCGACACTCTATCCACTGAGCCAAACCAGTCAGGGCCATCCACACTTTTAAGCCACACCTCTGACAGGGGTTGGCAGTCCCTTGTGGAAAGATTTGAAATTAATACCACAACTTTTCTGACTATTGTTTGTTTTACACTAAAATGAATCTGTCAATCAGCTGTTAGGCAAACGATGCAAGAACTCTTACATGTATACATATATGCATATACATATATGTATATTGGATCATTATAAGCCTCTTACAGACTTCAGAGTCTGACTTATAAGGACTCATTTAAATCATTTCTAAGAGATCAGCTGGCACTTGTGGGCAAGCAGCATCCTTATAATAGGTGACTAGTTTAAGTTGACTCCTGTCTCAAGATGCCACATGCTACACTAGGCCAGTAAAATCACTTGGACTAAATTCACATACTAAGTTGTTTATATTTCATCCAGATTTCATATAGGAAGGAGATCAGAAATCATACTGACAGCCTCCTTATATTAATATACAAGAATGCCTCAATTTTGAAGCATTACAACTATTATTGGAATGCTGAAAAAAATGACAAATTACAAAAATAGTAATTCTCCCAGGAGTTACAACTCTAGGAAAGAAGTCTTCCAAATGTGTGTGACATTTGGCTCTTCATTCACATGCAATTTCTGATCCCTTTGAGACTGCCTTTCACTGGTAAATGTACTGTATAGTGCAGGAAGGAACATGCTGTATTTGTAGCATATGTTTCACTCTGTATTCAAAAAACATTGGTCAAGGGCTGTACATATTGAGAGCAATTAATCTTCATTTTATTTACCTGGATAAGTGCCATTATGAGTCAGTAGTATTGAATATTAAGAAAAACTTGACTTACAGTTTATGTACTTTCTCCTGATTACTTTTTTTGCTTTCCTACCCTATGGGAATATCATGTCAATAACTAATCAGATACAAACCAAAAATAAACATTATGTATTTTACAAAGGGACAAATCTATGCATATAAAGGTTAACTATACTTTTTAAAAACCAGAGCCACATGCCATACATAGAATAATCCCTTCAAACCAATATGTCGATCTTTATTGAGAAATTTTGTGGCCTGATGGTCACATATATGCTACCTCTGAACATCAATTCTAAAGAAACAGTCAGATAGGTGTTCAATGGCAGCTTTCTGGAAACCTTGAGGTTGGCAGGGGTCGTGTTTTAAACATATTCTGAATGATATAATCAACATACATTTTACTAGATTGTACTACCTACTAGAGAAACAGCAAAAGAGGATGGGGGAAATTTTATGGCTTTTTAAAATAAATAGTCTTAATTCCATAATCTTAATCATCTATAGTATAAAGCACTTTGGCATTCATGTCTTCTCATAAGGAAACTTTGGCAAGTGGTTTACCATATGTTTAACAAATATTTATTGATTTTTTTCAGCCAGACAGGCATGGACAGGATGAATCCAGCAGGGAGCAAAGCAAACATCAATATCAGTTTCTTGTTGCTGCCCTAACAGATGACCACAAACTTAGTGGCTTACAACAATACAAATGTACCGTCTCACAGTTATGGAAGTCAGAAGTCTGAAAGTACATTCACTGGACCAAATTCAAGGTGTTGTCAAGGTGGGTTCCTTTTGGAGTCTCTAGAATATCATTCCCTTACCTTTCCCAGCTTCTAGAGGTCACTTGCATCCTTCAGCTCATTGCTTCTTTCTCATCTTCCTAGCACATTACTCCAACCTCTGGTTCTCACCTTATGTCTCCTTTTACTGATGTTGACCCTCTCACATACCTCTTATAAGGGCCCTTGTGATTATCAGCCCATCTGGATTATCCAGAAAAATCTTACCATCTCAAGTTCTTACTTAAGCATATCATCAAAGCTCCATTTGCCTTGTAAGGGAACATATTTCCAATTTTTGAGGATTAGGATGCCAGCATTTGTATGAGTGGGACAGTATTCTGTCAACTAGAAGTATCTGCTCTAATGAAGTGGGAGTAAATAAATAAAACACGTAATTTCAAGAATGAAAGTATGCTAGGGAAAAACTCTGAAGTGATATTGGTCAGTAATCAATTGGATATGGGGGAGTGGCTCTTTTATCTGAAGGGGTTGGTCATAGAAAGCCACTAAGATATGAGACTTGATATCTAAATCATGAGAAGGATAAAAAGAATTTTCCAGGTGGAAGAAACAGCAAATGCAAAGGAACAAACCTGGGTGTTTCATGGCAGAAAAAGGCCATGCTAGTAGCTTAGAGTGATAGTGAAAGGATTCACAGTCAGAGATTAAGGTTGTTCCCTGACCAGGTAGGACTCTGAAAATCATGGAGAAAAGCTTGACTTTTATCCAAATTAAAGGAGAATTTTAATGAATGTGAAGACATGATACAGTTTATCCTCTGAGAAGATCACTCTGGCTGGTGGTCAGAAGTGTGGACTCCAGGGGATTAAGCTGGTGGCAGAAAGTCAGACTGAGAAGCAGCTGCACTAGACCAGGTAGAATATGATGGTTTTCAAAGATCAGGGTTTTCATGGGGGAGGTGCTGAGAAACTATAAATAGTTTTTTAGAATAACTTCAGAAAGATTTGCTTGTAAGCCTCAAATTACTTGAGTAAAAAGGCAATCTTTATTCCCCTCAAACTGACACCGTCTCTAAAATGTACATACATAACAGCCATGAATATTTTGGGATTGTTTTCCAGTTAATTTGACCTGGCAGTTGATTTGACTAATATTTGTTTAACTGAGTTGACCAGCTGTTTGGCTGAATGGGTTGGATTGATCTGTTATTTTAGCAGTGTTGAGGTAGCTGTCACCATCTCTAAAGCACCCTAGGCACTACCCTTATGTTCTTTCTATATAAAGCTCCTTGTAATCATCTTAGTTGGCATAGTTTTGGCTAGACTGGGGAAAGCCTCTACATGTAATTTGTACTGGTGGTTATTTAATGTCAAATTGATTCTGTAGCCAAAACTGTATTTGCTTAGCCATTCCCACTCAGTGTTTGTTTGCTTTACTTCTTCACTTCCCTGCCCCTTTTCAGAATGAGGTAAACTCTGGCCAACATCTTGCTGAAAGTATCTTATTAGCAGGGATGCGGAATATGCCTGACATTTTAAAGTAGGTGTTCCATGTTTGTGATTTCTTAACCTTAGCAAATGTTTGTGTCTGGAAACTTTGCTTGCAGTGTACAAAGAAACCTTGTACTTCTGGGGGAAATAATGAGCATGTCCATATTTGACACTGCCTTGGGACAGACAGAAATCCTGGAATGTGTCTGGAGGAAAATATTCATGTCATCGGTCTAATTTATTCACCCAAATTCATTGGGAGGATGTCATGTCATAAATTGGTTTTAAAAGCTAGTATATGGAAACTTTTGTCAAAGAACTCGTATTTGGGTTGAAGAGTAAAGTTTTATAAAACAAAATGAGTCAAATTCCAGGATTTCAGAATTTATGTATATAGTGAGACTGGTGACTGAACCTAAGCAAGAAAAGAAATGTTTTCTTGACATTTCTTTTCAAAATAAATCAACACTTGGGGTTGTTTTTAGAGGCCCAGTAACTGTAAAAATATTTTGTTTAAAAATTCCCTCTCCTCTGCTACCTAGAATGCCCTTTCTCTTAGGTTCTATCATTTCCTTCAAAGTTTAACTGTTCCAGGACGCTTGCAGGATTACCCTCACTTGTGGGCAGTGGGAGGAAGGGAATGGAAATGTAACTTCACAGGATGCTACGAGAAATTATATACAAATTCATGTGGCAGAGATATAACATGTCCTCAAAAGTATTATATATTTAATTTAAATATATATATATTCCTTTAGCCCTTTATAATTATTTGATTCCTTGGCAAATTTTTCTTGATGGATGAGCTCTGGACTGAAATAAGAAAACCTGAGGTTTGTTCCAAGTTAGTGGTAGTATTTGAACTTAAATCCAGACCCTTCTACACTCAATTCAGAGGTCATCCATCCCACTTGGCTACTAATTTATTTAATAAATATTTACAAAGCTTCAATCTGGTTCAATTTAACCATATTTTATCCATGGACACAGAACAAAGACAGTTGGAAGTCTCTTATTCTAACCACTGTGAAGGAGGATTGCTTTCTTCTCTGTGGGATGTGAATAGTACTCACATAACTCCATTATAGCCACAAATCCAACACTGGAATCAGAGCACTGATCTGATCCAATCTGTATTTTTATGGTGGGTTTCACCTCACAGAATTTCAATCATGCTATCTTAGAAATATATTTAATATTACACAACTGTGTACTCATACCAAAATAATGTAGAGTTTGAAAATATTAAAAGAACCCTATTCTTGGCCCATATATGGCTCAGTTGGTTAGGCTTCCTCCCATTCACTGAAAGATTTCTGGTTTGATTCCCAATCAGAGCACATGCCTGGTTTCAGGCTCAATCCCCAGTAGGGTGTGTGCAGGAGACAGTCAATCGATGTTCCTCTTTCACATTGATGTTTTTCTCTCTCTCTAAAAAAAATCTATTAAAAATTGTTAAACCCAGCTGGGATGTCCCAGTGGTCGAACATTGACCTATGAACCAGGAAGACTTGGTTACAGACTTAATTCCCAGTAGGGATCATGCAGGAGGCAGCCAATCAATGATTCTTTTTCATCACTGATATTTCTAGCTCTCTCTCTCTCTTTCTCTCTAAAATCAATAAATATAAATATATTTTTTAAATCTTTAAAAAAGAAACTAACATGTACATGTTTATACTTAAACATGCTATGAGAAATGGGGTAGTGAGCTTTTAACATATAAACATTTTGACATTAACGTGCACTATCCCTTTAATTAGCATGGGTATCATATTTTCAGATTTACTTATAAAAGCATTAAAAATCAACCCAAATTATTTTTTAGCCAGTGTTATTAAATAATTTATCTTTTGCTTATTTCTGTCTTATCTTCTCCTTCAAGCCCATATATTTGAATTTTTTTTTATTAAATTTGACAATACTGAATGTGTTAATAAACCACATGTCTTGTCTGATTCTTTTTTCTTCACATCTACTTTCATTTAAAAATTATTCAATAACAACATGAAAAATAATGATAGAATTTTTCCTTAATGTAACAAATCTTCCAGTAAATCAACTCATCTCTCTAATGTTGCCTGCCTTTTAGCATATTATATGTCAAACTCATTCACATTCTATCAGGGTTTTATAATAATAGACATTATTTTCAATAAATAATTTCAAAATCATTGGTGCTGGGTCCCGACTTCTGAGTAGGAATTACCTTCAAGTGCATAGAATGCCTTGAACTCTCATAGATCAGAAAACAAGTAAGCTCTCATGATCACAGAACTTTGCAATATGGGAAGTTGCTCTCCCTTGGCTCTGAGACTCTCCTAAAACTTGAACTTATAGCTGCTCAGACACTGCCTTTTGTAACTGGCCACATAGCTTTGGAGTTTTGTGCTATTCACCTTCACCCTCCTGGCTCAGCCCAATAAAAAAGTGAGCTCAAGAGTCAGGTGGTTTGATCCTCAGAATTGGGGTATTTAAGTGGAAGCTATTAGTCTTTCATAAATGTGATCATTAGTCACTGGGTGTGAAATTGGACTAGACAACATTTCTGGTCCTTTCCAACTCCAAAATGATCTGATTCAATGAGTTTTCTCAGCTCCCTTTTGTATTTTCTTCTGTTTCCTGCTCATAACAGGGAAAAGAGTCATGCAATAGATATTCAGATATTTCTCCGACTTCAGTTAAGTCCGGATGGTCAAAACATTTTTATGAGAACATCTGAATATCTTATATAAAGCCCTCTCACTTCCTCAGCTATGCTTTTAACCCACAACTTTTTTTTTCAATTAGTAGGAAGCATCCTCCACTATCAGGATATTTTCCACTCCCATATCCTAAATGTACATTTATCCATTTAATAAATATATATTGAGCACATGAGTACTGTATATGACATCATGTTGTGTTGGAAACTAGGAACAGAGCAGAGATATAGACAGGAATCCTGTATCATTGAGGATTCTATTAATGAATTAATTGAGGTATGTTTAATGGGCAGAAAGGTGGTTCCCACAATAAGTACATATCTTAAGCTCTGGAACCTGTCATTATTATTTTACATGGCAAAAGAATGAATATTAATTTATATGGCAAAATATGTGATTAAATTAAGGCTCTTGAGAGGAGTTTGTCCTAGCTTATCCAGGAGGGCTGTAAATATAATCACATGTATCCTTGTAAGAGAAAAAAGTGGGGAAGTTCAACACTATACACAGTGGAGAAGGTGACAAGAAGATGGAGCAGAGAGAGATGTGACCACAAACCAAGGAATGCCAACAACTACCAGACGCTGGAACAGGCAAGGAATACATTCTCCCTAGAGCTTGCAGAGAGAGTGTGGCCCTGTAGACACCTTGAGTTTGTGTTTCTGAGCTCCAGAAGAGTGGGAGAATACATTCTTGTTGATTTAAACCACTCATTTTGCAGTAGTTTGTTGCAACTCTGGGAAACAAAAGTGTATTAAAAAGTAAGAACTTAGAAACCAAAAGATTTAGGAACTCTTCTTGGCCTTTTGGCTAAGATCAAGTGAAGATTTAGGAACTCTGAGCTCTGCAACCTAATACTGGTAAATGGAAGGCTTCAGGCAAATCACTTAAGCTTTCTGTATCTTAGTTGACTAATCTGTACAATAAAAAAATACTATCCACCTCCTATTTCATCATTGGCTTAAAAAGTAGTACATTTGAGTGACAAGCTGAACCATAGGAAGCAGACAAAAATTGTAGGCATTTCAATATGCTAGCCAGTAGTCATTTAAATATTTATATAGGAAATAAAGTTATTTTAGAGGAGTTGCTCAATTGAAAATATGAATGTCCTTTTAGAATTACTTTTGTGGTGGTAATGAAATAAATACACACAAAACCTTTTATTTAATTGATATTTATCTACCCAGCAAAGCTATCATTCAGAATTGAAGGTCAGATAAAGAGCTTCACAGACAAGAAAAAGCTAAAGGAGTTCATCACCACCAAACCAGGATTACATGAAATGCTGAAGGGTATTCTTTAAGAAGAGGAAGAAGAATAAAAAGATAAAGGTAAAAACTATGAACAACAAAAAGACATCAAATACATACCTACCAACAAGTGAATCTAAAAATCAAGTGAATAAAAAATCTGAAGAACAGAATGGACTGGTGAATATAATAGAATCAGGGACATAGAAAGGGAGTGGACTGACAATTCTCAGGGGGAAGAGGGTCTGAGGAGTGTGGGAAGAGATTGGACAAACATCTTACACCTATGGATGAAGACATTGGCATGGGGTGGGATGGGGAATCAGGAGGAGGAGAGATATGGGAGGGGGGAAGAGGAACACCTGTAATAATCTGAACAATAAAGATTTATTATATAAAATAAACTTAAAAAAATCCACAACTGCAAAGACAAAGGAAAGCATGATTCGGTTGCCCTATAACATCGAAGTCTCATTGTATTAATATTTTAAAAACAGAGTTGGCTGAACTGAATACTGCTGTTTGGTTACCTATCAATCTCTGTGTCTTTCTTTACTGAGTACCCTACTTATGTTCAAATAGACACACAGCCCATACAATCCAGAGTAACCTCATCTCTTCAGCTTGAGCTCCAAGTCTAAGCTCTCAAACTCCACATTCTTGACAAAGGACTGCTCAGGAAATGACATATGCTGTGATTTGACCAATGAGACTCAGAGGACCCTTTTATTGAGGACTTCTTAGAATGTTTCTTTTTGCTTATCTGGGGAAGAGTCTAGGAGGCTTCTCCTTATTGTACACAATACCAATAAGGAAGAATGTCACTATAACCATCCTATGACCTTTTAGGATGAAGGTAGCATTTTGGACTGCAGAATGGAGAGACGGTTGATGATTCTATCACTGATCTTTTGAATCAGCCAACATCAAGCTTTATCCTATCTTTGTATTCTCAGCCCTATCTGTGTATTCTCAGTTATGTAAACCATTAAAAAGCTTCATTTTCCCAAAAGGCAATTTTGTATTACAGTTTCTGTAACTTGCATATGTCCTAAGGGTTAGATTGGCCTGGCACTGTCAGGCACAGTTCCGGCCCTAAATAATAAATCCACTTATTCCCTGGCATGTAATTATGGCCCTAACTAAGCTCTTAATTACTGCAATTTAGTTATTATTTAAATGCAAATATAATGAAGGTGGTGTCATATGTGAGATATGACCAGGATACAAGGGCTTCTCAACAGCTAGAAAAGAAAGATAAAATTAGTGAGAATACTTAGAGTTTGTATTATTTTTTATAGGTTTGAGGGTGGGAAAAAAGAAGTTTTTTGTATTAAATAGATTCTATGTAACCATATAGCAAATGGCTCACGATCCTTCCATTGTGAACCTACTTTGAACAAGTCTTCCCTCCAGAAAGTCATTGTTATAGCATAAGCTTCTGCCAAAACTCTAGTAGGATAATGTTCCACCTGAAATACATTTAGCCCTCTCAGGAATGTGACAGACAATATGATTTGGAAGGTAGATCAATGGGATATTATTTTCTAAAGTACCTAAACCAAATACATATGCTCACTAAAGTAAAAGACACAAGTAATAAATACAAGTATGTAGTATAGTAGGAAAAACTAAAAATATATGCGAAAAGAGGCTTGAAGCCTAAAATAGGGAAGGTTTTATATATTATTTGGAGAGGTTCTTAGTAAACCAGAAATTATCTTGAAATTAATTTGTTACAGAGAAAAAGGACTTGTTTCCCTTCTTTCATTCATGAATAATAGTGTGTCATTTTTAGGAAAAAAAAAATTCTCATAGGCTTAATAATTATTTTTTCTGAGGTTATATTCCACAATCCCTCAACTATTTTATAAGCAAAATATATTAATGGATTCTATTATTTTTAAAAATGAGTTTTTTTAGGAGCACCTTTTTAATTGATGATTGAAATGGCGCAATTTCTGCAGATACCTGGAAATCTGAAGTAAAAACAGGTAAGAAAATTGCACTTAGCTCTTTTACTTATATATTTACTTATCTATTGTCAATGACATTTCACAAGAAGATCTTTTAGAGAATTTTAAAGGAAAAAAAAAAGTTATATTTTAGGGATCATGCCAGTAGTTGTTTGCTATCCCAGCTCTTAAAAAAAAAAAAAAGCTTTGATTTATGAGCAGAAATGTTATTCAGAAGAGGTACTAAGAGAAAAATATAGAGTTTGTAGAGTCACTTGTTCAATTGTTATCAAATATTTAATTGGTGATATAGAGCTCTCTTGTTCTTTTCCCTTCAACTTTCCCTGAACCAAATTTAGGACTTAAACACTTTACACTTTCTTTTATTTGGTCAATAAGGTGTAAGGATGGGGTGGGAGTAGGAGTGGGGTGGGGTGGCGAAAGTCAGCCAGGTGTGTTTATTTTTAGATTCACAAATGCTACCATAGTATATGACACATTAGAAAAAGCTAAAAAAAGAAAATGATCAAGTCTGCATTATAGACCAAAAATTGATAATTTTCTATAATCAGCTATTGTAGATAGTAAACACTTTAGGTTTTGCATATATATCCTATTATAACTTTTCAATTCTGTTGTTGGAGTGAAAAAGTAGTCATAGATGATATGTGAAGGAAGGAGCATTGTTGTGTTCTCATAAAACTTTACTTATAATCTATATGATAAAAGCCTAAGCAACCATTACAGTGGAATGACCAATATGTATAACTGGTTGCTATGATGTGCACTGACCACCAGGGGGCAGACGCTCAACACAGGAGCTGTCCCCCGGTGGTCAGTGCACTCCCACGGGGGGAGTACCACTCAGCCAGAAGCCAGGCTCACAGCTGGTGAGCGCAGTGGCGGTGGCAGAAACCTCTCATGCCTCCTTGGCAGCACTAAGGAGCAGCAATCTCAGTGGTAAAGAGCAGCGAGGAGGTGGGCGGTAAGGAGTGAGGGGTCCGGAACTGTGAGAGGGCACAGGCTTGGCTGAGGACCCTACCCCAGTGCAAAAACATGCACTGGGCCTCTAGTCTATATATATAAAAGTCTAACCAGCCAGCGGACCAAATGACCGGTCGCTATGATGTGCACTGACCACTAGGGGGCAGATGCTCAATGCAGGAGCTGCCCCTGGTGGTCAGTGCACTCCCACAGTGGGAGTACCACTCAGCTAACCGATGGGCGCCAGATGCTGGGCTCATGGCTGGCTGCCGCAGCCCGGAGACTGCAGCAGAGTGGCAGTGAGTCTACGGAGCGGAGTGGCAGCTTCAGATGCAGCAGGGCCGGGATGAGCATAAGCGGCATAGTATCGGACTGTCAGTTTCAGCCCGATCCCTGCAGGCCCTGCTGAGGGACCCCATTGGTGCACAAATCCATGCACCGAGCCACTAGTTTCAAATAATTTCTACATCCCATGAAGTATTATTATTCTTTTGATTTTCTCTTTCTAACATTTAAAAAATGTAAAAACTCTTCTTAGCTCATAGACATACAAAAGCATATAGTAGGCAAATGTGGCAACATGGCCACAGTTTTCTGACCCTGCTCTATATCTACCCCATCTTACATAGCGAAGAATAATGAAAAGCAGGATCATCCAGCTCATTCTTGGCATCTTCTCACTCCTTAAGCTGATCATCTCACTTCCATTTGTTGCAACATGAGATCTCATTAAGTAAAAACATGTGACTTGTTTGAAGAATACTTTGTGATGATTTTATGAAATGTTGTAAAAAATTCTAACTGTTTATCTTTAGAGCTCTATAAAATATAGAGATGTCTTCACATGTCAAAAACATTGATGTGACAGAAACAAAAGTTTAAAAAATTACCTGAAAATGTTATATGTCTTCCTACAGGCCTTTTTATATGTCTTGTTATATGTCTTCCTACAGGCCTTCTTGTTTTACTCCCTAATTCAGAGAATTGCCTTCTAACTACTAAAAGCGTTTTGCTTCTTTAAGTCATTTTTTAGTGTATAAAAACCACTCCAAATAATGTCTTCAGACCACAACAATCGATGTCTAACAATAAGATGGGTTGGCTGTGAGGTCCTTCTGCTGGTCTCAGCCAGGCTCACTCATGTATCTGTGTTCGGCAGGTGGGCAGAGAGAGACCAGGACTCATCAGGGACAAGTGGAGTAGGTAGAGCTCTCGCTTTACACCTGGGCTTCTTAATGGAACGGTGAGCTCAGGGCAACCCTCCAAGGGAAAAGAGGTGGAATCTGCAAACCCTCTTTAAGAGGCTCCAGAATTCAAATGGCATCATTGCTTTCACATTCCATTGTTCATAATACCAGTTTAGATTCAGCAGAGAGAACTCGAAGACACCAAATAACCTACCATATAACACTTATTTCAGGATTTTTGGGGGCCTATAGGCTGATATTATCCCTTTTATTATTTCTAAGCATTACATTTTCATAACTGCAAATGAAGAGAAACAACCTTAATGGCATGGTTAGAAAGATGAATGACAAACTTTCAGAACAACCCAGATAAACACTGTTTGTAGGACTAGGGTGTTCCCATAAGAATGATTTCTGTTGCCTCTTGTCATTTTGGTAATGTAAAAAAATCAAGAAAATGCCCTTGGAGATGACGCAGAGGATGAACGTGAGCAAAATGCAAGTGAGAACCTCGGATATGTCTGAGAGGGTCTTCAGTTTAGGTAGTTGAAGGGTTTGGGTAAAAGAAAGCCCAGATGTATGGTAGAGATTATAGAGACAAAAGATCATGGTCACAATCAGAATG
Organism: Pipistrellus hanaki; assembly: GCF_964339955.1. NCBI lineage: Eukaryota > Metazoa > Chordata > Mammalia > Chiroptera > Vespertilionidae > Pipistrellus > Pipistrellus hanaki. The sequence continues at coordinate 42,278,566 of NC_140515.1, forward strand.
GTGGATGAGGAAGAGCTCCCAGTGGTTGCCATATGAGCTTAAGCATGAATTGACCATGAGGTGGCCAGCCTTCCTCATTGGAGAGCTTTTAGTTTGGATTTAAGACCTCTACACATCACACTAGCTCTTAATGACACTAGAAAACACATTTTCAAAGGTCTCAAGGAAACTCCTGGAGCTCTGAGTTTCAACAGTTGAAGCGACGGGGAGAGGAGATGCAGCAAGATGTGGCACCGCTGCAGGACCCCAGACTGACCCCAGCCATCATGACTTAGTGCTCCAGTCAGCTCCATCCAGAATCTTGTCAATGGTTTTATAATAACCTGCTTCTTCAAATCTAAAATGTCATCTATTGTAAGCCGCATCCTGATTTATGTAACATTCAGCAACTATAGTTATGAGGTGCCACTGATTGTAAGATACATCCTGATTAATTTCAGAGATAAGCTGAGAGAAAACATGCTTTTTTTACAGAAGGTGGAATTTGCTAACAATAATGACGAAAAGAACATGAACGCAATAATAAACAGGAATAGCTATTCATATTACTCTGCAGTTTGTTGGGTTTTTGTTTTTGTTTTTTTTTCACTAAACAGCATATCATGAGCATGTCTCCAGATCAGAGTAACACAACTAACTTATTATTTTTAATAGTTGCATAGTAACCCCAAAACCAGATTCACTTTTTTTTTTTTTATTCAACCATTCCTCTACTGGTGAATATTCAGATTATTACCAGGGTTTTGCTACTACGATGTTGCCATAAACATTATTTTATACATAATTTTATGTGTAAGTGCTTTTATTTCTCCTAAAATCAATTCCCAAATTCCACACTGTTGAATCAAAGAATATTTTATTTTTTTTAAAAAATTACAGACTACTCTGTTAATCTATCTTCTTACCTAGAAGTGTAGACTACAAATCTTATTACATTTTGCTAATTTTCTGAGCACAATAATAATAGCTCTTTTGCCATTTCTAAAATTTAGATCTCTTATTCAACTGGGGGAAAAAATCATTTTAAAGTTGCTTTATCTTTCAGATAACAAAACTATGATGTTTTTAATATAAATGTTAAAGGCCGGTACACGAAATTTGTGCACTCGGGGGTGGCCTGTGCCCTCTCACAGTCTGGGAGCCCTTGGGGGATGTCCAACTGACCTCCTTAGCACTGCTGCGGAGACAAGAGAAGCTACCACCACCACTGCTGTGCTCACCAGCCCAGTGCTTCTGGCAGCTCCTGCATTGAGCGTCTGCCCCCTAGTGGTCAGTGCATGTCATAGTGACCTGTCATTCTACCATTTGGTTGATTTGCATATTAGCCTTTTATTATATAGGATAGTTAAATCTATAATATTTTCTCACCAGTGCAGGCCAGCTGAGACTTGACATCACTCTGTTCCCAGGCCCAGGCTGACGAAACAGCCCCTCTCTGGAACAATAGGTTGTGAAAATTTATAGGTTGTGAAAATGGGGAGGTAGGAAGATTTTATCCTAAAATCTGATTTGTTTAAGATTTTGTTTTTTTATTTTTATTTGAGTTCTATGGCTTACATGAATTTCTCTCCCCACCCTCCCACCCCAACACACACTTACTTCAAGCAGTAATGAATTTAATTTGATCCAGTTTTGAAAGGCTAGGCAGTGATTGGTAGTCATGAAAGGTGACTTCAAACTCAACTTAGCTGACTGGAGGTTTTTGGGAATCATGTAGATGACTCATGGTGATGTTTCCTTGTAGTGATGCTGTAATTAGATGTTTGGCGTGGTTGCTTATATATTGGTCTGAGAATGTTAATTCATATCCGAAGGGTTGTTGAGCAGTTATACAACTTTGTAAGTGGAATGAGCCTTTTCTTGCTTAATTCAGCTTCACAGTCAATCCGTCATCTTTCAAATGCCAAAAATGGCGCAGAAATACAGTACTTTTTAGCCCTGGTTTCCTCCACATTTCATCTGCTGTCAGAGAGCAGCTAAGCTGACGTGGGGGGATTATTTTGATAAGGCTATTTCTAAAGACAGAATTCAAAACAAGAACATTCTGGTCTCCCCCATTAATGTCAAATACATGGTATCCTGCCAGACATTGTTGGGGCACACTTCTGAAAATCTGTTTCCTTTCAAATTGCACTATATTTTAGTTTCTGAAGAATGCTTGGTCCCTGTTTGAAATAGTTTAGAGTAAAAGCTTTTAAGAACAGTTTCTTTAGAAGCTGGGTTAGCTTTTTTTTAGAACTGTGGTTTATCCTACAGAGTAGTTCCTACATAATTGCTAGAGAATGAGATTAGCCCTATTTCAGCACAAGTGGAACAGGACCACTCCTGCGAGCAGACTCTGAAGATGGTGTAAGGACAGTGAGCTCATAGGTGTGGGGAAGAGGTTTTGGGACCAGCTGGTGGGAGATGTAGAAGACTTATCTTAGCTTTTTTTTTTTTTTTTTTTTAATCTCTTCACTCTTTGCTGGGGGGGAGGGGGTAAGGGAGGGCACCTTAAAATGGGTGTCATCAAAACATAGCCAATGTGGTGAAAGTGGCTGGGGAGTTATTCTGGCTATCTGGGTTATCCCTAAGGCTATGTTTGAGCCCAAGAGAAATGCCATCCTGTCTATTTTAGGAAAGTGGGCTCTAGGGATACAAAGCCATTCACATTTCTTATGCTCTGTGGCCCAAGCAAATAAGAGGTAGACCCTGATTCAAGGTTGATAACAATTGACAACACTTATTAATTCCACTACAATTCATTGAGCCATTAAAATATACAGAATGTTGCACTAGGCACTGCAGGAAAAATGAAGGAATTATCGAATAATTGGGTGTTCATGAAAGTCAGAATATTATAAAGAGAGTAATCAAGGCATTGCCAATGTTAAAAAGGAAAACATATCCCAGAAGATGTTGAATTCTTAATGAAAGAGTTATTCAGTAGGAACTATGACAGACAGGAACAATTCCAAGAGTCCCAGATAGAAATAGGAGGGCTGGTCCCTCCAAGATGGGAGTAGAGCATCCATTCAATTTTCATTCTAGGCACTTCAGCTCCATTCATAGCATCATGTTTTCTGGGGAACAAATATTTTTAAATATCTTTTTTTATTAATTTCAGAGGGGAAGGGATGGAGAGAAAGAGAGAGAGAGAAAAATATCAACGATGAGAGAGAATCATTGATTGGCTGCCTCCTGAATGATCCCACATTGAGGATTGATCCGGCAATCCAAAATGTGCCCTGACTGTGACCTCCCACAGTTCCTGGGCGGATGCTCAACCACTGAACCAAGCCAGCCAGGCTGGGGAACACATTTGAAACACACATGGACTGTGCAAGAAGGAACTCCAGTAGGGAGATAAGATACATTTATAAATAAACATAATATGAGATAGAAAGTAAGGTATTACAGGGAAAGAATAGATCCTTGTTCTGGGAAGTGTGCTGAAATTTAGAAAGATGATATTAGGCAGGACAGGAAGCAAGACATCAGAATTTTGGGGCACACAAATCTCACAGCATTTTCACTATCTTATCTAATTTTAATCTTTAAAGAACCATGAGAGGTAGATAATAGAAGGCAGGTTAAGATTTATTATTCCTGTCCTACAGATGAAGAAATGAAGGTCAAAGAGGAGGGCTTTGTTATTATTTTTGTTGTAGTTTTGTTTCACTCCTTAATATGTATAGTAGACCCCTGAACAATGTAGGTTTGAACTGCATGGGCCCACTTATATGTGGATTTTTTTCCCCTCAATTAATTATAGTGCAGTTGGCTTAGTCAGTTCAAATATAGGTTGTTCTTCAACTAGTGATTGGGTAGCTGCATATGCTAGGGGCCAACTTAAATTATGGCTGGAGCTTCACCTGTGCAGGTGGTTAGTGCCCGTAGCTCAACATTGTTCAAGGGTCAACTATAGTTATACAAGAGTCCTTTTGCTAAAGAGAATTCATTCTGCATTGGGACCAGATAGTTAGTTGCTTTATTCCAGCTACTTAGCTGATTGGTCATTATGGATGATGTTTTTCTGGCGTTTCTGATTAGCAGCCTGTATGTTGAAATTGTCTGAAGCTCAGTCTCCCCATGTGTCAGCAGGGGTATTAAAGTCTGCCCTACTTACAAAAATTAAAATGATAATTCACCACACCAAGACAAGGTGTGACATTTTGCATGGTGAACATCCAGATGTCAGCATGATGGCATCCCTGATAGGATTCATTTCAGTTATAGATGCTTAAAATCTGAACTATTGACACCTATGAGGAGTTTGTCACAATCAGCCATATTGCACTATCTGAAAGTTGTCATGTTCCACTTGGAGCTGGTACTTTCAGCTGCCTTTGAAAGGCAAAAGAGATCACTTTTGCTGTAATTTCACAGCACTGTTTGGTCAGCCTCACAAACAGATAGACATCTGTGCACAGCGTGGCGGCGGCAAGGCTGATATAATTGAAGAGATCCCGGTGGATTTTAGGAATTGATAGAGGCTGGTTTCACTTACAGCAGTTCTATTGTACTTCTGACACTTTAAGACGTGTGTTGATGTACTCCTAAACCATGAATAGAGGCAAAACAACAACAAAGAAACAGCCCTTGCTAATCTCTGACACACCACTCTTCATGTTACTTTGCAACTTTCTGGCTGAGAATCACTTCACAGGGTGGGCACTATTCTTAGTCATCACTCTCCAGCCCAGGCTGATGAATTCCAGATCACAGGTTGCATATGTGTGCTGCAAATTTGCAGTCCATAACAGAATAGAGCTTCCTAGGATTAAAAAGAAAGGGGCAAAAAAAAAGTGTGGTGATTTAAATTTGCCTGGTGGTAACATTTTTTTCTGCACAGATGTGCCTTCTACCGTAATGGAATATAATAATGATAATGATTTTGGCTGTGGCATGAATTCACGCACAGAAGTACACAGTAGCTCTTACAACGAAAGCTATTATATATTCTCCTGCCCTTTGTCCAGCTCCTTCTCCTTCTGTATTACATTCCTTTTCAGTTAGAAAATCTATCTCAGAACTGATATGGAGATCCTTCTAAGCAAGAAGAAATTTGTTCGGCGTTAAATTTTAGAAAGATGAACTGAGCAGACCGTGCCAGTTTTCATTAATCCTACAAACCTTTCAGCGCTCCACTCTCTCTCCCAGGAAGGAAATATGTCTACATCTCCTAAGTGCCTTCTGGTGTATAAATGCACCTCTGAAAAAACACCTGCATAACCTCAGCCGCATTTGCTGTATTATAATATCAGGATGTTCACTGAGAGGGCTTTAAAAGACTTGATTGTCCGAGATGGGATTTTTGTGGTTAATGAAAGCTCCTAAGAATCAACATCTTTGGCTTTTCAAGGAGAGAGCTGGCTTCAATTTCTACAGCGATGTCAGGTTAAGAAAATATACCTGAATAGATGAAATTGTTTGGAAGTTTATACAAAAAAGAGGCCCCTTGAGCGAAAATAAAGGGATCTTATTGATAATGGCCGAGAAGTATTGTAATTCCACACAACGTATACAGTACCTAAAGCCTGCTAGCGCTGGAAAGTCTACCACAGTTCGGATTGCTGGGGAGCTTGCTGGTTACACACAGAGAAAACTTCTGCTCCAAAGTCAGAAGGAACATGTAGGTTGTACCAAGCAGGGTTGCAGGGAGCTTAGAAAAGAACCACTCATTTGTCCTTGTCATGGAAAGGCTTCTAGTGACAATTGCACAACTGGGAAAATAATGTTGGTAGAGTGGAGGATTTCAAAAAAGTATCTGAGAGGTGATTCTCAATTGTGGAGTTCATTAGGTACTCAAATCTGATCAATACATACCATAGCCTTTCACATTATTATCCTTACACCTATACTGGATGCGGAAACAGATATCCAAAGAATTCAAAAGTATTTCATATTGTGGTAGAGTTGTACAGATTGAAAAAGCACTTTCTCATAAACTAGCGTAGTGGGGAAATTATTGACACTGAATTGTCTATCATCTCTTGATTTATTTTTTGTTGTCTTTCAAGGGGCTTTTGCTATGGCTAAGAGGCGTAGCAGCCTTTTCCTTTCACATGTTATAAAACAAACAAAAACCAGGAATTTATTGAGAAGACTAGGGCATGTCACTGAAAGGTTAGAAGTCTCCCTTGTGATGTGGGAGATCTAAGAGAATGAAAATGGCTCTGATTTCTCTGGGTCCCTGGGTTTGGCTCCTAGGGATTACTCACATCCCCAAAACATACCTCAAGCTTGGAGAGTGAGGATGGGAGAGGTCCAAAGGAATGGCTGAGTGGTACAGTTACAGAAGCTGAAACCTCACACAAATCAAAGCCACAGACCCTTGAGGGCAGAGAAAACTTGCAGAATGAGATAGTGACTGTCCTGGCTTCCAACAATGAGTAGGAATGGTCCATGATTGCTGTGCATGTATGACTTTCACAACCCTATGGATGTATGACTTAACTAAGATCATTCTAGTTAAAGGTCAAACAAGATGTTCTCAGGCCCCATTCAGAGTCCTTTCTGCAGCCAGGCTCCAACCTCAACTTTTCAGTTGAGGCAAATTCTAAATTCTAACTTTATATCAGCTGCCAAGAGAATTTACCTCTGGAAATCCAGCTGCGAAAGCTATTCTTCACTAGGAGGAGTATGGAAGAATTTATGTTTTTATGACCGATTTCCAAGAGACCCTGAATGAACAAAAAGCTTGTCTAAGCAAAAGACTTTTTTAGTTGCTTGAAAGCATCCCACTACCTGTGTTCAAAACGGTTGCTGTTGAGGTTTCCTAGTTTCAAGAGTATTAAGAATAGAATAAGAAGTAGTCTATGACTTATTATACAAATTCAAAAATATATCCATTGATAAGGCTGCATAAGTTAAGTAGAAGATTGCATTTCTATGCTTTAGAAAGAGATCATCACAAAATAATAAATTCAATTGTTTCATACTGCTTAGAAGCTTTCTTAAGCTCTTAACATGTTTTAGATTACTAGAAAAAATAATTATATAATTAACATGGTTTATTGAATATAATAATACTTTCGGTTTCTCCCTTATCTGGAACCTACATGTCAATTTCACAGAGGTATGATTTACATACAATGAATTCACTAATTTTAATTGTATGATGTCATTAGTTTTGATAAATGCATCCTTATCTATTAAAAGGGCAATATGCAAATTAACCATCACTCCGTCACAAAGATGATGGTGCCCATAGCCACAAGATAGTGGCGTCCAGTCATCTTAGCCCCACCAGAGTCCCCCAGTCCCTGGGAGGGAGGGGGGAATGGCGGCCGCTGAGAGCGGGCAGCGTGAGCAGCCTAGTGGAATGCTTGCTTCATTGCCCCGCTGACGAGGCAAGTGTTTCACCCTGACTGCAGAGGGCCTCTGGACAGCGGGCATGGAGTGGCCTGTGGGGAGGGATGCTTGCATTATCACCCCAGCAACAAGGCAAGCATCCCACGCCAGACTGCAGATGGGCCTCTGGGCTGGGAAGAGCCTCTGGGCAGCGGGCGGGGAGCAGCCAGGCCCCACAGATAGCTACTGGTGCATGGATTCGTGCACAGGGCTACTAGTAGTCTTATAAGTACCAATACAGTGACAATATAGGACATTTCTGTCACCTGCAAAAAAATTCCTCTTGTTCCTTTGCTGTCAGTCTTCTCTTTTACCCACAGCTTTTGCAGCCAGTGATTACTTTCATTCTCCTTACTTAACTTTTACTTTGATAAGAACACTTCCCGGGACCGGTTTGGCTCAGTGGATAGAGCGTCGGCCTGCAGACTGAAGGGTCCCAGGTTCGATTCTGGTCAAGGGCATGTATCTTGGTTGCGGGCACATCCCCAGTGGGGGGTGTGCAGGAGGCAGCTGGTTGATGTTTCTCTCTCATCAATATTTCTAGCTTTCTGTCCCTCTCAATTCCTCTCTGTGTAAAATCAATAAAATATATTAAAAAAAAAAAAGAACACTTAGCATGAGATGCCTCCTCAACATATTTTTGAGTATGATACAGTATTGTGAATTGTGAGCACGATGCTCTGCAGCAGATCTCTCATTCATCCTATCTGAAACTTGTCTGAAATAGGAGTCATTAGCAGTTCTATTTTCCCTCCTCCGCTCCTATGAGTCTGACTCTTTTTGATATTTCATATAAGTGGAGTTTTGCAATATATTTTATTCTGTGACATCACTTAACATACTATCTTCAAGGTTCATCCATGCTGTCACATATGGCAGGATTTCCTTTTATAAAAGCTGAATAATACCCTAGTGCATGTATGTACCATCTTTTTTTGATCTATTTATCTGCCAATGGGCATGTACATTGTTCCTCCTGGTGGTTAGTCTGAACAGTGCTTCAGTGAATATGACAGAGCTAATATCTCTTGAAACCCTGATTTCCATGCTTCTGGATAAATACACAGAAGTGGGATTTATGAAGCATATGGTAAAAAAAAAAAAAATATTAGAGTGGAAAAACCATAGAGATATGAAAAAAATCACACGATCATTTCAACAGATGCAGAAAATTGTTTAATAAAATTTAACATCCTTTTATGAAAAACTCTCAACAAACTAAAAATAGAGGAAAATTACTTCAATATATTGATAATAAAGACCAAATGTAAAAAGCCTATGGCTACTACTGTACTTAAAATGAAAACTTAAAAGCCTTTCTTCTATTGTTATATTCTCAGGAATATTGCAAGGGTGCCTACTGTTGCCACTTCAATAGTACTGCAAAGTCCTAACCAGAGCAATTGGGCAAGAAAAATAAATAAAAAGCATCCAAATCAGAAAGGTAGAAATAAAACTGTTTTCCTTTTGCAAGGGATAGGCTCTTGTATATAGAAAATCCTGAAGACTATCACCCCACCCCAAAATACTGTTAGAAATAATAAAAGAATTCAGTAAAGTGGCAGGATATAACATACAAAAGTCCTTTGCCTTCTATATGCACTAAAATCAAACAAAAAAGATAAAGTAAAATATTACTAAATACTCAATCATCAAAGTACAAACATAAACAATAGGAAAAAATATCAAAACAATGGATGAGACAAATAAAATACCAAGAGCAAAGTAGTAGACTTAGACCCAGGTGCATCTATTATTACATTAAATGCAAATTATTTAAATACTAGAGGCCTGATGCACTGAATTCGTGCAGGAGTAGGCCCTCCTTCTCCCACCTCTGGCACCGGCTTTTCCTGGCACCGGCACCCTGGTTTCTCTCACAGCCCCGGCTTGGTTCAGAATGACTTCTGCTCTAATTAGCATATTATGCTTTTATTATTATAGATACTAAATAAAAGTGTAGATGCTATAAGAAGAGAGTTTTTAAAAGCAAGGAACAACTTTATTATGTCTTCAAGAAATGCACTTTAAGTAAAAATACTGAAGACCATAAAACAGTTGGAGTGACTATATTAATATCAAGTATTTCTGACAAATAATATTATCAGAAATTAAAGATGAATATTAATGATGATAAACATCATATATAAAACTAAAACAACTCTAGTTACTTAATGACATTTGTAGGACTCTCTTAACAAGTGTATAGTATATACGCATTGCAACAGAAATATTCTCAAAGTTTGACAATATTCTGGGTCATGAAACAAGTCTCAAAATTTAAATCAATAGTTAAACACAACTTCTGTTCAACATTATACTGAAAGTATCAGACAATAAAAGGCAAGAAGAAAGCAATAAAATAAAATAGATAAAATAAAACGATGCAAATTGGAAAGGAAGAAATAAAACCATATTTATCTGTATATGATACATCTTGTGTCAAAAAATCTAATGAATTTACAGAAAGCTAAGAAAAAAAAACATGGGCAGTTTACTAACATTATAGGGTATAAGGAAATATAAAAAGTAATTATATTTCTGTATATGGTCAACAATTTTATTTTGAAAACATCATTTGAAGGCATTGAGAATTTTAAAACATACAGGGACAATTTTACAAATGATTTGCAATACCTATATGCTGAAAAGAACAAAATATTGATCAGAAATCCAAAAAATAGGGAGATATACCATTTTCATGTATGAGAAGACTCACTTTTGTTAAAATGGAAATTCTCCTCAAAGTGACCCGCAATGTGAAAGGTGAGGAGTTGTAAATTGATTCTTGTAAGAATTCATGCCACAGAGAACGCTTGAGACTTTTTAGAGTGATCACCCTGAAGGGTGATTCCCCTGGTCTGGAGACCCCTGCTCTAACAGATCTCCAATTTTGCCTCTTGCCTCCTGCAGTCCACTCTCTTGACAGCAGCTGCCTGATATTATTGGCAATGAAAATCAAATTTTTAAAAATTATCCTTCATTCCTATTCTTTCAAACCCCTCCTCTCTAGGTTAATCACTGCAATTAGAATCACATGTGAGTTCCTCAACTCTTCAGCCAGTCTCTTCTTTCTCATTTTGTACTTCTTCCTTCCCCATTTCTGGGTTCCAGCTACTGACACTCTTCTGTTTCTAGGACATGTGAAGTTCACACCTACTTCAACCTTTATTCTTGGTTACCAACTACAGAAGCCCTGTAGGCACTTGTTGTCTTTTGGTTGTTTCACCTTCCCAACATTCATCACTGTCTGTAATTGCTCATTTCCCTCTTCAAACAGTGTTTCATGACAGCAAACTTAAAACCTTTTGCCTTTTGTTGTTGTTCCTCTCTATTACCTAGTAGTATTGTGCCAGGCAGGCTCTCAACACATACTCTTCAAATAGGTGACTGAGTCAATGAATTAAAACCAAGTAGCTTTTAATAAGCATTCATTTTCAGAAAACATTTTGATATTGTTGAACAATTAGAACATTGCTCTATTTTTTAATGACTACTTTTTCCTAAAGCTACAGGAAGCATGCATGGTATGTCTCTTGTTTGGCTATACTTCTCTAAACAATCTTTGAGTGTGAGACAAGTTGGAGAAGGTAGAAATTTCAACAAGTTCAATTAATTGCATAGAAGTTTCCCTGAGGATACTTCCAACAGTGTTCCTAGGTCTTATTCAGAAAAGAGCTTCCCTAAGTGACTGAATTAGACAGCATTCGTTTGAAAACTGTCACCCATGGACCTGCGTCTATTGATTTCTACATTGCTTTTACTTTCAAGGCATCAAAGTCAGAAACAAAATGAACATGACACTAAATGGTTGATTATAAAGGGGATTATTTTCTCCAAAGAATTTTGGACAAATGTTCTAATTCTGAAAAAGAATGATTAGACAGTAATTACTACCCTAAGCTGAGCAATCGATTCCATTATTTCTGCAGTGGTATTTAGGACAAGATGACACTGTAATTACTAAGAATTGACTATGCATAAAATGGCGGACAAGATGAGAAATTATGAAGAACTATTTCAAGGGTTAAAGGTCAGTAGGAAATAATCGAACCTTAATGGAGAAGGGAACAGAACAGGGGTTAGGATATTGAAATACAGTGTGACATGAAGGAAATTATATCCAAAAAGACATGGATCCTACTCAAGCCCCTGATAAGATCATCATTAAATACAACAGGATTATCACATGAAAACAGTAAGTTAAATATCCATGTTCACAAATATTGTGGAAGACCTGAATTCAGTTTTAATTTATTCTACTTGTTCCCTCTACACATTAAGTCATTTTTATCTATTTCTAACAATTCCTTACCCAGTGGTAAATGTCAGTTAAAGTTCCACATTCATTACAAAAAAATTGAAAGTGTTTGTGATAAAACTAAACCAGCAACAAACAGATACAATCTGAGATGTCAGAGGGGAGACCAACGGGGAACTGGATGAAAGAAGCTGAAGGGATTAGCCAAAGAGCATATTACTATATGGATAACCCACAGATCCAGACAGCAGTGTGATGATGCCCAGAGGGAAAGGGGGCGGGGGCTGGGTGGAGGTGAGAAAAGGGAGGGAAAATGAGAATAGTTGTAATAGTGTCAACAATAGAAATGTAATTAAAAATACATATGTTAAAATGAGGTGTTATTGAGGTTACATATTCTCACTGACATGTAAGGACATAAACTTT